>NC_090376.1:99586747-99904396 GCF_036365525.1 Heterodontus francisci
AACATTTTTAAAGCTAAGGTAGATACCTTTTTGAACAATAAAGGAATTAAGGGATATGGTGAGAGTGCGGGTAAGTGGATCTGAGTCCACGAAAAGATCAGCCATGATCTTATTGAATGGCGGAGCAGGCTCGAGGGGCCGGACGGCCTACTCCTGCTCCTAGTTCTTATGATCTTATGATCAGCCTGAGGCTCAGCACGGACCTGGCTTCCCACAGACCCCCAAATGTCAGTGACCTCATCTGTCAGCCTTCGTGAGTTGCTCGGGCATGTCTGTGATGTGCTCACCAGGTTGTCACCCTGAATCTAATCACGACGTAAGAGTATGACCGTTATTTTATGAGGAGGCAGTGGCTAGAAAGCCAGGGACAAGCCCGCCTCCACTGGCCTGGAAGCCTTGACCATATTTAACGGTCCTCAGGCAATCAACTGCCCATATTCATGGCTTCCGCCCCACTGAGGCAGGATGCCCTGCCTCGAAGAGCTGCCAGCCAACCAGAGAGCCAGCTGCTCTTCAGTCCCAGCAACATCACTGGGAGCGATGGCCAATGCAGGGACTGCACCCAGAGAGAAGAGGAACCATGGACCCAGCCTCGGAAGCAGATAAGTTGCATCAGGGTTCGCCAGGGCCAATCAGCCAGGTAAAAGAGCAGCGGGGTTGAAAGAGACCCAATTGGCCTCTTAAAGTCTTCAAATGGCCTAAGGGCAGGTGGGCCACCTGCCACTTTCCCCCTCCGCAGATAAAATACCAGCAGGTTGGGTAGGCGACGGGCACTGCACCCCTGCCATCCCACACAATTTTGCACCCACCCCTCCTCCCAGTCTGCTCCCTGGGGTGGGCGTTGTGAGGGTGGGGGGGTGCGGTGCTGTAAAATTACGGCCTATCTGCGCTGGTGGAGAGTGCAGGGAATGATGTGACATTGCACCCTCTGAGGATTCCTTCTCCTCCTCAGAGACGGAAGGCTGGCCCAGAGTCTCTCCAGCTGCATGTCCTTCGGGATTACTGAGACCTGCATGACGGAACACAAACATTTAGGGGGTTAAGGACTTCCCATCTCCTCATCCCAACCATGCCTGATGTGGAACTCCATCTGATCAAATGGTGCACACGTGAGCACTGTGCCTAATGTGTGGCCCATAAGCACCCTTGTGCCCCTGCACTCATTCTCTCACTATCCTGTAATGACATTCCTGTTTCACCATCAGCATGCTCAGCCACCCTGAGACCCAGCCAGTTCCAGGACCTCATCCTCTGCCAGGGTCAGGATATGCAGGTTTGGGAGGCCTCCACTGGTCTTGCCCTCTCTATATTGCCGTGTGCCTGTTTCTCCTGCAAGCAGAAAGAAGAACACTGTTAGTTTCCTCGCAAAGACTAGCACAACACTTATTACTGGTGGCAGCCCTTTGGTCCATGAGGGGGGCTCACGAATGCCTCCTCCATACATCCATTCTCAAGAGACCTTGTGGGGATTAGCAAAGATAGACAGGCACCTCTTGTTGAAATGCAGCCATGCATCTGACAGGGTATGGTGCTGTGTGACCCTCATGCCACCAGCAGGGTAGTTAGTACCTCTCCACCTAGCACACCCACTTGTGTGCCAAATGCAAGCTCCAAAGAGGAAAGCAGTATGGAAGACTCACCTTGGCAGAGCGAAGGATGTCATGGACCCATTTAGGGCACTGTATCCATGTTTGGAGGGTGACCCCACGGCTGCTAACCTCCTCTCTAATTTCCGTTCAGGCTTGCTTGGTCAGGCGGGATGGCCTCTTCTTCCTGGGAAGAGGACCTCCCGCCCTCCCCTTGCATCCTAGAGGAGAGCCTGCAGGGAGGAATTGCTAAACCATGGGGTCACCTAGTGCCTTCCCTTTGCCATAGTTGCAGCAGGTTCACGTTCAGCTCCTTTTGGGGTCTTCTGAACTGTAGTCAGCAGGAGGGATCTTCGGCACAGTAGGTCAGGCAATCGTTTAAAACAAGGCAGGAGTGCATACAGGGCTGGCAGCCCTTTAACTATGGAGCAGCACCTGCCATACAGTCAGCTGATGCTGCTATAGGCACCTCATTTCCCACCTCCACTCTTTAATTGGATGGGCCCCATGTCTCCTGTGAGTTAATTGGCCAATCGCCATGTGATTGCGTTCGGCTGGCCACATGATGCTCAAGTGGAAGCAACACCTGCTTCCAGTGCCACTGGGACCTGCGGCCTCTGTATAAAATTCAGCCCCATGTCAGCCCTCTTAGGTGAATTTAAAAGATCCCATGACCAATGTTCCCTTTAAAACTTTGCTGTGCATGGCTTGTTTTGTCAATGTGGGATGCACATGCGCAGTTTAGCAGAAGCATTGCCCATGGTATTACTTTGGAGAAGAGCAGGGAAGGTTTCCCCAGTACCCTGGCTGATATTTATCCTTTAACAGATTGCACTAAAACAGATTATCTGTTCATTATCACATTGGTATTTGTGGGACCTTGCTGTGTGCAAACTGGCTGCTGCATTTTCTACATTACAACAGTAACTATAATTCAAAAGTACTTTTTGTTTGCACCGTAATCACACACTGACCATACTTACTCTATAATCAGCAGTAAAACACTTTGGGATGTTCTGAAGTTGTGAGAGGCACCACAGAAATGCAAATTCTTTCTTTAAGTAAAATCTTTCCCTCCTATAGAACTGAGAACCAGTAAGATATACGCACAGAAATATACAGTCCAGAGGAGAGAATTTAATGATTTGCCTTGGTGAAGTACAGATTATGAGGGAGAACAAGAGGAGATGTAACAACAACAACTTGCATTTATACAGCATTTTTAACACAGTAACATTTCCCAGGGTGCATCACAGTAGTCTGATCAGACAAAGTTTGGCACTGAGGAAAACAGGAAACATGATGACAGGTGACCAAATGCTTGGACAAAGAGGTAGGTTTTAAGGAGCATCTTAAAGGAGGAGAGAGAGATGGAATGGGAGTTAGCTCAAGTGCTCCAACAGCTGCTGATGCTGGTGATTCAGAGCTCACAAGCTGAGTTTAGAGGGTCAGTATCAGGATTCATATGATAAAATGCCAAGCTGCTTATACACTTGGTAACATCTATGTAGAAGTTCTTAAGCTGTGCAGTGCTGCGTGACTGCCTGCCCAGGCTGCAGACCACTAAGGAAAGTGGAACCACTCCAGGACTTTCTGGAGTGGAGTTCCCCACCACACCCTCCCAAATTGGCTAAGGCTCTAAGCTGAGGCATAGCGACTATCACAAATGCTATGACTGGGGCTCTACAAACTATTTCATGTGGATTCATCATCCTGATCATCAAATTGAGACAGCAATTGTGCACGCTCCCAACCACCTTTATTGGTGCCCAGTGGACTTCACCTATACTCACTTCTGGACATGCCAAAGGGGTGCTGATCAGAAGGGGAATGCCAGGAACTAGTATTGATGATGGTGACATCTCACAGCAAGATTTGTTGCTCTGCTCAAATGAGTACCAATATATGACATAGCAGACAGCCCCAGACAGCCATCACATCAATATAATGGCACATGTTAGGGTCACCTACCCAGGCCCAGCAACAGACATCCACCTCACTTCCACTGCAATAATTTTTAGAAGTAGTACACAGTTCAGAATTCGAAGACACACATTATACGTTGTCACCAAGGGGAAACACTACGGAAAACACACTGACCATACCTGTACCATAAATATGGTACAAGAAAATTAGGATTTTTTATTCTTTTGCTATTGAGCAGATTAAGAAGGGTTAGTGTGAAATGTTGCTGCTTTAAGGTCCTGTTGTTAGGTTCAAGGCAATGGGGGAAAGACTTTATTTGATGGGGTTTTGAGCATAAGTTGAAATGGTTATTGTGGTTTGCAGTTTGTGCAGTTAATTGAACGTATCTTCTATGCAAGATGCCTGATAACTCCGACTGTTGGGTAGACATAAATTCTAGCTTTTGGTCTTGATCAACTTCTGTTTTGGTGCTGGGGGTTTTCTGCAACCTGTTGCATGATAAGGTCCCTTTGCAAGGTGAAGTTATGTAAAATGCAGTGGGCTGTAATAATATGGTCCACGTTTTCTGAGCTGCACTACATTACTCCACCTGACTGGTCCAGCCATTTGAATCTTAGTGTCAGGATGGTGATGATGTGATCAGTTAAGACCCTGATATTAACTATGTTTCATTATATCATTCTCACCTCTATGGTTCCTCAAAAGCCACTCACCCATGCTTCTTAGTTCTTCAGACATTGCTGGAACAGTCACTTACCATAAAGTTAATTGATCATGACATATGCCAGAGTAACAAACACTACCATACATGATTCAGTACCTGTAATCACAGACCATACATCCATTATTAGATTTGTGCCTTTTAGGTTAATGAAAGGGGTGAAATGGGGGTTTAAGGTCCCATATGGCCACATTCCTGCCAAAAGTGATGCTTTGCATTTTGGGGAATCCAGTCAGGCACATTGCTGTGTGTTTTCTGTGGAGAAGCAGACGATTTGAGATGCCCTAGCAAACGAGGCATCTGTGAAATGAATGATACAAGTATGTGATGAAAGTTGAGTGATTCTGCAGTTACTTCCAATTGTTGCTTGAAACAACTCCATTACTTAAAAGCTAAGGGCAATGATCACCTTAACTGCGACTGACAGAGTTGTTTCAGTTGTTGAACTGATTTGCAGTTCTGGCGGCAGTAAATTTCAGTGACAACCAGTTTGGAGAAGCACAATCTGTGCAGACAGGATTCATCCAACATATCCAGCTGTGAATATCTGGCCCAGCAGCATAAGGATAAATTCTCATTGACCTCCTGAGACATGCCTCTTGTGATCATTTTCCCCCTGCTCCAAAACTTGAAAACAGGGAGTGATTTCCACAGCTCCTCTCATTCTAGATGTAAGATAATGGTGTAGACATTAGAAACATCAAATACATAAGGCACATACTTTTGGAACCCTGATATTTAGTCTCAATACCTTAAAGAGTATTTGAATAATCTTTGCCCATTTTTCCATTCATGTATATATAGATTTTCCATATACATTAAAAATATGATCAGGCAGAAATTTGTTTTGAGTAATAATGCAAGATGGACTGTACTGAATCGGCCGCTGGATGTCTGGGCAGAACCTATACACTTCCGCCTGCGATGTGCTGCCATCCAAGGTGAATTTCATAACCCATAAGTTGCCAATTTAGCTTGCTGTTAAATCATCTCATGAATATAGTTGAGTGTATTTTAATAATGCTACCCAAACCAGGCAACGTAGAATTTAGAACAACCAAGTTGATTGAATGAACCCCTCTTGCCAGACTTATCAAAGATAAAGTCAGACACAGATGTTGGAACTATCACTATTTATTTCAAACATCTAAGTTAGCACAACTAATGCCTTCAGAAAGTTGCACAACAAATTACAAGCAGCATTTAGTTTATGCATTGTGATTACAATTGACATTTAGCTACAAGTTACTACAACAACATTTGTATAGCACCTTTAACATGGTAAAATGTCCCAAGATTCTTTGCAGGTGTGTAATCAGACAAAAATTGGGGGGGGGGGGTGGGGGTCGGCACGCACTGACTGAGTTTGAGTTTGGAAAAAAGATTCGAACAGTGACATCACGTGTACAAGAGGTGTCTCCAGCTGCAGATACTCAAAATCTGCATTACGGATCTGGAGCATCGGCTGGGGACACTGTGGAGAATCTGCGAGGCTGAGATTATTGTGGATAGCACGTACAGGGAAGTGGTCACACCGCAGGTAAAGACTGCTAGGGCAGAAAGGGAATGGGTGACCGCCAGGCAGAATCAAAGAACTAGGCAGGTAGTTCAGGAGTCCTCTTGGTCCATATCCCTATTTAACAGATTTTCTGTTTTGGAAACTGTAGGGGGAGATAGCTTCTCAGGGGAATGCAGCAAGAACCAAGTCTGTGGCACCACGGCTGGCTCAGCAGCACAGGAGGGGAGGAAAAAGAGTGGGAAAGCTATAGTGATAGGGGATTCTATCGTCATGGGTACAGATAGGCATTTCTGTGGCCACAAACGTGACTCCAGGATTATATGTTCCGAAGAAGGGTCACTGACCCGAAACTTTAACTCTGCTTCTCTTTCCACAGATGCTGCCAGACCTGCTGAGTGGTTCCAGCATTTCTTGTTTTTATTTCAGATTTCCAGCATCCGCAGTATTTTGCTTTTATATTGATATGTTGCCTCCCTGGTGCTTGGGTCAAGGATATCACGGAGCGGCTGCAGGACATTCTGAAGCGAGAGGGTGAACAGTCAGAGGTCGTGGTTCACATTGTTACCAACGACATAGGTAGAAAGAGGGATGAGGTCCTGCAACAAGAATTTAGGGAGCTAGGTAACAGATTAAAAAGCAGGACCTCAAGGGTTGTAATCTCTGGATTACTCCCAGTGCCACATGCGAGTGAGTATAGGAATAGGAGGATAGAGAAGATGAATGTATGGCTGAAGAAATGGTGCAGGAGGGAGGGATTTAGTTTCCTGGATCACTGGGTCTGTTTCTGGCAAAGGTGGGACCTGTACAAGTTGGATGGGTTGCACCTGAACCGGAATGGGACCAACATCCATGCAGGGAGGTTTGCTCGTGGTGTTTGGAGCGGTGGGGGGGGTGGAGTTTAAACTAATTTGGCAGGGGGGTGGGATACAGAGTGGAGGTACTGTAGGGGGTGATGCACAGCCAAATATAGAAGAGAAATTATGTCAGTCTGGAAGGCAGAGCAAATATCGACCTGTTAAGGCACAAGTGAATATTGCAAGGCTGGATTGCATCTATTTTAACGCAAGGAGTCTTACAAGTAAGGCAAATGAATTGAGGGCATTGATTAACATATGGGAGTGTGATATTATTGCTATCACAGAGACTTGGTTGAGGAAGAGCAGGACTGGCAGCTCAATTTTCCAGGGTATGGGATCTTCAATCGTGACAGGTGGGGGTGTAAATGAGGAGGTGACATTACACTATTGATCAAGGAGTCAATGACTGCAGTAAGGAGGGATGATATCTTAGAAGGTTCCTCAAATGAGGCCATATGGGTAGAACTTAAAGCCAAAAAGGGGGCAATCACTTGGCTGGGAGTGTACTATAGGCTTCCAAACAGTCAGGGAGAGATAGAGGAGCAGATATGTAGGCAAATCTCAGAGAGATGTAAAAATAATAGGGTAATAATAGTAGGGGATTTCAACTTCCTCAATATTAACTGGGATAGCCTTAGTGCTCGAGTCTTAAAGGCGGCAGAATTCTTAAAGTGCAACCAGGAGAGCTTTTTGAGCCAGCATGTAGAAAGTCCTACAAGAGAAGGGGCGATACTGGACCGAATCTTAGGAAATGAAGCTGGACAAATGGTGGAAGTGTCAGTGGGGGAGCATTTCGGGGATAGTGACCATAACTCTGTAAGATTTAAGATAGTTATGGAAAAGGACAAAGATGGACCGGAAATAAAGAAACTGAACATAGTGGGGGTAGGGAAAATTAGTAAGTCAAAGTTAAAGGAGAAGGTAGGAGTGCAGGTTAGTGATGAGGCTGATTGTACCAGAAAATAAAAGGAATGTCATTTGGACCAAGGAATCTTACAAGAGCAGGGAAATTTGATAATAGAACAAACTTAAAGGCTTTGTATCTGAATGCATGAAGCATTTGGAATAAAATAAATGAGTTAACAGCGCAATTAGAGATGAATGGGTATGATTTAGTGGCGAGTACTGAGACATGGTTGCAGGGAAACCAGGTTTGGGAATTGAATATCCAAAGGTACTAAGTATTTCAGAAGGATAGGCAGGAAGGTAAAGGAGGTGGTGTAGCATTGTTAGTAAAGGAAGAGATTAGTGCTATAGTGCGAAATGATATAGGCACTGGAGATCAAGACGTAGAATCAGTCTGGGTAAAAATAAAAAACAGCAACGGAAAGAAGTCCCTGATGGGAGTAATCTATAGGTCCCCAAACAGTACTTCTGCAGTGGGGCACAGTATAAACCAGGAAATACTGGGGGCTTGTAAGAAAGGCACGGCAATAATCATGGGTGATTTTAATCTGCATATAGACTGGATTAATCAAATTGGCAAGGGTTGCCTCGAGGGAGAGTTCATTGAATGTATTAGAGATTGTTTTTTGGAGCAATATGTTGTGGAACCAACCAGGAAGCAGGCTATTCTAGATTTGGTATTGTGTAATGAGGTGGGATTAATTAACGATCTCATAGTTAAGGATCCTCTAGGGAAGAGTGATCATAACATGATAGAATTTCAAATTCAGTTTGAGGGTAAGAATCTGGAGTCCCACACTAGCGTTCTGGAGTTAAACAAAATGAGGACAGATTTGGCCCTAGTGGACTGGGCAGGAAGAATTAAAGGTAGGACAGTTGATGAGCAATGGCAGATGTTTAAGGAGATATTCAATTCCTCCCAACTGAAATATATTCCAGAGAGGAAGAAAGATTCTAAGAGGGGGAAAAAAACATCCATGGCTAAGCAAGGAAGTTAAGGATAACACAAAGACAAAAACTAAGGCATACCATATTGCAAAGACCATTGGCAGCTGGAAGATTGGGAAACGTTTAAAGATCAACAAAAGGTTACTAAAAAGTAATAAAAAGAACAAAGATAAATTATGAAAGAAAACTAATGCAAAATATAAAAACGGATAGCAAAAGCTTCTATAAAAGGGAAGAGAGTAGCTAAAGTGAATGTTGGTCCTTTGGAGGATGAGAATGGGGAGTTAATAGAGGGGAACACAGAAATGGCGGAGACACTAAATCAGTATTTTGCCTCAGTTTTCACGGTGGAGGACACTAGTACCATCCCAATTATAACAGGTAATGCAGAGGTTATAGAAAGGGAGGAACTTAGAACAATCATAATCACTAGGAAAAAGTACTGAGCAAATTATTGGGATTGAAGGCAGACAGGTCCCCAGGGCCTGATGGCCTACATCCTAGGGTCTTAAATGAAGTGGCAGTGCAGATAGTGGATCCATTGGTTATAATATTCCAAAATTCCCTGGATGCAGGAAAGGTTCCAGTGGATTGGAAAAAAGCTGATATAACGCCCTTATTCAAAAAGGGAGGGAGGCAGGAAGTAGGAAACTATAGACCAGTTAGTTTAACATCTGTCGTTGGGGAATTGTTAGAATCCATTATTAAGGAAGTAATAACAGGACATTTAGAAAGTCAAAACGTAATCCATCAGAGTCAGCATGGTTTTATGAAGGATAAATCGTGTTTGACTAATTTGCTAGAGTTCTTCGAAGCTGTAACAAGCAAAATGAATAATGATCCCGTAGATGTAGTATATCTGGACTTCCAGAAGGCATTTGATAAGGTGCCGCACAAAAGGTTAATACACAAGGTAAGATCACATGGGCTTAGGGGCAATTTATTAGCTTGGATAGAGGATTGGCTAACCAACAGAAAACACAGAGTCGGGATAAATGGGTCTTTTTCTGGTTGGCAAGATGTAACGAGTGGGGTGCCACAGGGTTCGGTCCTCGGGCCCCAACTATTTACAATCTATGTTAATGACTCGGATGCAGGGATAGAAGGTACTATAGCCAAATTTGCAGATGACACTAAAATAGGTGGAATAGTAAGTTGCAATATAGAAATAAGAAGTTTACAAATAGATATGGATAGGTTAGGTGAATGGGCCAAAATTTGGCAGATGGAGTTTAACATGGATAAGTGTGAGGTTATCTATTTTGGTTGGAAGAATAGAAAGACAGATTATTATCTAAATGGAGAGAAACTTCAGAGTGCTTCGGTGCAGAGGGATCTGGGTGTCCTTGTGCATAAATCGCAGAAAACTAGTATGCAAGTACAGCAGGTAATAAGGAAGGCAAATGGAATTCTGGCAGTTATTGCGAAAGGAATAGAGTATAAAAGTAGGGAAGTGTTGCTGCAATAGTACAAGGCATTAGTGAGACCGCACCTGGAGTATTGCGTACAGTTTTGGTCCCCTTACTTGAGGAGTGATGTAGTTGCATTGGAGGCAGTTCAGAGGAGGTTCACTGGATCGATTCCAGAGATGAGGGGTTTGTCTTATGAAGAGAGATTGAGCAGTTTAGGCCTTTACTCTCTAGAGTTTTGAAGAATGAGAGGAGATCTAATTGAGGTATACGAGATGATTAAGGGGATTGACAAAGTAGAGGATGTTTCCTCTTGTGAGGCAACCTAGAACGAGAGTTCATAGTTTTAGGATAAGGGGTAGCAGATTTGAAACAGAGGGGAGGAGAAATTACTTCTCTCAAAGGGTCGTGAGTCTGTGGAATTCACTACCCCAGAGTGCGGTGGATGCTGGGACATTGAGTAAATTTAAGGAGGAGATAGACAGATTTTTAATTGGTAATGGGTTGAAGGGTTATGGTGAATGGGCAGGAAAGTGGAGTTGAGGCCGAGATGAGATCAGCTATGATCATATTGAACGGCGGAGCAGGCTCGAGGGGCTGAATTGCCTACTCCTGCTCCAAGTTCTTATGTTATCTGAAGAATTGGGGGAAGGCAGATTTCAATATGATGAAACAAGATCTGGCCAAAGTGGGCTGGGAGCAACTACTTGTAGGAAAGTCTACATCAGACCAGTGGGAGTCATTCAAAAAGGAAATAGTGAGAGTTCAGGGCCAGCATGTTCCCATAAAGGTGAAGGGTAGGACCTATAAGTCCAGGGAACCCTGGATGTCAAGGGATACAGAGGATTGGATAAGGAAAAAAAAAAGAGGCTTATGGCAGATTCAGAGCGCTGAAAACAGCGAAGGCCCTAGAGGAGTATAGAAAGTGTCGGGGGATACTTAAAAAATTAATTAGGAGAATGAAGAGGGGGCATGAGAAAACACTGGCGGGCAAGATAAAGGAAACTCCCAAGGCATTTTATAAGTATATTAAGGCCAGGATGATAACCAGGGAAAGAGTAGGGCCCATTAAGGACCAAAGTGGCAATCTGTGTGTGGAGCCGGAGGACATAGGTGAGGTTTTAAATGATTACTTTTCATCTGTGTTCACTATGGAGAAGGACGATGTAGGTGTAGAGCTCAGGGAGGGAGATTGTGATATACTTGAACAAATTAGCATTGAAAGGGAGGTGGTATTACCAGTTTTAGTGGGCTTAAAAATGGATAAATCCCCAGACCCAGATGAGATGTATCCCAGGCTGCTATGTGAGGCAAGGGAGGAGATTGCAGGGCCTCTGACACAAATTTTCAAATCCTCCCTGGCCACAGGGGAAGTGCCAGAGGATTGGAGGACAGTGAATGTGGTACCATTATTCAAGAAAGGTAGTAGGGATAAACCAGGTATTTACAGGCTGGTGAGTCTAACATCAGTGGTAGGGAAACTATTGGAAAAAATTCTGAGGGACAGGATTAATCTTCACTTGGAGAGGCAGGGATTAATCAAGGATAGTCAGCATGGCATTGTCAGGGGGCGATCATGTCTAACCAATTTGATTGAATTTTTCGAGGTGGTGACTAGAGGCAACCTCGCCTCAGCCATTTCTGTGAGCCCGGCTGGATTTTACCTCCATCAGGCAGATAATGTACTGCCATTGGGGCTCCCATCCCTTTGTAGGATGAGATCCCAGCTCTAACAGCTGCCGGTCAATTAGAGGGCCAGCGGCTTGTCAGTCCCAGCAGCATGACCAGGAGTGGTGGTCCCTGCTAGGACTGCACCCAGCTTGGATGCCACCCTTGAACCAAGGTAAGTGGGGTAAGGGTCGCCATGGTCAGTCAGGCAGGCCCTAGTTGAGGGGTTGGTGGGGGGAAGGGATGTTGTTTTGGGAACAGCCATTGCCTCCAGGCAGGTTTTCTGTGGGCCACAGAATGCCCAATTAGGAGGGCCCCCCCACCTCAAGCTTGCAGGGAAGCCTCCAGGGTTCACCTGGCAGTCGCCTCACATGGCGGTCAGCCCACCTGCTGCTGGTAAAATGCCAGGCACAGTGGGAAGAGGCCCTTAATTGGCCACTAATTAACTACTTAAGGGCCCTCCACCCCTTCCCCGCCGCCAGCAAAATGCCATACGATGGAAAGGTGACAGACATGCCTCCCGATTTTTCGGACTCCCCTCCCTCCCTGCCTCCCAGCCCGCTCCTTGAGACCCCATGAAATCCTGGCCCCTGTGTGCAGTTTTGGGCCAGAATTTTCATTTCTGTGTCGGGAACCAGACACCCAGAACATTTGTGTGTCCCGACTCTATGCCACATTAGCAACACTGACGCACCGCAATTTTCATATGTAAAGGGCTTAATTGCCTGGGGGTGAGTCCAGCACCCAATTAGAGGTGCTGGATGCATCCTGGAGGTGGGACCAGGTTACCTTCAGAAATGCAGTAGCAGGGAGATCGGAGGGCTAGCATGGGTTCCCAGGTGGCACCCTGTTTTTCTGATGCCGCCCTGGAGGCGCTTACTGATGCAGTTGCAGAGAGGAGAGAGGTATTCTTCCGACTGGGAGAAATCCACCCAGTGAGACCAAGAGGGCTTGAATGGAGGTGGCCGTGGAGGTCAGCAGCTGAGGACACATAACAAGGACATGGGTCCAATGTAGGAAAAGGTTCAATGACCTCTTGTGGACTGGTAAGGTGAATGGACAGCGTCAACCAGTTGATTGGGCAGCAACTCTCTAGGGTCGAGGCATTTAGTTGAGCTTGGCGAGACAAGAGGCCATGAGCAACAGGGTCATTGGATAGCTCTTCCTTGAGGTGAACGGCAACAAGGAGACTCTTCTCCATTGTGTACTAAGGATCTTAGACCGCTGCTATCTGAGGGGATGGTTGTGCTGGAGCATTTGTTGAGGCGGACAAGTCCTCATTTGCATTTTTTTGTGTCTCCCACAGGATCATTTGCAGAGGTGGAGGTAAGTGCACCTGCCCAAGCGGCGCCGCCATCTTTGCTGGGGAGACTCTATGGAACTTGCACCATCGCATCAAACCTCGGCACCTTCCACCAGCGCGGACATACTCACCTCAGTTGGGCCCCAGATTAGTGTGGAAAGGGGAGCACTGGGTGAACCTCACATCATGCCTGAGCAGGAGGAGGGTGAGGCAGAGACATCTGTGGGCAGTCCCCTTCAGAGGGCAAAGATGCTGTGTCTCAGGTGTTACAAACAAGGAGGGTCTTCCTTGAGAACTGGAGGCAGATAAGTTCCTGTTTGTTGGACCCTTCCGAAGAAGGGTCACTGTCCCGAAACGTTAACTCTGCTTCTCTTTCCACAGATGCTGCCAGACCTGCTGAGTGGTTCCAGCATTTCTTGTTTTTATTTCAGATTTCCAGCATCCGCAGTATTTTGCTTTTATTATCCTGTTTGTTGGAGTTCCCTGAAGCCTTGAGGAGCCATGGGCAGGCAATGGAAGAGTCCATGCAGCTCATGTATTGTCATGACCCGAGGATTCAATCACATTGAGAGATTGGGCAACCTCTTGGAGAGCCATATGCAGCACTACTCTGAGTGGATGCACGAGCAGTGCACTGATATGGTAGGACTTGTCATGTACTGCAGTCATTTCATTCCTCACCTCACTATGCCATCTGCCCCCCCTATGCGATCTGACGTAAGACCACAAGTGGGAATGGACTAAATCACACAAACAGGCAGCACACCACTTGTCAGCAAGTTGCGCAAATGCCTATTTTGACCCTGAGAAAACCACTCAGCTAGTTGTGATGGTAAGGCTTAGGTGCCGTTCTCGTACAGAAAGACAAGACAGGTAAACCATCAATTTCTGGGATGGAAAGCAGATCATTAATGCCTGTAGAGCAACGTCATTCACAAACAGAGAGAGAAGCACTCTCAATCACTTGGGTTATTTTACACTTTCATCTCTATTTATATGGAAGTGAATTTAAAGTAATCCTTGAAAAAAGTGATACATACATCTATGGCTGAGAACATGTCATGGAAGCAACAGCTATATCACTTCCTTCATAATTACAGTGACACCTCACTCGACTACTGCAAAACCTCCAGCTACACTCACCTTTGCACATTCTCTGCACATGTGTCTTCCTGAGCTACCCTGCGGATCTAATGATCAACATTTGCGTGAATGCGATCGAGGACTGAATGAAGGCAAATTTGAGTGAAACATGAAATTTAGAGCTACATCACTTAAGCCAGGAGATAAAGTACTTATGAAATGTGATGGTCATGTTAGAAAACAAACAACCCCTTATGACATCCAGCCATTTGTTGTGACCAACACAAAAGAATCAATGTTCACTGCGAAGCACGGTTCATGAATCATAACAAGAAATGCGTCATTCTTCAGAACACTGAAAACACCACTCTTAAGCATTGAATCCAATTGCGACACGACATCTTAAGTTAAGAACATGAGTCAAATGAAACTACATCTGATGCCAGGCGATATTCTACTCGTAAGAGAAAATGCCCGCCATACTTAAGTGACTATGTTACAAAGTGAACTATTTATGTTTAAGTTTGTTGTTTACATTTTTGGAAACAAACCATTGAAACATGCTATGTCTCTCATTTACTAAGAAGGGGACGGATGTAGTGTTTTGAGAAATGCATTGCACATATTGGGCCGGATTTTGTGCTCATCCTGACGGCCGGTTTCATGGTGGGTGGGGGCTGGAGAAATGGGTCAGAATCGCCCGCCATGGAACCCAACACCCGGAATCCTGGTTCCAATTCTCCCAGGAGCGGTATAGGTCGACGACAGCCTTCCTGCCCAGAGGCCTCTTCCCACTGCTGCTGGGATCTTAACAGCAGCAGGGGGGCCTCTGCCGTGTGAGAAGGTCGCCTTGGAAAACGAGGTGCCCTCCCTGCGGGTTTGGAGGGGTCACTCCTTTGTGAGAAATTTGTGGCCCATTAACGACCCCACTGGGAACAAATGTATCCCTTTTAGACCCCCCTCCCTCTGGACTGAACGCCCACATCCCCCTAACCCTCTCGCCGGGACCTTCCACACTAGCGCCGGCAACCCTGCCTCACTTATCTGAGGTCCGGGGTTTCAGCGCTGGGCCTGGGTCCGAGGCCTCTGCTGAAACTGCTGAGCTGCCAGCCCTGTGATTGGCTGACAGCTCTTGGGGGCGGGATCCCTATTCCTATTAAGTGTCTAAAGGGATGGGGATCCCACCTCCTTAAACATTGACCCCAAAAGACTAGAGGATCGCTCCAGGGGTCAGACAAAATGCAGAGGCGGGGCTCCCCCTGACAGTTAGGCCCAACGCTGGGTGCCCCGGCTCCTGCATAAAATCCAGCCGATCGTTCACTTGAGGCTACCATGCACACAAGAGCCAGCAGAGGGAGCGGAAAGAGAAAGTGAAAGTAAAACAGAATAAAGTAGACTCCATTATGTTCAACAGCATGCTGTCTTTATTTTAGTCTTTGCTCATATTTATGACTAAACTTGGCTAAATCACAGTCCAGTCCCGAGAACAGTTATGAGGTTGTGAAATTTACAACTGAAGTTAGTGATTGAAGTGGAGACCATGTCCACATTTAAGAATGGATTGGCTATATGGTTGAAGAAAAGAACAATAAAGGCATATGAGAAGAGTGAAAACATAGGATTAGGACCACTGCTTGTGTGGAGATTAAACACCACGGTGGATTGGTTGGGGCGATCTGTCTGTTTCCCTGTAGCAATTTTATGTAAATTCTGTCGTTAGATTTTTTGGATCTGGTCTTCTGGTATTACCCGTTCAAGTTTTTCTAGCGCTCAGGATTGTGGTTCAGAATCCACTATTCTACATATCACAAAATGACACTCCCCTGGAGAAACTGGCACAAACAGCAATTTCAATGCCACATTAAAAAGTTGTCAATATGGCTCCAGTACATTTTGCTAACTCCATTTGTCTTATAATAGCAATAAAGCACCAAAGAAATCAATAACAAAATACCACACAGAAATCTGAATAAACGGCAGTACAAATTTAACAGCAAAGACCCAACTGAAGGGAAAAGTCGTCTCACACAGCACTTATTTTATATTGGCCCTAAGTGATGGAGGCATATTACGGGTATGCCCTCTAGAATCCAACAGGTGTGCAGGCTATAACAGGTGCTTCCAGATTGCATTTTGATGTGCAATGTGCATCAAGTGCTTAGAAAGCCTCAGGCTTCAGAGCTTCATAATGTAGGGAGCTGCTGCTTGATGTACAGCAGAGCTGTATTCACTGAAAATCATATTATTAGTCCCAATGTGAATGCCATAACTTTTGTGCGGTTTGCTTGACAGGAGGGAAAATCAGAGAATCAGGTGCAGAGGTCAGCACACAATTTGCAACACTAGTGATCTTCCAGTGAATGAGAGGCGCACGCTCTCAATCTAAATAGTCCTAATGAAGATCTGAACACTGAAAATAAATCATGGATAAAGTAACAAGCCTGTTCAAGTGTACGAAAGATGACAGAGGGCAGTAGTTAAACATAAATAAATGAATTAAAAACAAGAAATGCTGGAATCACTCAGCAGGTCTGGCAGCATCTGTGGAAAGAGAAGCAGAATTAACGTTTCGGGTCAGTGACCCTTCATGATGTGAGGCTAAATTACTCACTACTATCAGTGGATAACACTCATCTCACTTTTTAACTATAGTGTATACTTGATGTTAAATGACTAGTTGAAAAAAGTTTAACTCGTGTTCTGAGTTCACTTACTTATATGGTATTTTAATAGCTAGAATGCAGCTGCCAGTGTAAATTCTGCAATTTGTCTATTTGCGTTGCCCACTCTCTGTCTGGTGTTTGACACAGACTAGATTCCTGTTGGGTTGACAGAGTGAAAGAAAATTATTTTATGGATCACATAATATTCTGAGAGAGATTAAAATAGGCTTGAATGACAGGTTGTAGTAAGAGTGAACTCGGTGTCAAACAGGTCAAGAGACTGACAAACATGATATGTAAACCATTCTTATTTTCTGTTCCAGCTTATTATTGAACAGTAGAACAGGTGTGCAAACAAAAAACTCATGTTGCAATTTTCTTCAGCATTTGATGAGGGAATAGGTCCATGGGCTTTGAGACCACAATGGTATATGGCTCTCTATAGTGAGCATTGCATTGGTGATTCTTCGATTTCACGCTTCATATGAATTTCCAATGTGCACGGCTGGTGGTCAAGACCCCTCACTAGAAGTGTGAATTTGTAAAATTAGAAATTGCATACATCCTTGTGCTGAATAACTAATGATGAAAGTGATACAGTGCCAGCGGAAAATGGAACACAAGGAAGAAACCCCAGGTGACAAAACCCTTGCACATAGCATAGTAATTATCTGACAATTTGTTTTCCATTTTTATGTCCAGCACATTTACTCAACACTTAAATGGTGTGAAATTGTATTGATTGTTCAAGCAGAGAACACAGGCTTAAATCTCGGCTAGGTATATTTGGAAATCTTAAAATAAAGGTAATAAGCTTGAATGCAAAATTTGGATGTTTTATATTATATTTGATGCTGTGATCCAATTTTTCCATTAGTTCCCTGTATGAAAAGTTCTTTGATCCTCTATCTAAAAGCATTCAACTTTTATATATGATAGCTTAAAACATTTCCAAAGGTTTTGCTTCTGAATCTGTATCAAATACAAAGAATTTATGTATTTTTGCAGCACTCTTAACCAATCAGGAGTAGCATGTTATGAAGTCAGGAAATACTTCAGTTAATCAAAGGATTAAGCAGAGACGACTTTGTCTCCATGGCAACTGCATCCTGGTTGTTTAGTGATGGATTTCAAAAGTGAAAGGGGAACTGCAGGATCCTGGTTTCTCCATTCTTGATGACAGCTGCATGTGGAGCATGAATATCAATCGAAGAATGAGAAAGACCATGCTGCAGGTAGATACCTAACATTTCTGAAAATAGTTTCAAACAATGGAAGTTTATTTGTCTTTGTCTCAAAACGTTTTTTTTAATGGATCTTCTTGAACTGGTGCTAGTGCTGGACCTTCAGTTTTCCTGCTTGGCCCCTTTCATCCTCGTTGACGCTGCTGGCCCTGTAAAGAGCTGCCGACTTTCTTCAGCGGCAGTCCCTAACATGGCTGCCACCTGCTTTTGCTGCTGGCACCAGGCAGGCAGCTCCCACCTCCTGGAGGCACTCGGGGCCATTAATTGGCCACCAAGCTCGCCTCCTGCCCAATTTGGGCATTTATATTTAAAATAGCGCCACAAGAGTGACACAGCTGAGGAGCAGGATTGGGACCCGGAATTCATCCGGGCATCATGTTCCCAACCCCGATTTGCAAAGCTAGCCCCTGGAGTGCACTGCCTGAAAGGGTAGTAGAAGTAGATAAAATAATAACTTTCAAAAGGAAATTGAATAAATACTTGAAGGGAAAAATATGCAGAACTATTGGGAAAGGGCAGGGGAGTGGCACTAATTGGATAGCTCTTTTAAAGAGCAGGCACAGACACAAGGGACTGAACAGCCTCCTTCTGTGCTTCATGATTCTATGATTCCAGCTAAAACACATTAATAGTATAACTAACGATTGTTGTTTTCCATCATGAGAGAGAATCCCATACATTTACATGGAGGCTGTTTCTTTGCGAATGGGTGGCTTAGAGTTCCACTTCATTGTACTTCCAATAGTGGAGTGGGATTCCTGGAATTTCAGGCTTAACTGACCCATTTGTTTTTGAATTACCTGTAAGTGCGTTAAGAGCTCAACATTTGCTCTGATCGTCCCATTTGCATGTTGAATGATCCACAGAAAGGTGTTCTATCTTGTCCAAGCAACATCCATCACCCTAACTCTTTGTTTACTGTCTCTCAACCAATTTTACATTCATGCTGCATCATTTCTGCTGACATCATGGGCTGCATTTTAAGAGCCCGCCATCGCTCCTGGCGGCAAGCTCAAAAAAATAACGGCCTATACGCCGATGTTCTGCTGCGATCTCCCGCATGATGGCTCATTTAAGTAGCCGGGGCAGCCACCCCCTCGCTCCCCCCCACCCCCCCCCCACAAATCACGTGGTTGGAGGTGGGGGGGTGGGGGGGGGCTGTCCATCCCGGTCAATGGCGTCTGCTGCCCCTTTTTAAAGGGCAGCCAGCCCTGTCGGCAAATTTGAATTTTTCAAGTGAATACCCCCAAAATTTACAAAATAAAATTGTAACACTCCTTTCCAACACCCCCAGTAAAAATTACAGGAAGTATTTGCCCTTCCCCCCACAAAACACTTACCTTTGAATTCTGACCTGCCCCACCCTCAGACTGCACAAAGTTGAAAGTTCATCCCTTCCCCCCATCCCCCACATTGATGATGCGTATTTGACCCCGTCCCCCCGCCACACTGAAAATCCTAACTCCCTCCCCTCCCAGATGGGGAATTGAAAGCTGGCCATGATGCTGAAGATCGCAAAGGGACCAGAAGATTGCCGGTAAGTATATTTAAATGAAATCATTTTAATGATTTAAATATGGAAATTGAGGTCCCATTGCCCATCAGCAGGGGGCCACCAAGGAGCCTTGCCGCTGCTAGGAGGATTGGGTCGGGCCCTCCCAGCGTCGGCCTCCGAGGCAGGCCTCTGCCGGAACAATCTTCTGGCACCCCGCTCAACGTCGTGGGCTTGGTAAAATCCAGCCCCATATACCGGAACTTTTATAACAAAGCTCTTGTGATGCAGCTTATTGAATGCATTGTAAAAGTCCATGTGCATTACAGCTACTACATTCCATTTATCTAAACAATCAGTCTTGTATTCACAAAACTTTATTAAAATTTGTCAAGCACAACTTCACATCAGTTCCATGCACTGCTCCAGAATTTCCTAGAGCTTTTCATAGGTGATATGAGTGGCCCTGTCCCTAGAGCAGAAGCAGGCCCAGAGTTCCCATTTTAATGGGGTGTGAAGGGAGAGCTTGTAGCCTATCACCACATTTTGCTGTGCCTTAAAATCATTGGGCCAATGGAAAGAAGCCTGAAGAAATCCAGTCGAAGGCGTGGCCCACAACCCATACTTAAACAAGGGTCTGTGGGCTTCGCAACAGGAGGTAGAAACTTCCTAGGAACGTTGGCAATCTTTACAAAACCCCAATCTTTCGGGATGACCTGAAGACCTCGGGGTCATCTAGCTGCAGGTCTTCATTCAGCCCTACAGTTCTGTTACTGTTTTCTACCTGATATTCCAGCACAAGGCCCAAGTGGACATACATGGAAATGCATCCGGACCATGCTTGACAATGCATTCAATAAGCCACATGAGTCTTGTTAGAAAAATATAGGTATATGGTGTAAGGACAAATGGAGCAGCATAAATGAAAAACTGGTTGACAGACAGGAAAAAAAGAGTTAGGCTAATGGATGTTGCTTTCTGTGGATCATTCAGCATGGAAATGCGACCGTCAGAGCAAATATTGAGCTCTTAACACACATTACAGGAAATTCTGGGAGTCCCACTCCACTAACGGAAGTACAATGAAGTGGAACTCTCAGCCACCCACTCGCAAAGAAACAAGCTCCATCCCAAATCCTCAGGACTGGATCATTGCATATTTAGAACAGGCATCCCACACCTATAAGGGAATATCAAAAGATTTCACTTCGACAGATGGCTGGTCAGTCAGAGCAGAACTCTGTAACTCCAAGATGGGGATGAGACCCAGGAAGGACCAACAGGTAAGGTCTTTTATCTTCAGCTTCCAATGGATCTTTTGGGGCATCTGCTTAAAGGCTGTTGATCTTCTCCTGTGCTATATTTGGCTACAGAGAGTTTGAGGCCTTTGCTGGTACCTCATGCCAGCTCCAGTAATGAGTTTCCTAAAGGCCTTATAGGTTCACACTGGACAGAATTCAGAGATCACCTCCTAACTCCCCAAGATATGCCTCTTGGTATATTTTACAACAGTGACTACACTTCAAAGGTACTTCTTTGACTGCAAAGTGCTTTGGGATGTCCTGAAGTTGTGAGAGATACTATATAAATGTTAAGTTCTTTCTTTTTTGTCTCATATGAGATGTTATACTGAGGTTCCATCTGCCCTCTTATGTGGATGTAAAAGATCTCATGCTGCTATTTTAAGAGGAGAAGGGTACTTCTCCCTTGTCTTGTGGCCTTACAGGCAATGTCACAGATTCCTCCTTCACCATTCCTGGGTAGGTTCTGTCCCACCAGCAGGATAGACCCACCAAAGGTGGCAGCGCAGTAGTATAGATTCGGTAGGGAGTGGCCCTGGGAATCCTCAACATTAACTCTAGACCCCATAGAGTTTCATGGCATCATGTCAAACATGGGCAAGGAAAACTCCTGCTGATTACCACCTACAGCCCTCCTTCAATTGATGAATCAGTACTCCTCCATAACTAGGCACACCCCTAACCAAGTGTTCCCATATAGCTGTAACACAGACATCTACTCTACAATGTAGAAAATTGCCCAGGTATGTCCTGCAGGAAAAATACAATCCACCCAATTACTGCCCCATCAGTCTACTCTCAATCACCATCAAAATGATGGAAGGTGTTGATAGTGCTATCAAGTGGCATTTTCTCAGCAACAACCTGCTCACCAATACTCAGTTTGAGTTCCACCAGGGCCACTCAGCTCCAGACTTCATTACAGCATTGGTCCAAACATAGATAAAAGAGCTGAATTCCAGAAGTGAAGTGAGAGTGACTGCCCTTGACATTAAGGCAGCATTTGACCGAGTGTGGCATCAAGTAGCTCTAGTAAAATTGAAGTCAATAGGAATCAGGGGGAAAACTCTCCACTGACTGGAGTCAATCCTAGCACAAAGGAAGATGGTTCTGCTTGCTGGAGGCCAATCATCTCAGCCTCAGGACATCACTGCAGGAGCTCCTCAGGATAGTGTCCTAGGCCTAATCATCCAGTTAAGGTTCTGGTCAATGGTAAACCTCAGGATGTTGATGGTGAGGGATTCAGCATTGGTAATGCTGTTGAGCATTAAGGGGAAATGGTTGAATTATGTCTTGTTGCAGATGGTCATTGCCTGGCACTTGTGTGGGCCAAAAGTTACTTGCCACTTATAACCATCTTCAGCTGCTTCATCAATGACCTTCCATCCATCATAAAGTCAGAAGTGGGGATGTTTGTTGATGATTGCATTCACAACTCCTCAGCTACCAAAACAGTCTGTGCCCGCATGCAGCAAGACCCGTACAAGATTCAGGCTTGGGATGATAAATGGAAAGTAACATTCATGCCACACAGTGCCAGGTAATGACCATTTTCAACAATAGGGAATCTAACCATTTCCCCTTGATGTTCAACTCCATTACCATTGCTGAATCTCCCACCATCAACATTCTGAGGGTTACTATTGACCATAAACCTAACTGGACAGCCATATAAATACAGTGCTACAAGAGCAGGTCAGAGGCTGGGCATTCTGTGGTGAGTAACTCACTCCTGACTCCCCAACACCTGTCCACCATCCATAAGACACAAGCCAGGGGTGTGATGGAATACTCTCCATTTGCCTGGATGAGTGGAGATCACTCAAGAAGCTCAACACCATCCGGGACAAAGCAGCCCGCTTGATCGGCACCCCATCCACCACCTTAAATATTCACTCTCTCCTCCACCAGTGGCAGCCATGTGTACCATCTACAAGATGCACTGCAGAAACTTGTCAAGCTCCTTTGACAGTACCTTCCAAACCTGTGACCTCTACCACCTAGAAGAACAAGGACAGCAGGTGCATGGGAACACCATGACCATCTGCAAGTTCCTGTCCAACTCAGACACCATCCTAACTTAGAAATGTATTGCCATTCCTTACTGCCTCCAGGGATAGGCACCGACATGTTGCCCCACAGACATTTGACAAAATTATTGACTGAGCTATGGACATGGGGGCAATTAATCTGCATATGAAGTGTATAGCCAATCTAATGCTATCAAAATACAGTCCAATTTAAAACACATTTCTCCCTATAAATAAAGTAGTTAAGCATACAAACACCAATGGAGAGCAGCACAAATGTATTAGCTAGCTAGCAAGCAAAATAGTATGCAATGCCAATACGAATTACTTTTGTTGACAGAATAGAGCTTGGTACACCATGTCACAGGGAGGTAGAGGGACCTTATCGGATTACCTCTGTGGATTCACACTGTGCCAGGAGTGCAAATTCATCCTATTAACCATGAAATTCAAGGAGAGAATTGTTATTGTGGTTACTGAGATAAGGCAGTGAAAAAGTCAGCAATCGGAAGACGGACCATTTCTTACACTGCTGTTGTCACAAGACAATTTAATCCATGATGGTCTATGTTTGTGCAACCTCTCCACCTTCTTGTAATATATGACTGAACACAGGGCACCAACAAAAGGGCAGTGATCTCCAAATCAGGAGAATTTTATAGGGTGAAGCAGATAGTATTTCAGAAGTCATGTAAAACAGAAATGCAGATTGGGATAGGAAGGGACGGTAGGTAGCCAAGACTAGTATATTCATCTTGACAGGCTGTTAAAAAGATATTGGATGTTAAAGTCCAGAAACAACAAAGTCTCTCATGGACAAAATGTCATTTGCTCACCAAAGCCAGTGACAAAATTAGATAAGCACAATTACAAATAAAGAGCACCCATCAGTTCTTCCAATAAAGTGATTTTATTAAATTCATTTATGTCCATATCTCAGTCTATCACTGTTGATTCCTATTAAGCTCTGACAAGATAATTATTAACAAAAAGATTTTCTGTAAAAGGTTGAGTGGTTGTTACTGCATGTATTATTCAGTTAAAAAATGTTTAATCACTACCTGTAAGATTCTACTCCAGACTTGTTAATTTATGTCCAAGCCAAATCTATTACCTGTTAGCAAAGGTGCACTTTTAACATAATGTAACTATATAGTATAGACAACTTTCAAATGACATTAGCCACTCAGGTTATCGGCCCTCAAACTGATTAGTAAATGATGCACATTGCAATTATTGATCTTTGACATACTTGTAAAATGTTTCCTTTAATCCAATTCACAGCAAAAAAAACACTCAGTTAATGACTGTTCTAACATGGTCATTGAAACATAATACATTTTTATTATGTCTTCCCCAACAGTTTTTATAATTGCAAATGCACCATAGATTTTGTTAAGGAATCATAGACAGTTCATCACCGATTAAGATTTATTAAAGCCATCCATTACATATGGATCAGCAGCATCCTGTTTTTGCAAATATCACTCAGCCCCATTACACTACACTCTTGCATTCATGAGGAACTTACAATGCTGACGTCTGAAGATTCCTTGGATTTTCTTGACTGTTTTCCCCTCATTACAAGTTCTAGAACAACATGATTCCAATTGGATAGCAGCGGAATTGCGATATTTATGTAGAAGTAAGAGTCCAGCAACCTTCGACACGTCACTGAGCTTGTGTCCCTGGTGAAAGTCATGTGTGCCAGAGTGTAGAGATCAAGATATTCCCTAAGTGACTATTGCCATTTTAAAATGAGTTTACATAATACAAGCCTTTAATCTTGTGTTTTAAAATAAGCTAGCTGCTTAGTTATTTTAAAACACAATGTAAACGGCTTGGGGCAGGGGTGTCCAACATTTTCACATGGAGGTGGGAGGGGCCAGATTACAATTTTTGTCTTCACATAGGCGGCTGGTGAGACAATTTCGGAATGATAAAGGCATTAAAGGTTTATCTTACTATTAATCAGAAGAACAACAAAGGTGCATTTTTGTGAAGAGAAGACTAATTTATTGACTTTTTGGTCACTGGTCACTCTGTTGGACACTGATTTAGTGAGATACCTAGCAAAGTTTTGCTTGCAGAAATAGTCAATGTTTGCCTGCACACTTGTAGTAATGGAAAGTATTCCAGATAGACGTCTATCTGTCAGGAGTGATATTGATCGCTCTCTCTCCCACCTCTCTCTGTGTTCCTCCCTCTCTGTGTCATCCCCCTCTCTGTCTTCCCCCTCGTTCTTTGCCCCCCTTTCTCTCTCTCTCTCTGCTCCTCTCTTCCTCTGTCTGCCCCTCTCTCTTACTGTCCGCTCTCTCTCTGCCCCTTCTCTCTCTCTCTGCTCCCTCTCTCTCTCTCTGCCCGCCTCACTCTCAGCCCCCTCTCTCTCTCTGCCCCCTCTCTCTATCCCCCTTCTCTCTTTCTCTCTCTCTCTCTGTGCCCCCCCCTCTCTCTCTCTATGTCTCTCTTTGTTCTTATCATTCCCTCTCTCTGATAGTTGCAGAGAGCGGGAACTCTCCGCTGAGCAGCTTTGTAAATGTCCTTTTTTTTTTAAAAAATCGCAACTATCAGTTTCACAGCTGACAGGTGCCTAGAGCAGAGACAGCACTTGTGAACCTTGGGCACGTCCATGGTTTTCGACGGGCTTTAAAAAAATCAGAATCTGCCAGAAAACCACAAATTGTCTGAGGTTCGGAAGCGCGGCCTCTGTTCTAAGCACCTATCAGCTGTGAAACTGACGGCTGCGATATTTTAGAAGTCAGACTGGTCGGAAAGAAGAAGCCGTTGGGAAATTTTTCATCCCTGAAATTACCAGTCACGGACCTCAACATTTTTCTAACTGATGCTGGTGTCTGTGTACGGACACGTTGCCGGCCCTTGACAGTCGCTGGGTCAAAATCCTGAACTCCCTTCCTAACAGCACTGTCGGTGTACTTACACCACAAGGACTGCAGCGGTTCATGAAGGTGGTTCACCACCACTTTTTCAAGGGCAATTTGGGATGGGCAAACAAATCAAATATTAAATTGAAAAAATCAGATGATCTGATTATTATCTCATTACTGTTTGTGGGATCTTGTTGTGCATAAATTGGCTGCCATGTTTCTCTGCATTACAACAGTGATAACATTTTAAAAATACTTAATTGGCTGTAAAGCACTTTGGGGTTATAAAAGGCGCTGTGTAAATGCAAATTCTTTCATTCTTCTTTGCATATGCTTGTTTTCTCTGCTTGCCGTTCTTCCTCAATCATTAAGGCTTATGTATACTGTCACTTCATCACAAGTTGTCAACTGCTACAGTAAATAGGCCTCATCAGTCTGCTGTCCTGGCAAAACCAATGGCTTGCAATGTGCTTTTCAGCTATTTCTGCAAGTCTAAAAATGTGCATTCATGAGGTTCTATGCAGCTTTACAAATGTATTGAGTAAAAATGAAATAAGGTTGGTAAATCTTCATTCACATTTTTCTTATAATTTATTAACTTCAATGGTTCTAATCCACGGCTTTTATTCACCAAACACCTCTGTGAAAGTAGTTTTGTGAGAAATTGCAGTTTTTGTGATTACTTGGAAGTTTTGTGGTGTATCCTGTTGGAAAAATTGAATTGGAACTTTTTTTTAAGAGTTATCTGGTTTTGCTGAAATTGTAATTCTTAGCTCATAAGTTACTCCTACATCAAAATAACCATTATTGTCCTTTTGGTGCAGTTCAGGATCAGTATGAAATACTTGGCAGATTTGAATTATTCTTCAGGCTTCACAATGTTCTCTGGCCAGCAATTGTAGAGCTTAGCAGGGCAAGCTTACCTCTGAAAGCTGGTAAAATTTTAATTTTAATGGAGATGAGAATTGGTGCTTTATTCACATTCAAAAAATTGAAGTTCTAAAATTCTGAATCTTCTGTCTCGTAGCTCAGAGAATTAGGCTTCAAGTTGAACTTTCTGGCCAGCACTTAATAAATGGGAACTGTTGCATATTTTCCTGAAATTACCTACATGTTTTGTAGTCAATCATTTACAGAAGGTGCAATGTAGTCTGGGCTCCAGCATGCCAATTTGTGCTAAATGGCTGTACATTTTGTTCACTTTTAAAGGAGAAGCTAGAACAGAATCAGAGAAAGAGGGAGAGAGAAAAACCAGACTGGTGGTAAGTCGCCAAATTCTGAATTGTAACAAGGAGATAATCCTTCACATCTTGAGGCAGTGAATTAAGGACCAGAGAAAGCTTGGCAGCCTAACCAGACAGCTGTCCTCTTTTACTTCTCCTTACTTTCTCCTTCAAACTCGCTGTTATGACCAGGTGAGAAAGGTGTCTCGGGGTCCCTTTCAGCCTTCACCTGGACTTACTATAACAGGATTTAATTTTTAATACACCCTTTTTTGAGCTCCCCCTTGGTGAATCCTTGTTCACCGCTTTCCAATTATAAGGTAAAGAAATGAGCACAAACAGGCTTTCTTGGGTTTCAAGAAGAAAAGTGAAATTTATTAAAACTTAAACTCTAATTCGGTTAACGCCGACAGATGCACTCCAAGTCCCACGCTAGCATACATACACGATATGCACATGCAAAGAGACAGAAAAGAGCAGAAGAAAAATAAAGTGGAGAGGTTTGAGGCAATATCTGAAGAGATTCTTGTTACTGTGCTTCGAGCTCACTCTAGAGTCATCTTGCTTTTCGTTGCGGCCCAGTATTCTTCTTAAACTTTGTTCACTGCAGGAGACTTTTCTGTCTTGGGGTTCAAGTGTCTTCAGCGGATTCCAAAGCTGATGAGAAAGAGATGAGAGCAGACAGGAGAGCAATGTTCTCAATCCAGGAGCCAAGAGATTGCTGTTAGTTCAAAACTCTTTGGCACATTCAAATTCAAAAAACTCAGGTGGTCCAGCAGGTTAGTCATGTGACTAGCGGGTGTGACCACGTCCATTTGTGTATTTGGCCATCTTAGCAGTCAACTTGAAATGCTAGCTCCTCCACCTTCAATGTCTGGTAATCAAAAGTCCGTTGTGGATTGAATATGGCAGAAAGTGGTCTTTTGTCCCTTTTAAGCACTGTCTGTAAATATGCAAATATCTTTCCAGTCAAGGGTCTACTGTTTTTTCTTTAAAAGCAAGTTCTTTCTTCACTCCAGTAATAGTTTAAAATCAATGTTCATGTGGCGAAATTAATGTGCCTCATTCTTGGCAGGTGGGGGCCAGCATGACATCGCTAACTCACTAATGTTTAGGTACACCTGTACGACAGCAACATGGCCCAGAATTATTATCGTTAAGACTGGGTCTTCAGCAATTTCATGCAAACACCATGTTCTCCTTCATTTGATGTAGGGGCAGCCCAAGGTGATGTAGGTGCTAACACAGAGGAACCTCTCATGAGCATCCATCACACACTCCTGACCATGTAGGTACCAGCATAGACAAATTCACATTGGGGGGATCGGATAGTGAGGGTAAGGATTAAACAACTGGTGAACCACATAACATGTCTGAGGACAAGCAAATGTACGTGCTTACAGAAGACAAAAAACAACCTGAAAGGAGGGCCAGGACCAGATGTTCTTCTGCTGCATGGCCCATGATCCTTACCATACAAAGGATTCCTATAGAAGGAAGCTCATTAATGAGAAGAGGCACCTCATGCAATCCTTTGAAAATGTTCAAACTTCCTGAAAGTATGTCAGAGATTAAGTGAAAGTGTTTCTTTGATAGCTGTGTTATAATTTGAGAGGAACTGGCAAAGTTGTGGTTCACATAGAGCTGGGAGAAACTCCATGACTTTCTGTCGGTAAGTCCATGGGATAGAGACCAGTGAAGAAGCATTTTCCACACAAGCACCATGACTACAGCTATTGAGGCCTGAAGCTCAATTCACATGGGGCTGTCACTTTTACATTGGAACAGGAGTAGGCCATTTAGCTACTCTAACCTGTTCTGCTATTCAATTAGATTAGGAGCAATCTGTACCACAACCTCATTAATTCTCCTTTGATCCATATCTCTTGACATGCTTACCTAAGAAAAATCTATAGATCTCAGTCTTAAAGGCTTCAATGAGCCCAGCATCCACAGCCTTTTGGGGGAGAGAGTTCCAGATTTTCACTACCCTTTGTCTGCTTCCTGATTTCATTCCTGAATGTCATGGCTCTAATTTGAAGGTAATGTCACTTCTGGTTTGGAGAGGATTGCAGATCAGTTTGAGATAATCTTGATGAAAGGCTTCATATTCCTAATATGTGGTGCAAGATCTTCTGCCACATCGATCCCTGTCGTCAACAGGGATATCAAGCAACCAGGGCTTGGACCACAGAAGCATGGATGAGGCAGCTGAGGATGTACCACTTCTGCCCAAACCAGCTGACCCTCTTAAAGAATTGAAGAAGAGGCAGGTAATAGATATTTACAGTTACTTTATCTGCAGAGGATTTCTTCAATGTAATATTTTAAAATGTTCTTTATGCTTTGCTATGAACATAAAATTGGAAGAGTGCAGAGATCTTGGATGGTTATAGGGCTGGAGGAGGTTACAAAGAAAAGGAGGGACAAGACCAAGGGATTTGAAACAACAATGAAAATTTTTAATTGAGGCATTGCTAAACTGGGACCAATGTGGGTCAGTGACCACAGGGGTGATGGGTATACAGGATTTGGTGTGTGCTACAGAGGCCTGCTTTAGGTTGGGAAAAAGAACCAGACCTGAACCTGACCGAACCACAGCGGACCTGAGCCCGACCCGGCCCAAGTCCCTCCGATTTTGCCCCAAGCCTGACCCAACCTGAACCCGCCCCCGGCTCGGCCCGACTCGACCATCCCTTGACTTACCTTCCAACTGGGAAGCTCCACGAAGCTGCAGCGCATGCGCAATGACATCATAGTGACGTCACTCGCTCACTGTGCAGACTCAGTTTCGTCCCAAACTCCCAGCTTAACTAAGTTTTTTATTTTTAATACTTACCAGCAGAGCACTTACCGTGTGTGTCTGGCGTGACCCGACCTGGACTCAGCCCGATCCAGCCCGAGCCCAAAAGTTGCCCCCGGAAGATGGGCCCAACTCAACCTGAACCCGACACATGTCGTCAGGTCCCGTCGGGTTCAGTTCAGGTCGGGTAGCAGGCCTCTAGTGTGCTAGGGTACAGGCAGCAGAGTTTTGGATAGGCTCAAGTTTATGTAGGGTGGAAGATGGAAAGCTATCCAGGTGAGTGTTGGAATAATCAAGTCTAGAAGTAATAAAGGCATAGATGAGGATTTCAGCAGCAGAGAAGCTGAAGCAGGGACAGAGTCAGGCGATGTTATGGAGGTGAAACGTCATCAATCAGAAACATTGGCCTAGATTTTGTGGTCACTAGCAAACAAAAGAGCTTGCTGCTCTTTATGCTTACAGATGCCCACAGACGTTTAGTGGGTTTTTGTGTGGCAGCTTATGTAATTGGAGAGACATTTCAGCTCGGCACCCTCTACAGGGGACCTGGGACCTGTGAGAACAAGGCAAGCAACAGCATGTCTCGTCAACCAATCAGAGTGAAGAATCCTTACTGAGAAACACAAGGATAATTTTTAATCCCCAAAAATGCATGTGTTTAGTTCCGGGGGATGGGATGTTAAAAAAAAATTTAAATCTCAAACCCGAACCTAACCCACCTTGTACCCACCTACCTCTGGTTTTAATGGTGGTGGGATGAACAGGCTGAGCAATCAATCTGGTCTCAGGAGACAGGTGATTCATTTAAATATTTTAATGAGGCTGCATGCCTAAGATTTTATCTCATGTCAATCTTCAATCCTGGCTGACCAGGTTTCCCACACCGCAGGAAAATCGGTAGCTGAAGGAAGGTGAGGATTGTGGAAGAGGTAAGTGCTTTTCCAGCACTGCTTGTAAGCCAAGAGGATCAGGAGTGCTTCCCCCAGTGCCCCCAACTAACCTGCTTCCCACTACCCCTCCGTCCCACCCTGAGATCAGATGCCCCCCATGATCAGATCCCCCCAGTAATCACTAATCGCCTTATGAAGACTGACCCCAAATTTCTGCACCAATCTTTCTCCGAATCCCACACTGCAATTAGCCCATGACCCTGAAAACCCCACTGTACCTTCCATCCCCCCATTGCAATCTCTACCCTGAGGACCTTGGAGGAACTTGGAGTGGGAGGGGAAGGATTCAGTTGCCGTGGTCCACATGGGTAACAACGACATAGGTAGAACTAAGAAAGAGGTTCTGCTGAGGGGGTATGAGCAGCTAGGGGCTAGATCAAAAAGCAGAACCACAAAGGTAATAATCGTGGAATATGGCCTGAGCCACAAGCAAATTGGCATAGGGTAAATAAGATCAGAGAGTTGAATACGTGGCTTAAAGATTGGTGTGGGAGAAATGGGTTTCAATTTTTTAAATTCTTTCATGGGATGTGGGCGTCGTTGGCAAGACCGGCATTTGTTGTCCATCCCTAATTGCTCTTGACAACTGAATAGCTTGCTCGGCCATTTCAGAGGGCTGTTAAGAGTCAACCACATTGCTGTGGGTTTGGAGTCACATGTAGGCCAGCAGACTTCCTTTCCTAAAGGATGCTAGTGAACCAGATGAGTTTTCACAACAATCAATGATAGTTTCATGGCACCATTACTGAGACTAGCTTTCAATACCAGATTTTTATGAATTAATTGAATTTAAATTCCACCAGCTGCTATGCTGGGATTTGAACTCATGTACCCAGGGCATTAGCCTGGATCTCTGGATTATTAGTTCAGTGACATTACCATTACATCAGCATCTCCTCAATTCATATGACACTGGCACCAGTACTGGAGAAAGAGGGATTTGTACCATTGAGACGAAATTTATCTGAACCATCCTGGTGAATCGTATAACTAGAGCTGTAGAATTTGCTTTAAAGTAAATAGTTGGCTGGGGGCAGTGGGTGGGTGGTGGGGGGAAGGTTGGGGGTGGTGTGTAGAGGGTTCAGGTGAGGGATGATTTAGAAAGTTAACAAGAAAGGACAAGGCAATAGTGCCGGGTGTGACAGGAAGGGACAGAGTGTACAGACATAACAGTGCACCAGCAAATAAGGTCACAGTAGGGAAAAATGATTAGAAGCCAAAATTAAAGGCTCTTTATCTGAATACATGCACCGTTCGTAACAAGTTGGATGAAATACGAACATATGAACATACAAATTAGAAGCAGAAGTAGGCCATTCGGCCCCTCGTGTCTGCTCCGTCATTCAATAAGATCATGGCTGATCTGTTTGTGTCTCAAATTCCACACTCTCATCTACCCCCAATGACCTTTGATTCCTTGCCTAACAAAAATCTATCTACCGCCACCTTAAAAATATTCAATGACCTCGCCTCCACCACCTTCTGAGGCAGCGAGTTACAAACTCGCACAACGCTCTGAGAGAAAAAAATTCTCCTCATCTCTGTCCTAAAAGGCAAACAGAAATACATGGGTATGATGTGATAGCCACTATAGAGATGTGGTTGCAACGTGACCAAGGCTGTGAACTAAATATTCAAGGATATTTGATATTTAGGAAGGATAGGAAGAAAGGAAAAGGAGGTGGGGTAGCTCAGTTAATAAAGGATGAGATCAGTACAGTGGTGAGAAATGATGTTGGCTTGGAAGATCGAGCTGTAGAATCATTTTGGGGGGAGATAAGGAATAGCAAAGGAAAGAAGTTACTGGTGGGAGTGGTTTATAGGCCCCCTGAGAGTAGCTACTCTCTAGGACAGAGTATAAATCAAGAAATAATGCGGGCTTGCAGGAAAGGTACTGCAATAATCATGGATGATTTTAATCTTCATATAGATTGTATTAATCAAATTGACAAAGGTAGCCTGGAGGATGAGTTCACAGAGTATATTAGGGACAGTTCTTTAGAACAATACCTTCTGGAACCAACCTGGGAGCAGGCTATTTTAGACCCGGTAATGTGTAATGAGACAGGATTAACAAAATGATCTCAGAGTAAAGGATCTTCTCGGCAAGAGTGATCTAACATGATAGAATTTCACAATCAGTTTGAGATGAGAAATATGGGTCTGAAACTAATGTCTTAAGCTTAAATAAAGGCAATTACAAGCATATGAAGACACAATTGGCTAAAGTGGACTGGGAATATACGTTAAAAGGTACGACAGTAGAGAAGCAGTGGCAGACATTTAAGAAGATATTTCATAATTGCAAATAAAGATATATTTCATTGAGAAAGAAAGACTTTATGAAAAAGATGCACCATCTGTGGCTAACTAAGGAAGTCAAGGATGGTATCAAATTGAAAGAAAAGGAGTACAATGCTGCAAAGATAAGTGGTAGGCCAGAAGATTGGGAACATTTTAGAAACCAGCAGAGGAAGACTAAAAAAAGGGAGAAATTAGAATATGAGAGAAACTAGCAAGAAATATAAAAACAGACAGTAACAGCTTCTACAAATATATGAAAAGGAGGAGAGTAGCTAAAGTAAGCATTGGTCCCTTAGAGGATGAGACTGGGGAATTAATAATGGGAAACAAGGAAATGGCAGAGGCTTTGAACAAGTATTTTGTATCTGTCTTTACAGTAGAAGACATAAAAAGTGTCCCAAGAATAGCAAAAAATCAAGAGGCAAATGTGAGGTAGGAACTTAAAGCAATCACGATCACTAGAGGAAATAAACTAGGCAGACTAATGGGACTAAAGGCTGGCAAGTCCCCTGGACCTGATGACCTGCATCCTAGGGTCTTAAAAGAAGAGGCTGCAGAGATAGTGGATGCATTGATTATAATTTTCTAAAATTCCCTAGATTCTGGAAAGACCCAAGTAGATTGGGAAACCACAAAAGTAACACCTATTCCAAAAAATGGGGAGATAGAAAGCAGGAAACTATAGGCCAGTTAGCCAAGCAACTGTCATTGGGAAAATTCTAGAATCCATTATTAAGGAAGTTGTAGCAGGACATTTAGAAAATCATAATGCAATCAGGCAGAGTCAACATGGTTTTATGAAAGGGAAATCATGTTTGACAAACTTAGAGTTCTTTGAGTATGTAACAAGCAGGGTGGATAAAGGGGAAGCAGTAGACGTAGCGTATTTGGATTTCCAAAAGGCATCTGATAAGGTTCACATCATGAGCTCTTATCTTGTGCAGTAGCCTTTGGTGTTGGGGCGATATGTTAGCATTGATAGAGGATTGGCTAACTAACAGAAAACAGAGTTTCAGGATAAATGGGCCATTTTCAGTTTGGCGAATTGTAACTAATGGGGTGCCACAGGGATCAGTGCTGTGGCCTCAACTATTTACAATCTATGTTAATGACTTAAATGAAAGGACCAAGTGTATTGTAGCCAAATTTGCTGACAATACAAAGTTAGGGGGGGGGGGTCAAAGTTTAAGGAGGTAGGATCCCCATCCCTTTAAACGCTTAACAGGGACGGAGATACAGCCTCCCAAGAGCTGCTGGCCAATCAGAGGGGTGGCAGCTCAGCAGTATGGGCAGCGTCACTGGGAGTGGTAAGCACTGCTGGTATTGCAGAGGCCTCAGACTCAGGCCCAGTGGTGGAACCCCGGACCCAAGTTAGGGAGACGGAGTCTGGAAGGCCCCAGTGATCGGGTGAGGGGGTGGGTGGGCACTCGGTCAAGGAGGCGGGGGTCCTGAGGGTACAGTGGTTCCTGGGAGGGTCCTCTGTGGGCCATGAATTGCCCGTGAAGGAGGGACACCCCCACAAGCCTGCAGGCAGGGCGCCTCCTTTTCCAAGACATCCTCCCCGTGCAGCGGAGCCCCCACCCCCACCACTGGTAAAATCCCAGTGGTGGCGGGAAGAGGCCCTCAATTGGCTGTCAATAGGCCACTTATGGCCCTCAATTGGCCTCTGGGTCAGAAGGCCTATCCCATCCAAAGGAAGATCAGCCCCAGCAAACCTGGTGTCGGGTTCATTGCTCATACCCCCATCCTCCAACCCCGCCATGGAACCCGATGTCAGGCTGTGAACAAAATCCAGCTCCGTTTCTGTCTCCACAGTTGCTGCCTGACTTTCTAGCAGTTTCAAGCATTTTCTGTTTATATTTCAGATTTCCAGCATCTGCAGTATTTCTGATTTTGTTGTAGTTATCCAAAGGCCTGCAATAATAATTCAGAGAATTAATAATACTGAAAAATATTAGGGAAAAGGTCTGTGGAGGCCATCAATTGCAAAAGTATTGTCAGAAAGGCAAACAACCCAGTGAAGCCATGATTTGCTACCATAGCAAAGGGATAAGATCACATTCCAATATAGATGAAGTGAATTTGGAATGCAGGTAGCTGATTTATTTTATGGACTGGAGTATTTTTGCAGTATAAATGGGTTACAAGGCTCTAAACTCTTGTCTGCAATGACAAATCTGAAATAGCAGATCATTGCTCATTTCAAATTGTAGCATTTTCCATTTGAATAGGAGAAAAAAATTGCTTAGCTTATACTAAAGAAAAATAAATAGTTCTCTGTTTGCATTTTCTCTGGCTTGTTGATGGAAGCTGGCATGCCAGGTTGTCTCTAAGATCTGCTGTACCAGCTGCAGTTTCTGAGAGTAGAACTAACTTGAATTCTTAACTATGATTCTCACCTACATTTCTATTGTCCCATTTAAGTCCTTGACTTTGATCGTGGTAAAGTTTTATATTTAGTCTTATAAACTCCTGTTGGCACTTGGATAACGATCTTTTTGAAATTTGCATGTCTTCTTTGAGTGACTTTTGTTTATAAACCTTATGGCATGGCTTCATTTACATAAAATATGACATTTATGTTAAAATACCCAACTTAAATATAAGAATTTCATTGATGATGAACAGTTGTTTTGCCAACCCTCTGCATTGTGGGAGGGAGACAAAGGGTCCTGGGAGTTGTGAATTTCTTTTTAAGGAGTTTGCTAAAGAGAGTTCATGTTTCTCCCTTTTCTTTATCCATTCCCAGGATATGGCCAACATATATTGGCCCTCCCTAGTTGCCCTTCAGAAGGTGGTGGGGGGTCTTCTTCTTGAACTGCTATAGTCTATGTGGTGAAGGTACACCTGCAATGTTGTTAGGTATGGAGCTCCAGGGTTTTGACCCAGTGGTGATGAAGGAATGGTGATATATGTTCAAATCTGGATGGTGTATGACATGGAGGGAAATTTGCAGCAGCAGGTGTTCCCATTCACCTGCTGCCTTTCGCTTTCTAGTTGGTGGAGGTTGTGGGTTTTGGAGGTGCTTCCAAAGAAGACTTGGTGACTTGCTATAGGTAGTACACACTGCAGCTATGATATGCCGATGGTGGAAGAAGTAGATTTTTAAAATTGTGGATGGGGTGCTAATCAAGTTTTCACAGTTACAAGTTGCCTTACTTAATGCACTTTCTTTGAGCTCAGATATGTTATAACAACTAGTGAAATTCCAATAATCCCGCTTAATCATAGATCAACTATTCAAATTGCCACATAATGCTGTAAATAATGTGTAAAGGGTAAATCCAATTGTGAATTGTGCAAAAATAAGGAATAATGGATCAAAGAAAGAGACTACAAAAAGCCCTCTTCACCAGTGATACTCTGTGGATTATTATGTCTGCTGTAAAGCAACAATGAAATGTATTCTTTGGGTGGAAGGAAAACCCAGTCATGGGAGCTGACTGAACTGCTGAATGTGGTGCCTCCCTTCCACCACACAGGAAGAATGTAGAAGAAGATGCTCAATTTGAAAAAAGTGCTAAGGTGAATGGGTATCCAAGGAAGTTAGAAGCATCAGCCATATAATGGCTTCATCTGAGATTATTGCTAATTTGAATTTACGCAGTAACCTGCTTGAAGCGGAGCACATAGAGAGACAATTAGGAGATTTCAGAAGTATTTAAATTGAAACATGTAAAGCTGCAGATGAAAAAGACTGATGATTGATTTTGCACAGGTAGAATTGAAAATATAAATGCCCCTACAATGTTCTTTTAAGTTCAACTATTTGAAATGTGATTCTACTAAGCTACATATACAATGTGCTGCAACCTGCTTTTGTCTGATATAAATCATCGTGTTCTTTTTGTAGAATGAGGTGGCTTTCAACAGGAGACAGTGCATGGTGACTGGTGGTGGGACTCCACCAGTAAGACCCTTGGCCACATTAGAAACTATAGTCTATGAGGTTATACAGGGTCAGCGGGCTGCTGAATTTTGAGGAGACAATGGGAAGGATTTTTAGTCCCCAGTAGGGGCAGATACAGAGGGAGGTGGTGCAAAAATTCACGCCACCGGCGAGCATGCTGGTTGCCGGCTCCATTCTGCCCTTGGGCCATTTTCCTGAGGTGGGATGGGGGACATCAAGGCTACCTGCCCACAAGTGGCGGGGTAGCCAATTTAACTAGTTTAGAGCCCATTAAGGCCTATTGTCAGAACCCAACTGGAAATTTCCAGTCAGCCTCCAGGTTCTTGGTGGCGGCGGAGAACATTGTAGCTGCCTGGAGACAGCCTCCTGGCGGAAGACCAGGGAGGCCAATACTCCAGGCAGGCTTATAGGCCCTCCTTGCCTGCCTGGTTTAAGCTGAAGCCACAGGCTGCTCTGTGGAGGGCTCTCCCCAACAATGGTGGTCCAGCTGCTGAGGGCATTTCTAATTTTAAATTTAAAAAAGTTGGAGAGATGGTGCCTCCATCTTGGGGCACCCTCTTCCTCACTTACCTGCAAAGGCAGCCTCCTGCTGCTTCCAAGCTGGAGAGCCTCCTATTCACCCCCAATTGGAAGGTGAGCCCGGCCCCTAGCCATAATCCCTAGAATGTTTGAGTCATAGGCAGAAATCTGCAGAAGTAGAAGAAGTCCTGCCACCAGGGCCTAAAGTGTGGGGGGTTGTGGGGGGGGGCGGGGTTGTGGGGGGGCGGGGGGGGGGGCGCGACCATGCTTCAGCGGGCGATGGGACTCAGGGCTGAATTTTGCCGGTGGCATCAAATTAAAAGGCTGATGCTGGGGATGTTGCCCTATTAAGGGCAGTGGCCCACCCCCAAGAGCTGCTGGCCCAAAGAGACGGTTGGCAGCTCAGTAGCCTCACCGCCAGGGCTGCACCTGGAGAATGAGGGTGCATCGATGGCCGTGCGCCATCAAAGTCAGGTAAATGGGTTATAGGGGCTCCAGGGCCAGTCAGGCAGGCCCCAGCGAGGGGTGGAGGCGGGAGATGCTGAGGACAGGTGGTGCCATTGCCGTGGGGGCGGTGCCTATTGCGACTGGGGGCCCCTCCGTGGGCAAAGAATGCCCAAAATGTAGGTCCACATCACTCGCCAACCACCCCCCCAACCCCCGGCTTTACCTGACGGTCTTTCCACGCGGCAACAGGCCCTCCTAATGCGGGCAAAATGCCCATGGACGTGGGAAGAGGCCCTGAATTGGCCACTTAAATGGCTCAATTGGGGACCTGGTGGATGGGCTGTCTGACACCTTTCCTGCTGCTGGCCAAAGGGCAAGGCGTGGGTAGGTGTTGGGCACACTGCACAACACCTTGCTATGCCATTTTCTTAGCCTTCCCGCTTCCCAGCCCTTCCTCAAAGGGCTGGAAAATACAGCCCATAGAGTCATCAGGGCACAGAAGGAGGCTATTCCATCCATCGAGTGTATGCCAACTCTGTAAAGCAATTCAGTCAGTCCCATTCCCCCGCTCTATCCTGTAGCCCTACAAGTTTATTTCCCTCAAGTGCCCATCCAATATCCTTTGAAATGATTCATTGTCTCCGCTTCTACCACCCCTGTAGACAGTGAGTTCCAGGTCACTGCCACTTGCTGCATAAAAATGGTCTTCCTCACATCCCCCTGCATCTCTTACCCACAATCTTAAATCTGTGTTCCCAAGTCCTTGTACCATGAACCAGTAGGAACCGCTTTGCTTTGTTTACCTTAACTAAACCTGTCATAATCCTGTGCGCCTGTATCAAATCTCCCCTCAATCTCCTTTGGTCCAGGGAGAACAAACCTAGCTTGTCCAACCTAACCTTATAGCTAAAATACCTCATCCCTGGAAGCATTCTGGTTAATATCCTCTACACCCTCTCAAGGAACCTCATATCCTTCTTCAAGAGTGGTGACCATAACTGGATGCAATACTCCAGTTGTGGCCTAACCAGAGGTTTATAATAATTCAGCATAACTTCCCTTCTTTTGTACTCAATACCCCTATTTATAAAGCTCAAGATCCTATCTGTTTTGCTAACTGCTTTCTTAATATGTGCTGCCACCTTCAATGATCTGTGCGCATGGACCCCATGATCCTTCTGTCCCTGCACACTCTTTAGAACTGTACCATTTCATCTATATTGCCTCTCCCTATCCCTTCTACCAAAATGCATCACCTCACACTTCTCTGTACTAAATTCCATCTGCCACTAGTCTTCCCATTCTGCTAACCTATCCATGTCCTGTTGCAGTCAATTTGTATCATCCTCACTGTTTGTCACACCTCCAAGTTTGGTATCGTCAGCAAATTTTGAAATTTTACTCTGTATTCCAAGATCCAAGCCATTTATATATATCAAAAAAAGCAGTGGTCCTAGCACTGACCCTTGGGGAACACCATTGTCCACCATTCTCCAGTCTAAAGAACATCAAATTACCAAGACTCGCTGTATTCTGCTTTTAAGCCAAATTATTATCCAAGCTGACACTGACACTCCTATTCAATGAATCTCAATTTTGTTAACCAATATTTTATGTGCTACTTTGTCAAATGCTTTCTTAAAATCCATATCGAGCATATCCATTGCATTTCCTTCATCAACCTTCTCGGTTACTTTATCAAAAAATTCCATTAGAATAGTCACGCACGATCTGCCTTTTACAAATCCGTGCTGGCTATCCTTAATTAACTTAAACCTCGACAAGTGCCTGTTGATTTTTTACCCTGATTATTGTTTCTAAAACATTCCCACCATTGATGTTAAACTGACTGGCCTGTAGTTACTAGGAATGTCCTTAAACCCTTTCGTGAATAAGGATGTCACATTTGCCATTCTCCAATCCTCTGGCACCACCCCATATCCAGGGAAGACTGGAAGATTATGTCAAGCCCTTCCACTATCTCCACTCGCACTTCTGTTAGCCATCTGGGATGCAAGCCATCTGGACCAGATGAATTATCCATTCTAAGCATAGCCAGCCTTTCCAGTACATCCTTTCAATTTTCACCCCATTCATTACCTCTACCATCTCTGCTTCTAGTGATATTTTATCAGCATCCTCTTCCTAAGTAAACACCAATACTAAGTACACATTAAGTATTCGAGCCTTGCTCTGCACCTCTAAGCATATATCACCCTCTTTGTCCCTAAAAGGCCCACCTGACCTCTTACTACCCGCTCACTATTTACATGTCGGTAAATGATTTTTGGGTTGCCTTTTACATTAACTGCCATTCCATTCTCATATTCTCTTTTTTCCAGTCTTACATTCCTCTTCACGTCCCCTCTCAGCCAATTGGCCAATTCAGGGAAAATCACAGATAAGTGACTGTTCCCCAGACAGTGCCGGCTTCTGACTCCCATTTGAGTCTGCTGGCAGGTCCTGAAGCCCACAGGGAAAATCCTGCCCAATGACTCTCCTGGTTAGCACAATGATAAGCTTATACACTCATTAGGTGATATTTCAATTCAAATGTGAGGGTAGAAAGGGAGGTGGGCAGTCAGCATGCTGGTTTCCCAACACAAAACCAACTCGCTGAAAGTTTAAATGGCTCCAAGGAGAGCGGGAAGAGGCAACTCGCCTGAAATGGATAAATAGCCAGTTAGAGCCCTTAATGAGATTGTTGTCAGCTCGTTAAGGGCCAGTTTTGAATTTTCTTTATGATGCATGATATCCACACAGGGTCTCACACACAACAGGGAGAAAGAGGCAGTGGGGAGCAAGTCACAATGGAGGGACAGCAGCAAAAGCAACCATTGAAGAGGGAAGGTTCAGAGAAAACCTTCATTCACCAGCAACCAGTTGTGCAGTGTCAGGAGAATTACCTGTAAAATCTCTTCACTCTTGAAAAGTGTATTTTTCGGGAGGAAAGTGTGGCTTTGGGGGTGGACGGGTCCTTCTGCATGCAGGCCTCAGGGCCTCATGAGGGGGGTGCTCAGGAAGACTCCACATTCTATTTGAAAGGAAGGAAGGACATGACAGGAAATTGGTTTAAACTACTTCAATATTGGAATGACTCGTGATGAGAAGCAGCATTTCCAGGAGTGGAGGCAGACCCCTGGGCAACAGGGGCATAGGGTTCAGGAACAAGGGCAGGAAAGCAAAGAAGGCGGTACCCTTAGCAGAGGGTCTACCACCAAAGGAAAAGCTACCTGCGGAGCATCAGTGCCACAAAAGGCTGCGCCTGAAAGGCAGATAGTTGCTGACCTGTGCGCCCTCATTGAAGGTCATCTAAGGATTCGCAGAAAACATCACCATGGCCTTCCCATGGCTACAAAAGTCACAGTGATCTTGCACTTGTTTATAACTGGGTCCTTCCAAGAAGCAGCAGCAGACATTGGTGGCATTTCGCAGGTAGAAGCGGAGCATTGCATCACGAACATTCAGCTGGTATGTGACCACAGCAAGAGCTTTATGCAGATGTGAGCACGGTATCCTGGAAACTGCCATTATGCCTTTATCCTTCGGTAATCGCAGGAGTCACAGCTCTGCATGGAGTCATTGGAAATCCATGTATGGCTGTTAGCGGATAAGGCTTATCATATGAAGACATGGCTGATAACTCCAGGGCATTATTCTGGCACAGAAACTGATAGACACTACAACCGATACCACTTGAGCACAAGGATCATTATTGAGCAGGCCATCGGCCTCCTGAAGATCAGGTTCAGGTGCCTTCACTGGTTGGGTGGCGCCCTCCAGTAGCCTCTCTTAAGGGTCTCATGTATCGTGGTGGTCTGCTGCACTCGAAAGCATGGCCCTCCAGAGAGGTGTTGACCTTGAAGATGGAGAAGCTCTGAACAGCACAGCTCCTCAGAGAGGAAGAAGAGAAGGAAGAGGAGGAGGCAGTTGAAGAGGAGACTGAAGTGGAACTGGAAAACAGTTCCCGTGCTTTGCAGGGATGTTGCTATGGTAGGCTCAGGAGGCTGATCGCTTATCAGGATGGCAGGGATGCAAGAGCCACTCTGATCCACACACGTTTCTCCTGAGCGAGACTCAGACTGCAGGACATTTGGAGATGAGAGTCTCCTTCATCTGAGTGAGAACAAGCATCGATTAAGAGTAACCAGATTCTCCACTGGACACATTTTTCCCCAACGCACTCCTTTTCTGATCATGGCTGATCTGATTGTAACCTCAACTCCCCACATTCCTTCCTACCCCGAATAACCTTTCACCCCCTTGCTCATTAAGAATCTATCTACTCTACCTTAAAAATATTTAAAGACTAAACGTCCACGCCTTTTGAGGAAAAGAGTTACAAAGACTCATGACTCTCTGAGAGAAAAAAATTCTCCTCAGCTTTGTCTTAAATGGGCGACCCCTTATTTTTAGATAGTGACCCCTAGTTCTAGATTCTCCCACATCCACCCTGTCAAGACGCCTCAGGATCTTATATGTTTCAATCAAGTCGCTTCTTACTCTTCTAAACTCTAGCAGATACAAGCCTAGCCTTTCCAACATTTCCTCATAAGACAACCCGTCTATTTCAAGTATTAGTCTAGTAAACCTTCTCTGAACTGCTTCCAATGCATTTACGTCCTTCCTTAAATAAGGAGACCAATACTGTACACAGACTCACGATGTGGTCTCACCAATGCCCTGTATAACTGAAGCATAACCTCCCTACTTTTGTATTCAATGCCCCTCACAATAAACAATAATGTTCTATTAGCTTTCCTAATTACTTGCTGTCCCTGCATACTAACCTCTTGCAATTCATGCAATAGGAAACCCAGATCCCTCTGCATCTCAGAGGTCTACAGTTTCTCACCATTTAGAAAACATGCTTCATTTTTAATCTTCCTGCCACATTATACTCCATTTGCCAGATCTTTGCCCACTCACTTAACCTATCTATATCCCTTTGTAGCCACCTTATGTCCTCTTCACAACTTACTTTCCTACCTATCTTTGTGTCATTAACAAATTTAGCAACCATACCTTTGGTCCCTTCATCCAAGTCATTTATATAAATTGTAAAACGTTCAGGCCCCAGCACAGAACCCTATGGCACTGCACTCATTACATCTTGCCAACCAGAAAATGACCCATTTATGCCCACTCTCTGTTTCCTATTAGCTAGCCAATCTTCTATCCATGCCAATATGTTACCCCCTACACCATGAGCTTTTATTTTCCATAATAACATTTGATGTGGCACCTAATCAAGTGCCTTCTGGAAACCTAAGTACAATACATCCACCGGTTCCCCTTCATCCACCGGTTCCCCTTCATCCACAGCATTCAAAGAACTCCAATCAATTGGCTAAACATGATTTCCCTTTCACAAAACCATGTTGACTCTGCCTGATTGCCTTGAATTTTTCTAAGTGCCCTGCCATAACATATTTAATAATAGCTTCTAATATTTTCCCTAAGACAGATGTTAAGCTAACTGGCCTGTAGTTTCCTGCTCTCTGTCTCTCTCGTTTTTTGAATTAAAGTCACATCTATGCAGGACTGGAACTGGTTGGTGGTTTTTAAGTTGTTACCAGTTCTTTGACAAAGCAAGTGCTTTGGGTAGATGACAAGAAGTCACAGCAAAGCGTGCAAGCCTCATAGCCAGAATCACAGGCCCCGATCTTGACAGGATTGGTGGTATGAGCACAGTTGTCAGGGGCGAGGGGCGGGGGGCGGGGGGGTGGTGGAGTCTCCGTCAGGAAAACTGGAAGTCTGCATTTCCCAACATGCTTTTGATGCCAGAAAATAAGAAGCTTTTACCTGTAGGTTCCCCACCTGGAAGTCAGCCTGATTGACAGGCTTGGCTGCAGTTGGGCGATAAGCACTCCAGAGCAGGCTGCAGTTCCAGGTAAGCCGCCTGCAGCTCCTACTGGGATCATGGGGGAAGGTGGAGGTGGGGTGGTGGTGGTGGGTCAGATTCCTAACCCCCAGATGGGGGGGGTGTCGATTCCCAAACTCCGGGTAGGGGGCAGGGTCTGATCCCCAACCCCGGGACTCAATCCCCAACCCTGGCATGGTGGTTCGATCCTTGACCGAGGTTGCGGGAGGTGCCCAATTCCCGACCACAGGTGGCGGTCTTTGGGTGGGACAAGTTCTGACAGGGCAGGAGTTTGAGGAGTCAGGAGAAACTATGCTGTTCCTCCTGGCCCACAAGCTGTACTATAAAGGCAGCTACCTTCTCCTCAAAGCTATCCTCACTTCCTTTGAGCTGCTTGGTTTCCCTGAAGCCTGAGAAAATTGGCCCACCAGTTAAATCTGAGGCCATTAATCTCATGAAAATATTTAAGTGTCAATCCACCTCCTGGGAGCAGGATCTGCTTATAGTCTATTGAAGCTACTTCAACCATCCTTTCAGGCAGTGCTTTCCAGATCATAACAACTCACTGTGTTAAAAAAAAACAATCATCTGAACTCCCCTTTGGTTCTTTTGCCAATTACCTAAATCTGTGACCTCCAGAAATTGACTCTGTGGCCTGTGGAAATAATTTCTCCCTATCTGCTATTACAAAACCCCTCATAATTTTGAACACTTCTGTTAAATCTCTGTGGAAACTTTGCTGCTCTAAGGAGAACAAGCCCAGCTTCTCTAATTTCTCCATATAGCTGAAGTTTCTCATCTTTCGTGTCATTCTCATAAATCTCCTCTGTACCCTTGCAAATTCCTAAATTGAAGAGCCCAGGATTTTCGCAATATTTTAGCTGAGGTCTAACCAGTGATTAATTAAGTTTTAGCATAATTTCTTTGCTTTGTTCTCTATGCCTCTTTTTATAAAGCCATGTATCCCATATGCTTTTTCAACAAACTTCTCAATTTGTCCTGCCACCATCAAAGATTTGAGTACGTAAATCCATAGCTTCTCCTCATTCTTCCTTTCGAATGCATAGCTTCTCCTCATTCTTCCTTTCGAATGCATCACTTCACACTTCTCTGTTTTAAATTTCATCAGTCACATGTCTGCCCATTTCACCAGTCTGTCTTTGCCCTCCTGAAGTATGCTACAATCCTTCTCACTGTTTACAACATTTCAGAGTTTTGTGTCATCAGCAAACTTTTAAATTATCCTCTGTATACCCAAGCCCAGGTCATTAATATAGACCAAAAAGAGCAATGGCCCCAATACTGACTCCTGGGGAACAACACTGAAGACTTCCCTCTAGCCTGATAGGGAACTATTCACCACTACCCTCTGCTTTCTGATCCTTAGACAATGCTGCTATTGCCCCTTTAATCCCATGGGCTTCAATTTTGCTAACAAGTCAATTATATGGTACTTTGTCAAGTGGCTTTTGAAAGTCCATACACATCAACCATACTGAAACCTCTCTGTTTCTTTATCAAAGAATTCAATAATGTTTGTCAGATACAGTATGCCTCAATCAAATCTGTGCTGGCTGCCACTTATTAATCCATGTCTTTCATGTGACAATTAATTTTGTCTTGGATTATTGTCTTAAAAGTTTTCTCACCACTGATGAAAAGCTGACTGGCCTGTAGTTATAAGGTTTATCTCTGTCCCCTTTTTTAAACAGGGGTGCAATATTTGCTAATCTCTAGTCCACTGGCACCACTTCCATATCTAAGGAGGAATGTTAAATTTGGCTGGATCCTTTCTTATTTTTATCCTTACTTCTTTCAGCAAGCTAGGTTGCATCGAAGTTTCCTGTTAAAGTGCGCGGCTGCATAGCAGCCTGGAAGGTACCATGCAGTCATAGAGACATAGAGTTATACAGCACAGAAACAGGCCCTTTGGCCCATCGTGTTTGTGCCGGCCATCAAGCACCTAACTATTCTAGTCCCATTTTCAAGCACTTGGCCCGTAGCCCTGTATGCTATGGCGTTTCAGGTGCTCATCGAAATACTTCTTAAATGATGTGAGGGTTCCTGCCTCTACCACAACTTCAAGCAGTGTATTCCAGATTCCAACCACCCTCTGGGTGAAAACATTTTTCCTCAAATCCCCTTTGAACCTCCTGCCCCTTACCTTAAATCTATGCCCCCTGGTTATTGACCCCTCCGCTAAGGGAAAAAGTCCTATCGAACCCATCAATGCCTCTCATAATATTGTATACCTCAATCATGTCTCCCCTCATCCTTCTCTGTTCTAAGGAAAACAACCCTAGCCTTTTCAGTCTCTCTTCATAGCTGAAATGTTCCAGCCCAGGCAACATCCTGGTGAATCTCCTCTGCACCCTCTCCAGTGTAATCACATCCTTCCTATAGTGTGGTGACCAGAACTGTACACAGTACTCCAGCTGTGGCTTAACTAGTGTTTTATACAGGTCCATCATAAACCCCCTGCTCTTATATTCTATGCCTCGGCTAATAAAGGCAAGTATCCCATATGCCTTCCTAACCACCTATCTACCTGTGCTGCTGTCTTCAGTGATCTATGGACAAGTACACCAAGGTCCCTCTGTCCTTCTGTACTTCCTAGGGTCCTACCATCCATTGTATATTCCCTTGCCTTGTTAGGCCTCCCAAAATGCATCACCTCACACTTCTCAAGATTAAATTCCATTTGCCACAGTTCCACCCATCTTACCAGTCCATCTATATCGTCCTGTAATCTAAGGCTTTCCTCCTCACTATTTACAACACCACCAATCTTCGTGTCATCTGTGAACTTACTGATCATACCTCCTATATTCACGTCTAAATCATTAATGTACACTACAAACAGCAAGGGTCCCAAGCACTGATCCCTGTGGTACACCACTGGCCACAGGCTTCCACTCGCAAAAACAACCCTCGACCATTACCCTCTGTTTCCTGCCACTAAGCCAATTTTGGATTCAATTTGCCAAATTGCCCTGGATCCCATGGGCTCTTACCTTCTTAACCAATCTCCCATGCGGGACCTTATCAAAAGCCTTACTGAAGTCCATGTAGACTACATCAACTGCTTTACCCTCATCTACACATCTAGTCCTTGTTCCATTTAAAAACAGCACAGTCATGCAAAACAACTTAAAGGTACTGCGCATTAAAAAAGCCATGCACAAGAACAAAATTTTGAAAGACAACATTGGATGCATTCCATCCAAACCAGGTAACGTTTCTACTTTGACGCTGCCCATCTTTTCAGTACCTGCTCCTTATTTTTGTCATTTCCAAGATCTCTACTATCTCCACTTTTACTGTGACATTGGCAACATCTTCTTGTTTTGTGAAGAGAGATGCAGAGTACACATTTAGTACCTTAGTCATACCCTCTCTTTCCCAAAAGGATCTGCTTTGGAATCCCTAATCAAGCACACCATTCCTTTAACTAACTTTTTACTATATATATCTATATAAAAAAAACTTCAGTGTTCCCTTTATGTTATTTAATTATCCTTGATCATACATTCTCTTTGACCGTCTTACTTCCTTTTTGGTTCTCCTCGGCACTTTCTGTATTCTGCTTGATTCTGTACTGTATCATGATTCTGACATTTATCAGAGGTCTCCTTTTTCTGTTTCATTTTGATCTCAATATCTTTAGTTATCCATGGAGTTCTAGCTTTCGATACCCTTCCTTACCCCCTCACAGGAATGTGTCTAGTCTGTACCTGAACTATCTCCTCTGTGAAGGCATTCTTTTGCTCGCTTACTGTTTTATCTGCCAATCTTTGTTCACAATCTATCGAGGCCAGATCCCTTTTCAGTTCACTGAAATTAGTTCTCGTCCATTTGTGCATCTTCATCTTTATTGTTCCTCTTCTCTTTCCCGAACTACTCTAAACCTATGCAGAATAAGCACCTGGACATTGTACAGCGTTAACTGTATCTGTAAAATAAAGGAACAGCATTGCCTAGAGCTGCATGAATGTTAACACGGGCGGAATCAGTGACAGACACAAAAAATTCGATCTATCTTTCCAAGTGCTGCTTACCCTAGTGCTGAGATTGTATATAACGGACTCAAGGAATAAATACTAGAAGAAATGGAAGGTTTGCTATCTTTGTTGTGCAGTGGTGAACTTGGAACCGACTGACCCTTAAGATATCTCCTGATAGTGTCTAGAGTGAATCAGTGGCATAGAAGTTTCTCGAATTGCAGAATTCTAAAAATTTATAGTGCAGGAGGAGGCCACGGTATTCATTGTGCTCTCTGACAGGGCTATCCATTTAGTTTCATTCCTGTCTTTATTATTATTGTCAATAAAACCTGCTATACCAAAGGAGGATTTTTTCATTCATTGATTGGAAACCTCCATTAAACTGCTAATGAAACCGAAAGAGCTGGAATCCTACAGTTAATTTTTTTTTTAAAAAGATGGTAGCCAAGATGGCCACTGCAATTTGCATTTGAACACCTTGCATATTCCAAGGCATCAAAGAGGAGACACATGTCTGATGAGCCTGCACCTAAAACAATGGCTTGCTCTATTGATTGAACTACCGAAGATTGCTTTCATTAGCAAGACATTCAAAGCCATCCTGGCCATTAACATTGAAAGGGCCAAGCCTTCCTCTACATTGGGGAGACCAAACGCAGATTGGGTGACCGCTTTGCAGAACACCTCTGCTCGGTCCACAAGCATGATCCCAAGATTCCAGTTGCTTGCCATTTTAATTCTCCACCTTGTTCCCTTGACCATGTTTTTTTCCTCAGCCTGCTGCAGGTTCCAGTGAACATCAATGCAAGCTCAAGGAACAGAACCTCATCTTCCTCTTAGGCACGCTATAGCCTTCTGGACTCAATACTGAGTTCAATAATTTCAGACCATCAGTCCCATTATTTTTGTTTATTTATTATTTTAATGTTATTTTATCTTTTATATTTATATTTTTTTAACAATGTGCTAGTCTTAAACTTATTTTTCATGTTTTTGCTTTGATACAGAGCTGTTCATTATTCTGCCATTAACACTCTCTCTGAACTCTTGCTTTTTCTTTCGCTCCAACTATTGAGCACTCCATTTGCATTCTGGTCCATGACATCTGTCATTTAATCTCCCCCCTCCATCCTATCACAGTCCTTCCTTCTTGTTCTTCTTTCCTCTCTGCCCTTTCACTTGCTCAAAGACTGTTACATTTCTAACTTTTGTTAGTTCTGATGAAGGGTCGCAGACCTGAAACATTAACTCTGTTTCTCTCTCCACAGACGCTGCCAGACCTGCTGAGTATTTCCAGCACTTTCTGTTATCATTTCAGAGTTCCAGAATCGGCAGTATTTTTGTCTTATATAATACTGTACAGCTGGCTGCCTGAGTGCTGAGCAAGGGGTTGAGCTGTGTTCGCAGAAAGTACATGGTGAAGACAGCCTGCTCCTCTTAAAGGCAGTCAGTCTGTCCCTCTTAAAGGGAAGCTGCACTGAACCACAGGAGGCTGCTGCTGAATATCATGACTGCAATTCTAAACAAGGTGTGACAATTGGGTAAGGAGGGGGTTGAAGGGCTCCCCTCTTTTCCCTCTCCTTGTTTGACCACAACAGGTTAATTTCTTTTTGAAGTCATGTACTTGCCAATTAGTTTCACTGTTTACCTATGGTGATCATAAAAAGAACCAATCGGACATGTTTTCTTGAGTTTAACAAAGAAAGAGGCTAGCTTTATTGTACTTAACTGATCTAAGTAAAATAATAAAAATACTTACACACACTTGCTCCAACTTACACACACACACACGCACACACACAAATATGTTACTGTCATGCTCGGCACCCACCTGCCAAGAATGAGGCACATGAATTTTGTCATGAACATTGTTTGTAAACGGTTACTGGAGTGAAGAGAAGACTTGCTAAACAGATCAGCCATGTCTGGAAAAATCATTTACATATTAACAGACAGCGAAGGTGAGGAAGCGGATTCCAGGGCCTACTATGGAGGATACAATCCACAAGGGCCAGGAATGGTTAGACCAGCTTGTCACATGACTAAATGCCTATTCCAGGGTTTTCTTTTGAACTGGCCACATAGAGTTTGAAGATATTATCTGTTTGCTCATGGACTGAGAAGATCTCTCTCCTGTCTGCTCCCATCTCTTTCTCACAAGACTCTGAATCCATTGAAGACACATGAACCCCAAGAGAGAAAAGTCTCCTACAGCGAACAAGGTTTAAGAAGAATACTGTGCCCCAATGAAAAGCAAGATCTACCTACAATCATGGACTTTACAGTGAGCTCGAACACCCGTCACAAAAACTCTTCAGATATTGCCTCAACCTTTTCCACTTTATTTCTTCTGCTCTTTTCTGTCTCTATTTGCATGTGTGTATCATGTATGCATGCTAGTGTGGGTGTGTCCTGTATCGATAGGCGTCAACCAAATTAGAGTTTAAGTTGAATAAAAGTTCACCTTTCTTCTTCAAACCTAAGAAAGCCTGTTGGTGCTGGTTTCTTTGACTTATAATTGGAAAACGGTGAACAAGGATTCACCAAGGGGGAGCTAAAAATAGTATGTTTAAAAATAAAACCCTGTTACAGTAAAACCAGGTGAACCCTAGACCTCTTTCTCACCTTATCATAACAGTTACAGAGTGGAGAAGGATAGAAACATAGAAACATAGAAACTAGGAGCAGGAGTAGGCCATTCGGCCCTTTGAGCCTGCTCCGCCATTCATTATGATCATGGCTGATCATCCAACTCAGTAACCTGTTCCCGTTTTCGTCCCATACCCATTGATCCCTTTAGACCCAAGAGCTATATCTAACTCCTTCTTGAAAACTTACAATATTTTGGCATCAAATGCTTGCCGTGGTAGCGAATTCCACGGACTCACCACTCTCTGGGTGAAGAAATTTCTCTTCATCTCAGTCCTGAAAGGCTTACCCCGTATCCTTAGACTATGACCCCTGGTTCTGGACTCCCCCACCATCGGGAACATCCTTCCTGCATCTACCCTGTCAAGTCCTGTTAGAATTTTATAGGTTTCTGTGAGATCCCCCCTCACTTTTCTGAACTCCAGCGAATATAATCGTAACCAACTCAATCTCTCCTCATATGTCAGTCCCACCATCCCAGGAATCAGTCTGGTAAACCTTCACTGCACTCCCTCTATAGCAAGAACATCCTTCCTCAAATAAGGAGACCAAAACTATGCACAATATTCCAGGTGTGGCCTCACCAAGGCCCTGTAGAATTGCAGCAAGACATCCCTGCTCCTGTACTCGAATCCTCTTGCTATGAAGGCCAACATACCAGTTGCCCTTTTTTACCGCCTGTTGCACCTGCATGCTTACCTTCAGCGACTGGTGTACGAGAACACCCAGGTCTTGCTGCATATTCCCCTCTCTCAGTTTATAGCCATTCAGATAATCTGCCTTCCTGTTTTTGCTACCGAAGTGGATAACCTCACATTTATCCACATTATACTGCATCTGCCATGCATTTGCCCACTTTCTCAACTTGTCCAAATCACCCTGAAGCCTCTTTGCATTCTCCTCACAACGCACCCTCCCACCCAGTTTTGCAAATTTGGAGATATTACATTTAGTTCTCTCATCTAAATCGTTAATATATATTGTGAATAGCTGGGGTCCTAGCACCGATCCCTGCGGTACTCCACTAGTCACTGCCTGCCATTTGGAAAAAGACCCATTTATCTCTACACTATGTTTCCTGTCTGCCAACCAATTTTCTATCCATCGCAATGCACTACCTCCAATCCCATGCGCTTTACTTTTACATGCTAATTTCTTATGTGGGACTTTGTCGAAAGCCTTCTGAAAGTCCAAATAAGTGAATGGGCAAAGATCTGGCAAATGGAGTATAATGTGGAAAAACGTGAAGTTGTCCATTTTGGCAGGAAGAATTAAAAAAGAAGCATATTATCTGAAGAAGGGTCACTGACCTGAACCATTAACTCTGCTTCTCTCTCCACAGATGCTGCCAGACCTGCTGAGTATTTCCAGCATTTCATGTTTTTATTATAGCATATTATCTAGATGGTTAGAGATTGCAGAGCTCTGAGATGCAGAGGAATCTGGGTGTCCTCGTGCATGAATTGCAAAAGGTACAGCATTAATTAGGAAAGTTAATAGAATGTTATCATTTATTGCGAGGGGAATTGAATACAAAAGCAGGGAGCTTATGCTTCAGTTATACAGGGCATTGGTGCGACCACATCTGGAGTACTGTATACAGTATTGGTCTCCTTATTTAAGGTTTACTAGACTAATACCTGGAATGGGTGGGCTGTCTTATGAGGAAAGATTGGACAGGCTAGGCATGTATCCGCTGGAACTTAAAAGAGTAAAAGGCGACTTAATTGAACCATATAGATCCGAAAGGTCTTGACAGGGTGGATGTGGAAAGGATGTTTCTTCTTGTGAGACAATCTAGAACCAGGGGTTACTGTTTAAAAATAAGGGGTCACCCATTTAAGACAGAGATGAGGAGAAATTTTTTCACTCAGAAGGTCGTGAGTCTTTGGAATTCTCTTCCTCAGAAGGTGGTGGAAGCAGAGACTTCGAATATTTTTAAGGCAGAGGTAGATAGATTCTTGATAAGCAAGAGGGTGAAAGGTTATCAGAGATTGGCGAGAATGTGCAGTAATCAGTTCAGCCATGAACTTATTGGATGGCAGAGCAGGCTCGAGGGGCCGAGTGGCCTACTCCTGCTCCTAATTCGTATGTTCGTATGTTTGTATTGGCTGCTGTGCAGGCTGCAACAGAAGTGACTGGAAGCATAGTGTGTCCCACGTGGAGGTACTCTGGCTTCTGTAGGGTGGAGGTGGGACTATGGATTCAAACTTCACACCTTTGTTCTTTGATTACCAACTCAATAACTAACGGAAATAGGTTTTCTTGCTTTACCTTACAAAAATATCTCATAATTGTTCATGTTTTTATATCATATGTAATTATTAATATTGTCCCCACCCACACCAACCACGCCCACCCCCCCCAACCCATTGTCAGGGCCTGCCTGAGTGGCCCCATCAACCCCAACCCCTTCTACCTGCATCCAGAGGTCTCTGACATCTTGTCCTCTGTTGGCTTCCTGCAGTACCGGCAATGGCCATTGCGCCTGGTGCTGCTGCTGGTACTGCACAGCTGTCGGCCTTCTGAGTGGCCGTTGGAACTTGTTCCTTAAAGGGACAGTGTCCCTGACGGTGGGCAGTTAATTGGCTGTCTGCTGTGATATTGCACTGGGGGTCCGATAGAGGACTGAGGCGGGGTGTCCCACCAGCTTCGGCCCACCGCCAAGACTTCCGTCGCTGGGATAAATCCTGCCACAGATTATTGATTGAGTTACTGGTGAGGCATAGTTTCCATGCACTCCTTTCCTCATGGAGGTCAAGGTACCTGGCATATTTGCAGTACTCATGCTGCATTGAATGCTAATGAGTTCTGATGGTCCACCTCTTCTGCTCTCAAAATGCTTGACTTTTCATTTTCTGCTGTTCTACCTTCTCCTCCTCTGTGAGGTATAAGAAAGACTTTCATTTCTGTAGTGCCTTTCCTGACCTCAGGGCATCCTGCTGTGGTTTACAGCTAATTAAGTACTTTTGAAGTGTAATCACAATTGTAGTGTAGGAAACACAACAGACAATTTATGCACAGCAATGTACCACAAACAGCAATGTGATAATGACCATATAATTATTTCTCAATGATATTGGTTGAGGGATAAACATTAGCCTGGATACCAGGGAAAACTCCCCAGCTCTTCTTCAAAATAGTGCTATTGGGAACTTTTATATACACATGAGAGGACAGAAGGGGTCTTGTTTCAATGTCTCATCTGAAAATGTCACATCAGTGCAGCATTCTCTCAGCACTACACTGGAGTGTCAGTCTATATTTGTGCTAAAGTTTCTGGAGCGGGTTTCAGAATATCCAGTACTGACACACTTCATGCTGCACTCATGCTCATGTCTTCATTGAATTGATCTGCCATGGTTTTTTCTGTAACATTTCTCCTATTCTGCTCACTCTGCTGGCTTTCACAGTAGCTTCAAATTGAGGAAACTAATGTGGAATGCTGAGAAAGTAAATCCTGATGAAATTTGCAAGTTTGCAGTAAATTGCTTATTACTTATTAAAGCAAACAAAGTAATATTAAAAGAAAATGAAAAAAGTGAAAAATATGATAGCAACATACAAAATTACTAACTAATAATGACTCACTCAGCACATCTATATCAGGGGAAAAAAATTGTTCCCAGCAGATGAATAGATAAAAATATAACTTTAAAAAATCATTGCTCTAACCACACATAGCAACTATTCTCCTGACATCTGTCATAATGTGATATGTAAAATGGCCAAATGCAAGAGCCAAAAACACAGAAAATAATCTTGTTTGCACAGATAATGATAGAATTTCTCTCCACTCCTCCAGTAACTTAGTTGATACATGCATTGTTTATTGTGGAAATGAGCTACACAGAACAAGGACATTGGTTTAAACGCAGTCTGTTCTGAGTTGGCTAATCCCTAATACTGCAGCAATCTCAATGCCCTGAGACAGGGAGAGGAAAAAATCAATCAGGTTTCCTACTCCAGGTCGGGAGTCAGAAAATCCTTCTGCAAAGTACATGGTGTAGTTGTTGGTTGATGATAGGATTGGCTTGTTGTAATGAGCTGTCATGGTCAAGTAGTCTATTGACCCTCACTGGTTAAGCCCTTGAATCTTTTTCAGCATTGTCAAAGCTGAATTCCTTGAAAATATTTTGATCTCCTGCACAATCTTGGACCTTCTTAATTTAAAATCCAGTGTGAATGAGACACTTTTTCACAAGGAAGTTAAATATATGTAAGACGCCAGCACATCTTAATCTTAATCTTTGGCCTCCTTGTCTCGAGAGACAATCGGTAAGCGCCTGGAGGTGGTCAGTGGTTTGTGGAGCAGCGCCTGGAGTGGCTATAAAGGCCAATTCTAGAGTGACAGACTCTTCCACAGGTGCTGCAGATAAAATTGGTTGTTAGGGCTGTTACATAGTTGGCTCTCTCCTTGCGCTTCTGTCCTTTTTCCTGCCAACTGCTAAGTCTCTTCGACTCGCCACACTTTAGCCCCGCCTTTATGGTTGCCCGCCAGCTCTGGCGATCGCTGGCAACTGACTCCCACGACTTGTGATCAATGTCACAAGACTTCAAGTCGCGTTTGCAGACGTCTTTAAAGCGGAGCCATGGAAGGCCGGTGGGTCTGGTACCAGTAACGAGCTCGCTGTACAATGTGTCCTTGGGGATCCTGCCATCTTCCATGCAGCTCACATGGCCAAGCCATCTCAGGCGCCGCTGACTCAGTAGGGTGTATATGCTGGGGATGTTGGCTGCCTCGAGGACTTCTGTGTTGGAGATATGGTCCTGCCACCTGATGCCAAGGATTCTCCGGAGGCAGCGAAGATGGAATGAATTGAGACGTCGCTCTTGGCTGACGTACGTTGTCCAGGCCTCGCTGCCGTAGAGCAAGGTACTGAGGACACAGGCTTGATACACTTGGACTTTTGTGTTCTGTGTCAGTGTGCCATTTTCCCACACTCTCTTGTCCAGTCTGGACATAGCAGAGGAAGCCTTTCCCATGCGCTTGTTTAATTCTGCATCGAGAGACAGGTTACTGGTGATAGTTGAGTCTAGGTAGGTGAACTCTTGAACCACTTCCAGAGTGTGATCGCCGATATTGATAGATGGGGCATTTCTGACATCCTGTCCCATGATGTTCGTTTCCTTGAGGCTGATGGTTAGGCCAAATTCATTGCAGGCAGCCGCAAACCTGTCGATGAGTCTCGACAGACACTCTTCAGTGTGAGATGTTAATGCAGCATTGTCAGCAAAGAGGAGTTCCCTGATCAGGACTTTTCGTACTTTGGTCTTCGCTTTTAGACGGGCAAGGTTGAACAACCTGCCACCTGATCTTGAGTGGAGGAAAATTCCTTCTTCTGAAGACTTGAATGCATGTGAGAGCAGCAGGGAGAAGAAAATCCCAAACAGTGTAGGTGCGATAACACAGCCCTGTTTCATGCCACTCAGGATTGGAAAGGGGTTTGATGAGGTGCCGCAATGCTGAATTGTGCCTTTCATATTGTCAAGGAATGAGGTGAGGATACTTAGTAGCTTTGGTGGGCATCCAATCTTTTCTAGTAGTCTGAAGAGACCACTTCTGCTGACGAGGTCAAAGGCTTTGGTGAGATCAATGAAAGCAACGTAGAGGGGCATCTGTTGTTCACGGCATTTCTCCTGTAGCTGGCGAAGGGAGAACAGCATGTCAATGGTGGATCTCTCTGCTCAAAAGCCACACTGTGCCTCAGGATAGACACACTCAGCCAGCTTCTGGAGCCTATTTAAAGCGACACGAGCGAAGACCTTCCCCACTATGCTGAGCAGGGAGATTTCACGGTAGTTATTGCAATCACCGCAGTCACCCTTGTTCTTATAGAGGGTGATGATATTGGCATCGCGCATGTCCTGTGGTACTGCTCCCTCATCCCAGCACAGGCAAAGCAGTTCGTGCAGAGCTGAAAGTATAGCAGGCTTGGCACTCTTGATGATTTCAGGGGTAATGCCGTCCTTCCCAGGGGCTTTTCCGCTGGCTAGAGAATCAATGGCATCACTGAGTTCCGATTTTGTTGGCAGTTCGTCCAGCTCATCCATGACTGGCAGAGACAGGGTTGCATTGAGGGCGGACTCAGTGACAACATTTTCCCTGGAGTACAGTTCTAGGTAGTGTTCCACCCAACGGTCCATTTGTTTGCGTTGGTCAGTGATTGTGTCCCCTGATTTAGATTTGAGGGGGGCAATCTTCTTGACGGTTGGCCGAAAAGCTCTCTTAATGCCATCATACAGTCAGTAAGGTTCTGTCCCGCCACAGTCCACCTGCTTCAATGGGTGCTTGGAGCTCAGGGTCATTGCCCGACAAGTGGACTGTAACACCGCACCAAACAGCACGACCAAAAAAGGAAAGAAGGTACCAGCCCTTCGTTTTGCAAGCTGGAACATCAGAACTATGTGTCCTGGCCTGTCGGATGACTTTACACAAATCAACGATTCTCGGAAGACCGCCATCATCAACAACGAGCTCAGTAGACTCAATGTGGACATTGCAGCACTTCAGGAGACACGCCTCCCTGCGAGCGGATCTCTAAGAGAGGAAGACTACACCTTCTTCTGGCAGGGTAGGGATCCTGAAGAACCAAGACAGCATGGAGTGGGCTTCGCCATCAGAAACTCTTTGTTCAGCATGATAGAGCCACCCTCAAATGGCTCGGAAGGCATACTGTCCATCCGACTGTTCACCACCTCTGGTCTAGTACACCTGCTCAGCATCTATGCTCCAACACTCTGCTCCCCACATGAAGCTAAAGACCAGTTCTATGAGGAACTCCATAATATCATTAGTAGCATCCCCAACACCGAACACCTATTCCTGCTGGGGGACTTTAATGCCAGGGTTGGGGCTGACCATGACTCATGGCCTTCCTGCCTTGGGCGCTTTGGCATTGGAAGGATGAATGAGAATGGACAGAGACTGCTTGAGTTGTGTACCTATCATAACCTCTGCATCACCAACTCATTCTTTCACACTAAACCCTGTTACCAGGTTTCTTGGAGGCACCCAAGATCACGTCGTTGGCACCAGCTGAACCTCATCGTTACAAGGCAAGCCTCTTTAAACAGTGTTCAAATCACATGCAGCTTCCACAGTGCGGACTGCGACACCGACCACTCCCTGGTGTGCAGCAAGGTTAGCCTCAAACCAAAGAAGCTGCATCACTCCAAGCAGAAGGGCTGCCCGCGCATCAACACTAGCAGAATTTCTCATCCACAGCTGTTACGCAAGTTTCTAAATTCACTTGAAAAAGCCCTCCAAAACACTCCCACAGGGGATGCAGGGACCAAGTGGGCCCACATCAGAGACGCCATCTATGACTCAGCAATGACCACCTCTGGCAATTGTGTGAAGCGGAATGTAGACTGGTTTCAATCTCACATTGAAGAGCTGGAACCTGTCATAGCCGTTAAGCGCATTGCACTGCTGAACTACAAGAAAGCCCCCAGCGAGTTAACATCCGTAGCACTTAAAGCTGCCAGAAGCGCTGCACAAAGAAGAGTCAGGCGCTGCGCAAATGACTACTGGCAACACCTATGCAGTCATATCCAGCTGGCCTCTGACACAGGAAGACACCAGCACACCGACAGACAAACCACGCAGTTATAGCCCAAACAACTCTGTGATATTCAGGGCGGAGTATAAGAATGGGGATGTACAGATGAAACAGCTGTTGTACTTGCATTTCAGAGCTGCTCTTTGAAGTGAACTGTAATGAAGCACACATTTCCCTTTGGTGACCAAGGGCACCAAACAGAATGTTTATAATTCTTGCTGAAGTTGCATTGCTTCTGGAAGTGGCTAAAGGCAGCAGTGATGTTTCATTTACCTCGAGAGTGCAGCAAATACAGTACCATAGGATGAAAAAAACCTTCACCATTTCTCTGGCTAATATATTACAATATCTATGATAAAGTCCAAAATTACTCTTACAGCAATGAGTAAAAGTAAATTGTTAGTGTACTTTTAGAATATTTCTTTGGAAGAATAGACTTCCTGAATTCAATTTGCAGTTAAATTATTGGTGTGGAACATGAAGACTACTGTTGAATTATATTTAATTTAGGTAAGGGGCAGGGAAGGGAGATGAAAAGTAGGCAACTGCACAAGCATTGAAAAAGCAATGCGCAAGAGATGTGAAATCTGTAACCAGGGGAACAAAGAGTGGTAAGTATTTGTGAGCAAAATGAACAAATGTGTTGGCATCCTTCCATCTATGAAAGTTGATGGACACGCAGCAAACAAACCATTTAGGTGGGGTGTGTTCCCTTGGTGCACCTTTGCTGATGGCTGTGAAGGCCAATCCTTGAGAAGCAGTGTCTACCACAAGCAGCGCACGTGAAGCTGCCAAGTGATGCTGTGAGTTGTTGTTTTTGGCATTGGTGCCGGTTGTCAGGCTGCTGTAGCAACTGGTCATTGTGGTAGTGCACAACAATCCACAGGATTTGTCGCCATTTCCCTCTTTCGCCAGCTACTGAATCCCAGGTGCAATTGTCGATATTTAGGGACTTCATGTTATACTTGCAAGCATCCTTGAAGCAGAGCTTTGGGCGCCTACTGGTCATCTGGCTCAGCTACCTCACGATACAGAAGGTCCTTGGGTATGCAACTGTCTTCCATCCTGAAGACATGTCCAATCCACTGAAGCCATCTCTGTTTGACTAATGCCAACACACCTGAGGACTCTGCCTTTGAGAGGACTTTTGCATTTGTGATTTTGTCCTGCCAGGATGTACCCATCATGCACTGCAGACAGTGAAAATGTAAATTATTCAGCATTTTTCCTGGTAACTGTAAGTTGCCCATGTTTCACAGCCATACAGCAAGGTACTGAGAACACAGGCCTTATAAACCATTAGCTTGGTCTTCAGGGTCAACTTGGTGTTATCCCACGTGCATTTTGTGATTCAGCCAAAGGTGGTAGCTGCTTTCCCTATGCGTGTATTGAGCTCTGCATCAAGGTGCAGATTGTCTGTCACCCTGGGCCCAAAGTAGCAGAATTTGCTAACCACTTCCAGTGGGATGTTAGTGTGATCATGGGTGGAGATGTAACACCTTGTCCCATAACCACAGCTTTCTTGATTCTTATAGTCAAGGACAACAAGTTACAGGCATGGGAGAGACAGTGCAAGAGTCTTTGTAGCTGAGTTTCCATGTGAGCGACGAGTGCAGCATCATCAGTGTAGAGGAGTTCTCTGATCAGGACACAATGTGTTTTTGTAGATTGTAGGGCTTGAAAATTAACAAATATAAACATTGAAAATAATCAGAACACAAGGACTAAAGAATAAGGTATTAGAACTAGTTACATATGCAACCCACTGAAGAGATGAGTACCATGAGACTTTGTGAAACTTAGTTGAAACCAGATGATGAACAAGAGAGCAATTATAAAACATAAGATGTTCATAATAATGAAATGGGAATTGGAAGAGACTTTGTTAGTCACAGTTGATGTATTAGTCAGTGAGATGATAGGTATATAGAATAACTGAAAATCATAGTCAAGGGTGAAATACAGATGTGTATATGATCCTGGATTGTTTTAGTTACATTCAACACACACCTTCAGTGTTGTGTGAATAATATTTTATATTTGGTACCATTATAGCTATGTTCTGAGTTACTAAGCCTGAATGGACTGTTGGCAGTTGCTTTTTGTAAACACCCCAGGTAAGTTTATGGGAAAGGTCCATAATGAATTTTGATTGGGGCTTCTATCCATCGGTCTTGTTATAAGTTATCTACATAAGTGATACTTGTAGTACCAAGCGGAATACAGGACACTGCAAACCTTTCTGATCTTCTGTTTGAACAGGATTTCCTGTTCTGATTTGATTGAAACTTTCATTGACTAGCGTATTAACAATACTAACTGAAGTGGATTAATATCAACTCTAAGCAGCTGTTCTACAATTACAATTTAATAAACAGGTAATTTTCTGACTGTTAATTTAGAGCTGTAATTGTTTAAAAATAATAGATGATATTGAAACACCTGCTAGAAAATTACAGGGGTGAAAGTGTTTCCTACTTTTGCAATTAACTAAGTGTAAGGGTACAACAAAATAAAAATTGACTTTAACCTTTGATCTATGTGGAAAACTCATGTTTGGTCTATGTGATTGACCCTGAGGCCACAGGAGCCACACTGGGGGAAGTTTAACCTCCCAGAACAGGTGGGTCTGGGTCAGGTCAGAAGTAAAAATGTAAACATTTAAAAATCTGAACCCAACCTGCCTCAAATCCACCCACTTCCAGTTTTAACGGCGGCAGGACAGGTGCTGGGTGACCAACCTGCTCCCAGGAAGCAGATGGCATATTTAAATATTTTAAGGAGGCTGCGTGCCTCTGATTTATTTCCCCGTTCCAGCTTTAATGTTGGCCGGACAGGTTCTCCAGGCTTTGGGAAACCTGGTAGTTAAAGGGAGACAAGGACTGGTACATGGAACAGTTAAGTACCTTTCTAGCACTGCTCGTTGGCCTGAAAAAGCAAGAGTGTTTCGCAACGGCCCATCAAGGTACCTTGTTAACCTCCCCAGAGATCACCGTGTGATCCAATGCCCTCCCAATGTCCTCTGCATCCAGAGAACTTTTTTTATTCGTTCATGGAATGTGGGCATCGCTGCAAGTTCAACATTTATTGGCCATCTTTAATTGCACTTGATAAGGTGGTTGGAAGCCACCTTCTTGAATCCAGTCCATGCTCTGTAGGTACACCCACAGTGTGATTAGGGAGGGAGTTCCAGAATTTTGACCCAGCGACTTATACTGCAACCACTATGCACCAGTAGTGGAGGGAGTGAAGAGGTGCTCACATTCACCTCCTGAATGAGGTCATTGAGCCGCTCACTGCACTGTATCCAGGTCCTTGGTGTGACCCCAGGGCTGCTGATCTCCTCCGCAATCTGTAGCCAAGCTTGTTTGGTCAGGCTCCCAGCTCTCCTGCCTTTCCCTGGCAGCTTGTAAGAGCACCTGGAGGGAGGCATCACTAAAGCGCAGGGGCACCTGGGGTCTACTGTCCGCCATTACCCTGCAGCCTTTCAGCATTCTGCAAATCCTCTCAGTGCACATAGCAAGATTGAATGCAGGACAGGCAGCCCTTTAAAAAATGAGCCATCACCTGCTGTGATGTCAGCTGATTCTGGTGTCTCCGCCTCTGCCCCCGTCCCCACAAGCAACCTTGTAATAGGTTGGCCCCTGCACCTCATTGCCCTTAATTGGCCGGCCACCACTGGATTACGTGCGGCTGGCCGCTCCTGGCCCCGATGTAATGCACACCCGCTTCTGGTCCCAATGGCAGGACCAGCATCTTCAAAACAAAATCCGGCCCGGAGTATCTGGCTGAAGATGGTTGCCAACACTTCAGCCTTGTCTTTTGCACTGACGTGCTGGGCTCTGCCGTCATTGAGAATGGGGATGTTCATGAAGCCTCCTCTTCCTGTTTAGCTGTTTAATTGTCCACAACCATTCACGACTGGATGTGGCAGGACTGCAGAGCTTTGATCTGATTCATTGGTTGTGGGATCTATAGAATGCGGTGTCTGCTGTTTAGCATGCATGTTGTCCTTCACCATGTTGGCACATCATTTTTAAGTAAACCTGGTGCTGCGCTGGCATACCCTCCTACAGTTTTCATTGAACCAGGGTTGGTACCCTGGCTTGATGATATTGGGAAAGTGAGGGATATGCAGGGCCATGAGGTTACAGATTCTGGTGGAATACAATTCTGCTGCTGCTGATCGCCACAGCCCCTAATGGATGCTCAGTTTTGAATTGCTAGATCTTTTCTGAATCTATCCCATTTTGCATGGTGGTCGTGCCGCTCAACTTGGTGAAGGGTGTCCTAAGTGGGAAGATGGGATTTTGTCTCCAAAAGGTTGTCACGAAGGGAACAGTGATGACATATGAAATGAATTGGAGGAATTATGAAATAAAAGTAAACTGTTGAACTAAGTTACAGGAATATGGGCATTTTGCTACCCAGCAACATGCAGGGAGAGGTCAGGTGATCCCCTCCTGTACTGCCAATCAACATGTTTGTCTGTTGAAGGTGGGACCATTATTAACATCTAGAACTGCCTTTGAGGAAGCACACTGTTATGTAAAACAGCCCATTCCACTCTAACGACTCCTGTCATCAAAAATTGGGCCAGCAAAGGCTTTTGCAGACTCCAAAGCCAAGGCCAAAATAATAAGTGTACTTACCAAATGGTGCCACATTCAGATGCCATTATATAACAATGGTCTCCACATTCTAGGACTTTGTATGAACAACCCAGGGAAGACACCCACACCATTTTCCACCTGTTCGTAACAGTGAGGAGGAAATTGCAAGGTCAACTGGGCTGGGCATGCCTATGTCATGTCTGCCACCTGGATTGATGCCGGGTGGCCCAACCGGTTTTGTCCTATTTGAGTTTTTCATAGTGGTTTAATACAACTCAGCGGCAAGGGCAGTCTGGAGTCATGTAATGGCCTGACTATGGAAGGATGACAGACATCCTTTCACAAAAGACATGAGTGAACCAGATGGTTTTTAACGACAATCCAATAGTTTCAATATCACCATTACTAGCTTTTTATTCTAGATTTACTTAATTAACTGAATTTAAATTCACAGCTGTCATAGTGGGTTTTGAATTAATGTCTCTGGATCATTAGTCCCGCCCTCTGGATTATTACTCCAGTGACATTACCACTCTGCTACTGTACCACCTCCCAATACTTCTACTTTGTTTTTCATAAGCCCTACCGCGATCTTCTCCCCTTCTTCCCTGATCTCTCTGGTCCCTTCCATGATTTTTACCCCTCCTTCCCAATTACTCTGGCCCCCTATTAATGTCCCCCAATGCCCCCATCTCTCCAGCACATCCATCAATATCCCCTCCTGACACTTATTATCTTGGGGCCCCTCATCAGTTCCTTCCTGCCCCCAGTTTCTCCAGCACCCCCATTGATGTCCCACCTCCCACCTGACTTCTCCCGCCTCTCTCCTCTCCACTTCTCGGCTGGTGCCAAATATCTATCCATCCGACAGCCAGATAGCTTCTTAATCTGGCTGGCTGTAGCCAGGAAATGGATCTAAGAAATAGTAATCAGGTCCTACCATTAAATTGGGCAGGACCTGAGTGAAACTTGTTCTTCTCTCTTGCCTGACCTCAAAACTACGCCACTCCCTTCCTGCCTCCTCGTTAATATCGGTCTGTGAAATAAAATGTCCTCAACCTTTAATCTTGGAATACACTCTTGATTCCTTCTCTAATCCTTGGGTTAATAGTTTACAACTGCAGCCCTCAACTGTTTGCCTCACAGAATTTTAGGTGTCCAGTCTCAGTTTGTAGCACTCCCTTCCCCGAATCTGAAGGTTACAGGTTCAAGCTCCGCTCCAGAGCACATAATCCAGGCTGGCACTTCACTGCAATACTGAAGCACTGTTATAGTGTCAGATGGGTCATCTTTCAGATCAGAAGTACAAACGAGGTTCCATCTTACATCTCAGGTGACCGTAAAAGATCCTATAGCACTATTTGAAGAAAAGCTGTAATTCTCCAGTGTCCTCGCCAATATTTATACCTTAACTATACCTTAACACCATAAAAACAGATTATCTGGCCATTATCTCACTTGTGTTTATGGGAGCTTGCTGTGCACAAATTGGCTGCTGCGCTTCCTACATTGCAGCAGTGACTACATTTCAAAGGTACTTCACTGGTTGTAAAATGCTTTGGGATGTCCTGAAGTCGTGAAAGACGCTATACAAATCCATTTTTTTCTAACGTAAAATGAGATCATATTCTGCATTAGGTAGTACTGGAATACCATGAACACATGATTTATGAAACTACTTTGAAACTTCCTGTTCACATCTGTAAGAATTCTACTAAAACATCTGTCTTTTTGAATGTTGCTAGGTCTGTAACAGAAGTCGGTAAAGCCTCGTCTTTCAACGCAGTGACAAAAAATGGTATTAATTTCAGAGAACAATGAAAACAGCCTTTTATCATTGACCTACATTCGTTTCCTGCATCACAAATATAACCGTCAATCAGTAATTTTAACAAGATAACAGCAAATAGATATTGTGGAAAATATGGGGGCTGAATTGGACAGTCTCAAACAGGCAAGGAGATTGCGATGAGCAATTGACTGTGCCCATTGACTGAAATGCAGGCAGAACGTCAACTTCATGCAGCCTGCTCATTATAATGATTGCTGCATGCAGCCAGTGCTAATCGCACTATTCATTGGCTGCACATATCAGCAGGTGGCCCAAAATCGGAATGTGCTGGCACTACTTAACGCCAGCTTGCACTGTTTAAAGCGAACTTGCACCTCTTAAATGGAAGGTGTATTGTGGTTGGAGCACATGCTGACAGTTGTTCAGAAAGTGAATCTGACCTGGGATACATTGCAGAACGGCACAACAACGGCTGGTCCAGTTAAGGCTCTGATCAGTGGTGACCCCGAGGATATTGATGCTGGGGGAATCAGCGGTGGTAATGCCATTAAATGTCAAAGGGAAATGGTTAGACTCTCTCTCTTGTTACCCAGTAGTCATCCTTTGGTTTATCGTAGTGGCCCAAATGCAGCTGGCATTGAGGACTGCCACAGAATGAAGGCATCATGACCACTGTTAGGATACCAGGAAAAGACCTGCATGAGTTGATGCCTATGGTCACACACCTGCTGGACATTGAGTGAGTGGAATCCCTTTCATTTTCGGTGTAGGGCAGTGTTGACATGTGGCGCCTGCAAAACGATGTGCATGCAGTGAATGGAACCCTATACCATTGGGAAGCCGCATGCACACTCTGCCTGCTGGACTCTGGCAAGACAGAATTGCACGTAGTTACCTCTCTTTGAATAGAGAACCTCATTGACCTCACATTGTGGTTGGCAAACTGCGAGATGTTGCAAATATCTCCAGCTCCAGCTAGGAAAGAGCCAGATGCATAAAAGTTCATGCCGGTGGTCACCTTCACAGCCACTGGCAATGTGGTCCTTGTCCTGCTCTGAGGTTGCAGTTGTAGCTGCAACAGATGGCAGATTTCAGTGAGGACATCCATATTGAGCACAGATGGCACACACATTTTCCTCGCTGAGGTTCAGGTAGGAGAATTAGTTCCTGAAACCCTGGGCATATATGACATCCTACTGAGAGTTCTTCTCCCTCTCTTCCTCCTTCCTCTTCTAGCAGCTTGTCTTGTTCAGCACTGCCTCTACTTATTCTCAGTCAGTCTGTATTCCAACGGGAATGCCTGCCTGTGCAACTATGTCTGGAAGCAATTGGTTTGCGAGGAAGCATTGCAGTCAGCAAAAAGTCCTTCAGCACCTGCCACACCACTCCCTACAGACCTTTGCAACTTGGAAGAACTATGCAAAGCACCAAATACTTGCAGAATCATTGCAACAGCCAGAAGCAATCAACCAGCAACCAACTTGTAAGTATTTGATGATCCCTTTAAATAGTGTTGGTAGGGCAGTCCTTACCTGCTTAACATGTTTTCAGCTGTGCAAGGTTAAGAGAGGGTATCGGCTGGAGTGTTGAGCTCTAAAATGGCACCGCTGACATCAAGTCACTGACATCATGATCTTCCTGCTCTGCATGCTTCTGACAGATATTATCTACACACACTAATGCCCTTACCAAGGTCACATCTGCCGCAATTCATGGTAGACATGTGCATGCTTACCTCGGATGCCATTTTGATCCCCAAATGGCACCCGTAGAACCCAACCAACAGGCACTAAGAAACCTAATTATACAACTAACATAATTTATATTTGGAGCCCATCTTCCATGAGGTATACTAATATCACATTGCATAATACTTCACTTACCAATGCATCCAGGCAGTGCAATCTAGATCATAATAATTTGCTGCGTAAATTTCTTCTGCCTCATTTCCCCTCGGGTTCTTTTGCCAATTATCTTCTATCTGTACCGCCCACCCCTTCATGACTTCTCCTTATTTACTCTATCAAGACTGTCATAATTTTGAAAATCTCTATTACATTCCTCCTTAACCTCTCTGCTTTAGGGAGAACAATCCCAGCTGCTATAGTCCCTCCATCTAACTGAAGTCCCTCTTCCTTGGCATTATTCTGGTAAATCTCCTCTGCACCCTCTCCATGGCCTTGCCATCCTTCCTAAAGTGTGGCTCCAACTGGGGCCTAACCAGTAATTTATAAAGGTTTACCACGGCTTCCTTCCTTTTGCATGCTATGCCTCTATTCATAAAACCATGGTTTCCCGTTTTTAACAGTTTTATTGACCTTGTCCTCTCACCTTCAAAGATTTATGTATGTAAATCTCAAATCACTTCGTACCATTTAGTTTACATTGACGGTAAGAATTATTTAATGTGACACTCACCTGTTGCCATTTGGATCTGTAGGGTCTCTGTGCTTTCCTGATTACTGGATTCCCAAGGTATTTCAGAGCTCGGAAATTGCCTTTTTTATTTTCTTGCTCACCCTCACAAAGCATTTTTAGGTTATTATGGATGTGATATTTGCTTTTTTATTCTGGGATGGATGAACAGTTGGAAGAAGAGCAACAGTACAATCCTCAACAACGAGGATGAGCAGCACCTGGATCAGGTAGAGCTTAGCAGGTGAGGTTGGGGGGGCTGCTCGTGAAGGTGTTATGGACAGGTGGGAGCTGGTGTGCGTGACTTCCACTTTTCACCTCCCAACTGATCACAGATAGTGTTTTTAAAAACAGTGCTTTAGTCCCTGACCCTTGTTTTAGGGGTCAAATAAATAAACAAATTTTCTCTTAGGTTACAAAAGATAAATATTTATTTTACAGAATAACCAAAAATGGTTGTGACCTCACCCACTCATGAATTCACCTCCCCTTCCCCCTCCCCCCGCCCCCCCCCCCCCACACACACACACAAGAAAGATAGAGAGAATACAGGCGTAGCATGCAATTACAGTAATTACAGTTCAATTGTGAGAAGAGAGTTTTTGTTTTAAGAAAACCTTTAGAAGTGTTTTGGGAGAAAATCTTGCAATGGTGCAGCCTGAAAGTTCTTTGCCTTGAAAAGATGAAGTGTCTCAGATACCTTGTGGTTAATCCTTAATCCGAAGTTGATGGTGGAAATCTTGGTTCACTTTCACAGGTGGGGGAGTTTCAAAGTCACCCTGCAATTTCTCTGCTGCAGTAGTAAAAATGTGTTGTCAGCAGGGCTCCTGCTTAGCTGGAACTTTCTCACAGCTGTTCTGGTTGGAAAAGACCATCTCTGGCTGTTCTGCTGTTCTGCCCCTCTCTCTCCAGATTTTTGTCAGGTCGGGGTGTTGGTCAGGTGGCAAGGGCTCTCTCCCCTGGGGTGATTCATACAATGTTCCAGGATATTGGAACCATTGTTCCATGATGATGTCTGAATGTGGTCCATTCTGATGAATAGGTGCTCTTCACACCTATTATTTTAGTCATGGTTGCGGAGTCAGTCTGTCTACAATAGACTTTGTTAGCTCCATTCCTGAAGATAGGAGTTGTTTGCATGGAATGGGCTGTTCTACATTTCAATGTGCTTTCCCCAAAGCTAATTCAGATATGTATAGTTGGTTTCATCTTCAACAGACAGATCTGTTCATTGACAGTACAGGAGGGGTCACCTGACCTCTACTCCATTTTGTCTGTGGCACAAATGCGTCCATTTTCTTATGGTTCAGTTCAGCAGTTAACTTTTATGTCATAATTCCTCCAGTTCATTTTCTATTTCCTCACTGCTCCCTTTGTGAGCATGACAAAGGTGTACTTAGCCCACAGGATCTACAGACTAGAAGACACTTGCCTGGCTATCACTGAGAAGCAGTGCATTAGGAGGCAGTGTTTCACCAAGCCAGCTGCTATGGATGTGTATAACTTGCTGGACCAGGGTCCATGCTTCCCCAGAGGTTGTCAAATTCACCAGTGCCCTGAATTCTTACACCAAATTCCGAAAGAACGATGAATTTATTTACAGAGGATTGAACTAAAATCTCTTGATGCCTAAGAGCTCAACCTGTTGTGCTTTTCTTGACAGAAGACTTCTGCATTCTACTATCACGATGAGTAATCCAGCAGTAGTTTCAGCAGAGCTGGTGTTGCTCATGTGGTGATCCTAGAGATGACAGTGGCTGGCAACATATGGATGCTTGAGCCTGATAGGCAGACCAGTGTACCTCGGCTGCTCCCTGGGCAGTCTAGCCTAACAGGCTATTTGGCACCGTATTGGCTGAGGGGTGATGAGGGAACAAACATGCTGAGATTTTATTTAATTTATTTATTTAGAGATACAGCACTGAAACAGGCCCTTTGGCCCACCGAGTCTGTGCCGACCAACAACCGCCCATTTATACTAACCCTACAGTAATCCCATATTCCCTACCACCTACCTACACTAGGGGCAATTTACAACAGCCAATTTACTTATCACCTACAAGTCTTTGGCAGTGGGAGGAAACCGGAGCATCCGGCAAAAACCCACGCGGTCACAGGGAGAACTTGCAAACTCCACACAGGCAGTACCCAGATCCTGAGAGAGGGCAACACATGCCACTCCTGCAGTACCACTGCCTCTCTAATGGGGCTGGGGCTCATCAGTTCCACAGATGATATGTCCTTCATAGCCCCAATTCATTTTCTCCACCAATCTATTCATGGAGAAGTACAGATTTGAGTATGGCAGCCATTAGAACGTCCACCAAAGTTGTAATGCATGAAAACAAGAACTCCTGTTGAGCGGGTCCAATTGCACCACCCCTGCCTCTGACGGCAGCATCTCTGCCCTTCTCAGCAGAGCTAGAAGAGGACCTTGCCCTCTGGTGAACTGTCTGCTGAGTTGTCCCTGTCACTAGTACCTGCTGCTACTCACCATATGCAGACTGATTTACCTCACTTTCTAACCCAGCTGCGGTGCCAGTCTCTGTTCTTCTGCTTGGTAGTGGTGGAACCTCCTTTAAAGGATTCTCCACCTGTCTTCTTCAGGGGGCTCTGGCTGTTGAGAAGGACTTAGAGGGAAAAAAAGGGATAATAGTAGGGGGAGAGGGAGGCTGCACAGTTACAGAAGACATGCATCACAATGTAATTTGATATCGTCAAGCTGACTTAATGTGTGGTTTTTGCAATGCTCAATAAAGGAATACAATTGTCAGAGACCCCTGTTCAGTGAAGGCCCCAACTTCGAAATGCCCAATGTGCATAGCTCTGGCAGATCCACAAATTTCCACGGCTTGTTGCTTTAGCTTGCTGAGGAGTAAGAGGTTAGCTGCTCCTCTTCACATCTTCCTTCGCTCATGATTACTGTGTGCTGTTTTGTCCTGCAGACAGAAAGAGCGTGAGTTAATGAATGGCTACTGGAAAGGAGAGTGCAGATGTGTGGGCCTTGTGTTAGTAGTGCAAATGCTGAGAGGGAGATGTGCAAGCAAGATGAGGAGATGTTGAATGGGAAGCAGATGTGTGGAGTGTGGAATATGGGAGGAGTTGTGAGAGAAGTTGGTGATTCTGCAAAAGGCCAGCACATGAGAGAAGAATATTAATGGCTGGTGTGAAGGGAGTAAGAAAGAGGTGAGTATGTGCTTATAATGAATGAGAGGTCATGTTGTATGGTTTTGTACTGGGTGGTGAAGGAAATGATGGCGGGAATGGATTTGTTGAAAATGCTGGGACAGTTGGGTGAAGACTGCTGTTATGTGTTCTAGAGAAAGAGGGATAAATGAAGAGCAGTACTCACCCTTTCCACTCTCGTGTGGTCATTGAGAGTTTCTGCACTGTACTCAGGTCCTGGGGGCGGGGTGGGGAAACACTCCTGGAGATGACGACCTCTGCAATCTCTCGACATCTAGTGGACAGTGTGCCTGCCAACGCTCCTGGCATTACTGGGGAACAGGAGTTTCTGCCTCGCCTTCACCTCTTCTACAAGTACCTCTTAGAAGGCTTCTGAGAACCTAGGACCTCACCTGTGACTTGTTTCTCAGATGATTCTTCTTCCAGTACCCTGCAAATGAAAGATGCCATAAGGGACTGCAACTTCAATTAAAGAGGTGCATTCCTACTTTAAATAGGCCTCTAGCTGATCTGTTGGAAATTGCACCCTGGAAGTGGATGTGTTTCCGCTTGGGTTAGCCAATTCAGTGGAAATTATTATGAGGTCTGATCGTAAACTGACTTGGAATTAAAATTGGGGCAGTGTTGTTTGTAAATTTTCTGAGAATTTTGCGGCATTGTCCTATTTCTTGAAACTACTTTAGTATACGAGCAACTACACCAACCTTGTCTCACACACACTACTGTGTGCTATGATGGACCCTTCCATCACATTACATTGCCTCAGGGTGTCCACCTCATTGCTCCCTCCATGATGCCACCAATTGCTTTGCTTTGTGATTTATAGTTGGTGCACAGTTTATAAATGTTTCTGATTTCATGGCCCATATACTATATGCATTATACCTCAAGCTTATTATCAGAACATCTTTTTCTCTCACTGTACATTTTGCACAATCCTCCTTCACCTTGGGCTTTTTTGGCTCAAAATGAAGTACTGTCACTGGCTTTATCCATGTTATGAGTCATCAGCCTTATTCCATTACACTTTTTCATTCTGCAGCTGGCATAATTACTGGCCTATTCACATACTTGCCTCTTAGAAATATCATTACACTCTTGCTTCAAAAATCTACTGTCCAACAATTCGTCTGTTTTCTGAATATCCTGCCCAAAAGACTCCCAATTACTCATGACCACTTTATCTAGTTCCTAAGTGATGTGCACCCCAGAATCAATATTACTAATGAGATTTTCAAATACCTCAGGCATATGTCCTTGTAAATATTTTAACCAGCTGCAGTTTCATATGTTACAAACTTTCTATTGGGGAAGGATCTTTCATCGCCTCCAACTTTTGAACGCTATCGATCAGAAGCAGTTGGCATGTTTGCAAAGGCCCATGTCTGGTTCACTTTGACACGGACTTATAGTTACCTTTTACATTCAACTTAGATATCTACAACATTAAGGTGGCTGTCATGTTCTGTGTAGCTTCCTCCAGCAAGTTGAAGGTCAATGTCTATTGGAAACTTAATGAGGAAATTCTAAGGCTTGGACAACAATTGTGGAGGACAATTATATGAACCCACGCTCAAGGGTTTAGTGCCTAACCTTGGCTGGATGCAGAGAGGCAAGCAGTTACTGCTTAAGTTCTGCACCTCCAACTGATGGAATCACCATTCACTGGAGTGTGGTGTGTGTGTCTATGATGTGGTCAGGTGGCAATGACAATGCATTCACACATTGCTGCTCATCATGCTGCTGAGGATGAGGTCTTCGTGCTTGCTCAGGATGCAGTGCTCGTGCCTGCTCAGGATGCAATGCCCATGATTGCTCAGGATGAAGTCCTCATGGCTATTGTTCATTGTTAATGGCTCAAGCTTGAGCTGGTTCATTGACGGAAACCTAGAAAGATTGATCCACCACCGAGGGTTTAAATTCCTCCTTGATAACTCTAACCCAGTGCTCGAACAGGCTGATTGGTCCGAGCTTGACAAAGCAATGTATTTGTTCTCCTGTGTTCCCTGCTAGTCAACTGCAGTTTAGGCATAGGCTGGGGTCCCTAAGCCCTGGCTCCTGCCTATCTGAAAGGCCATCCTGCCAATGTAGGCTGGAAACATGTAAAACCCCTCGGGTTGCAAGCACCAGAGAATGTTTGATGTGGAATGTAAAATGCACTTTGCAAATATAACCTGTAAAGGAAAATGTAGTGAGGCACCCCATGTACTGTATTAAAACAAACTGATCTGTTTTGCACTTTATGTAATGTGAAATTTGAACAGTTATGTACTGCATTATAACTAATTTCATGAATAAAGTACATTTTTTTGAAAAAAACCTATGCTTAAATTCTCCGAGCTTTGAGAAGTCAGAATGTCCTCCATAACAGCCAAACAGAAATTTGTTGATCTCTTAGTTTTGTTTGGAGACTTTTATGGGTGTGAGATGCCTAGTTGACCAAAAAAATATTTTATGAAAGTTTTTATGAAGCTAGTTATAAATGGCTTGTCATAGAGACACTGCATCATTCTAAAGAAGCAGTTTAGTCATTGGCCTCTACAGCTTTTTTATCCTTAGTACCCTTAACAGATTATTCATCACTACACTTGAGGATTGGTTCTGCTTTTACTAATTGTGAGATGTTGGTGGGTAAGTGCTATTATGTGTATTAGTGAGGCCACTTGTATGAACTCTTGCTTTTAGTTGTGATGTACCGTTTATCTTTCAACTCCCTAAAATAGGCAGATATTGTAGATCATTTAGATCCCAAACATACACTCCATGTTTATTTTATACAGAATGGTCCCTCTTGTATTTGTTTTTCCATAGTCACTTCATGACAGATAAATGATGGATTTCTTGTCTTTCTTCTGCTTCCCTTCACTTTGTATAAAGGATTTCCCTTCACTGTCATCCTCTAATTCGGCTTAGGTTGTATACACTTCAAAATCCTATTTCACTTAAATTATGCAAACACTTCTTTGGTCCCATTTCATGGCTAACTGGTCAGGTCTTTTGACCACTTAAATCCCTGGGAAGAAAATATCTTCTGTAAGTGCCTTGCTTTGATTCTTTGATCTTCATTGGCCATGTCCCTTTTTTGGGTACTCAGAGAGTCAGATACTGTAAAATAGATTTAACTTTTTGCTGCTTTGTGGCGAGCCATCATTTTTCTTTAAGTAGACTAACTCAACAAAATAAACAAGTTAATTTGGTTTCATCTGCTGCTATGTGCTTCTGCACGGACACTCTCACCTCTCTCTCCTCCCACACATGCAAAATAAGATGTGATCCTTCCTTATCATATCCAATCTAAAATCCATTTATTCTTCAACATGTTTATGGTTCTGCTCTCTCAGATATGCTCTGCCACTTTTTTGCCCAAAGAGCTCTTCTATTTGGTTCTTTGCTATATGCTGGTTTGCACATTCTTGATTTGTAGCTTCTCATTTTGTTGTTACAAAGACTGATTGGTCTAGAAAAAAAGACAATCAGCAGTCATCTGATTCCTTTGCTCTTTGTTATGCCTAACCAGGGCTCTATGCTCATGTTCGTTACCCATGAATCCATCTTTTGTGTTACGTTTGGTTACAACTTTTGTACTAAATTATTCTTTTGTGCTTACAGGTACTACTGTTGCAGCTTCTTTTCTCATGCACATTGATCTCTCAGAATGTCACATGTTTCTTCTGACTGGTAATTAAAACATCATATAATCGAATGTGTTGAAATCTCCTACAGAGTGATATCGACATTGAAAGCTTCTTATATGATTCTGGCTACATTTTTCCATGAAAGATGGAATAACAACTTTATAAATTTGCTGGAAAGCCAGGTTTATGACGTTGTTACCGAATCAACAATATATTTTTTCAACACTGGTATGTTACTATCAGGTAATTAATTGGCCACATTACAGTGTGGCATTAATTTGAATTAATGTTGCCACAAAATCGTGACTTGGTTTTGCTCTTCAAAGCTTGGAAAAATAATTTTTCACTTCTTTTGACTGGACTTTTATGCTATTATGCTGTTTGTGATCACACTGACATTAGCAAATGCAAACTGTTGATCCTAGTGCTTTATAATATGACTGACATTACAAAATTCTTCATTTCTTGTGAGATGTGGGTTTAATCCCCAATTTAGATCATACACAGGGCTCCGAGGCAACATCTAGTTGACAGCAATATACACAATGGGGTCAGTAACTGTGAAATTTCATATCTTTTGGAAGATATTTTGAGCTGTTATTTTTCAACAAAGACCGGGGTACCATTTTAATACCTAATCACAATGCCAGCAGTTTTCTTCAGCTGACACACTCTCGTAGTAAGAATATATTTTTGGCTAATCTGCTAAACAAGGGGTGCAATTTGTTGGCAAGCAGATAACTGGTTTTGACAGTTAAAGCACCTTGCATTACTCACTAGAGCCACACATCTGTAATCACAGAGAGGTGTCCTGTGGTACAGACAGCTAGCAACTTCCATAGGTTTAATGAATGCAAAAGCATGTATCGCTGATGTTAGTAATTGCTTTAATTCTTTGTCCTCATTTTCCAGATAGATCACATTAAAACACAACCATTTAACAATAGCAGTTGAGTTATTCCATACAACATATGCTGTTCTCACCAGTTGCCCAATGTAGCTCTAAGCCCCATGGGGTGACAAGAACTGATAAATGCCGAGCATTGGCCTAAGGACCAAGTGGGGCTGGGGAAGTCAGGACCTCAATTAGGCTTCATTCAATTACATTTCAAGTCAACAAACCTTGATAGCAAAATTCCCTCCCGAATACCGCTCTGATTAATGTTGCTTGATGCCAAAATAATGTAATTAGACAATAATGAGTTGGTGTATATTATGTTGACTATCAGGACTAGCTGTTGACCTTGATGACTTCTACTCAAATTAGAAAACAAATAGCCTGAAAGTACAGCTTAATGAGGCTGTGCAAATACCTCATTACTATTCAGCGTTACTTTTTTTTTGTTTTGTTGTTAATTAAAATGTTGAGGTTATGTTTTTATAAAGCTGGTATGGACTTAATGGAAAGCACTTCACAGAAAATGGACAATAAAGTGACTAAATAATGAATAGGCAGCAAAGTGACTCAATAGTGTTACAGACGAGCTTTCAGCTCAAGTTGCTTTTCTTTGTTTTCACTTGTGCGAGCAATTAGTAGGCAAGGGCGTTGTTCCTTTTTAGCTATCAAGTTGAGTTAACCTGACATCAGTCGATTCTACATAAACTGCAGCACACAAGAAAAAAAATTCAACAATATAGAAACATTTCAAAATATGGAGACAATTCCAAGATATTACTGACAATACATATTTCTAATTTAGTCACCATACTTTGAATGGTTGATATACTTGAAGGGTTACTTTGAAGCATACATTACTGGCTTGTTAAACAGAATCTGCTTGTGTACACTGCTTCCCACATTCAGAGGGAAAAAGGGGAAAATAGTGAAATTAAACTCATAGAGTTTGACAGCTACTAAGGCAACATTTGCCAAATACAATATAAGCCCAAATATTTTGCAACACAACTATATATTAATTTAATAAAATACACAATATAGCTCTTAGTACAATTAACAAGTTTGGCTCATATGCACTGATATTGCAATAAATCAATTAAAAAGCTAGATTCAGTGTAAACACTCCATGATTCTTACATTTGCACACCGATATGTTTTGTTTTGCTAGTACTTGATAGGTATTCCCCTTAACGAGTCATTTTAGTGTCCATCTACAAATATGGAACAGTATTTCTTCATCTGGGACACAATATATTTTACCATCGGACAATAATATGGTGACAACATTTTGATGACTAAAATGCAGAGGAGGAATTTAAACAACTGGACACTAAAATGTCACTCTTTGGTAGTACAGCTTAGAGAATAACCAGAATAATCATTTTGTACTTTTTTATTAGATCTGAGAGCATGGGGCAAATAATTTCTTTGTAGAACCCATTTTATGGAAATATTTTAAAGTGGGTTTATACAAATGATGTGCATCGTTGCGTAATGATTTAGAATGAAATATCCCGTGAGGTGACAATCAATGATGCACTGTTCACTGCAGATAAACCTAGTTCATAAGGACATCTACCTCAGCTGACAATAACTGTACACTCTGAATTAAAGATTCGCAATGTTTACTAGAAAGCGGATACCTGCTTCATATCAATGCTACCCTTCATTGTTTTCTGCTAAACAATGATTTTTTTATATGCAGAGCTGGATTCACTGGTTAGCTTGATAGCACCTGCACTTTCCACTTCTTCATTCTAAGGAAGGGCATATATTAAGATTGTCAATTTAATTCAGCGAATGAAACATAGCAATTTTTTTTTATAACTATTTTGGTGAAAACGGAAGAAGCTTCTGTTTTCTAAGACACAAAAAAACCCAATGAAAAGTGCACAAATGGGCACTTTGAATTCTAACTCACAGACATCAAACAGCATCATCTTTCCTTGTATTCTGCCACTGGTGCTTCATCACCTGAAAAAATGCTGCCTTGAAACTTTTGAGCGATTCGTCCTTCAGAAGAATAGTCAACTGTGACTAATTACAGTGTTCACTTTCTCACAGTTGAAGGGTCACTTCCTCGACAATCTTGTAAAAGCTTGTCGATTTCTCGAACTACCTGCTCAGCGTCCACTCCTTCCCGTCCTAGGTCCCGGCTTGTGGGCTCGTACTGATCCAGGACAGTGTCCACTTCATTGAACTCACGGCCAATTCTCGAGTGCACATCTGCAAAGACGGTTGCCACTGCTTCAGGTGTAATGAAGTGGCTGTCACGCTGTTTATCAGGTGATGGGTAGTGGGTATCAGATGTTAAATATTGGCTGGTTGACTCTCCTGGTGTATCGGCCATTTTCTGCTTCACCTCAAATGCACCCAAAGGTCGTTTACTCGAGTTGTTACTACCTGCAATTGAAGACTTGTCTGGACTGCTTGCAGCTGATGAGACCTCTTGCAAGAGAGGACTAAGAGCGCGCTTAGCTTTTAAATAGGGTTTTACATTTGCAACGAGAATGGTGTGCTCTCGTTTGTCCTTCCCAAAAGTGCAGAAAGTTTTTTTCCCAGTAGGAGTCGTGTTTTCTTGAGGTTCAGATTCAACTGTGGTCTCTACTGCTGGTACAAAAAGATTCCGGCGATAATCTGAACATTCAGCTTGGTTTGGGACAGGGAACTTAGGCATCCAACACTTATCTGAATGACCCAAGATACGGCATTCATCTGTACAGTTGACACAGTCCTCCTTCTCTGTAAGAAAGCAAACAAAACCTGTTATGCCTTAGAAAACAAATTACTTTAGATTGCAGAACACTCATACTAAAACAGTTCAATCAGCTGTTCTGGGTAGTGGAAATCAGAAGCTGGGAGCATAGGAAGAAGTGTCACCTCAAGCAATCAGATCTCAAAAGCTAAAATAACTCAAATGTAAATGATAATAAATAACAAGAGGTGACATTTTCCTTAACAGTTATGTGCAGCATCTATAGTCAACATATACCTCATGCTCAATATGTATCTTAGCTGAGTAAAGGCCAATTTAAATGCCATGTTATAAATGCAACTATTAAAATGTATTAAAATTATTCCCAAAATTAGTGCATTTCTATAAGAATAACTTCCAGATTAACATTACAATATTCTTTCTGAAACTAAAATTGCTGATATATAGAAGGTTCTGAAATGACTTGGAGATGACATTTTAATTTTAATTATTCATATCTGAATTTTTTTTAAAAACTTATTTTGGTTGCAACCTTATTCTGAAGAAAAGGTTTCGCAAAATCTTTGCTAGACTTTGTAGGTTCACTGCTTAGTATGGTTTAGTAGTTTGATGATTGCTAATGAATAACAATAGATATCTGGATTTTCTCATACTGATCATTAAGGCGGTATGGGTAATTAAAAAAAAACTATAATATAATTACATGTAATGGCCAGTTATAAAGAGCTTTTCAGAAGAATATCCTTGGAATTGTTAGGGATAAATGTGTCATTCCACCTTGATGTTGTTACTACCTAACATTTAAGTAAGAATTAATCTGCATTTATACAGCACTGTTATGCCAATGTGCTTTGTTGAATGATAATTTTCTTTAATCCACTGACTGGAGGTCTGAATTTATATCTTTTTTAGAAGACATTTTTAAAAGACCAGCTAATAGGATGACTTTGCTGGCAGTTTAAGATGGCTACCTAATTTGCAACACTGCATCCTGCACTGCAATGCTTGTGAGGAGGGAACTGAAATGTCTGCTCATGCCCCAGCAAGAACCAAGACTCAAAAAGTTTAAAGGAACTACCTGTTCTTTTTAGAGAAATACGGCTAACTGCTATTGTCATGTGACAAGCCATCTGTGATTTTAAGCTTGTGTCTTTCTGTAGCAGAGAGAGGAGAGGCAACTGGACTCTGACAGGTGCAGACCTGAGTGGGGATTTCTCTCTCTCTCCATTCCAGCTTGAAAGCTTTCAAATTCTGCCTGTTGACTGACCACTTTTGCCTACTCTGGTTACAATCAGAAACCTGTTGGAGAAGATCACCTGCATCGCTGTCTCCCAAAGACCCACAAAACCAGTCATCTACCTCTTCAAACTAAAAGCCTCAGGACGGCTGAATTCAGCTAGAAGGCAGCTGAATCGCCAAACACCACAGACTGTATACTTATTTATAGATTCTAACTCAACAAATCAACCTTTCCCCACTCTGTAACCTATTTGTGTGTGTGCACAAACACAGACACTGCTACCAGAAGCAGAGGCCACAATATTTTCTGGCCCTGAGTGGGTTGAGATGTGGTTGCTGGTTTGTGCTGTTAGCAGAGCCACCAGCTCTTCTCCGTGGTTCTCAGAACTCCTGAAGAGTAGTGCTGCCCAATTCACTTCACAGCACTGCAAGCAAAGTCAAAGCTTCCACTAAGCAATGCGAAGATTTGCGCTATTTGAAGAACAGAGACATCTCCCCACTGTCCTCGCAATATATATCACTCAGATGTTTGACCTTGCCAAACATCCCTCACCTGCAACAGCTAGAATCAAAGGAGCAAAGTGTCGATTCTATAGCGACAGCAGTCTCAGACTTGCAGAACAGTGCATATTGAATCAAAGTTGAGCTGATCTGGCAATTTCTCAATCAGTACAACAACATCAACTTGCATTTATATAGTGCTTTTAATGTAGCAAAACTTTCCAAGGCACTTCACAAGAACATTACCCATCAAAACAGCCAGTCACCGAAGAAGATATTAGGTTAGATGATCAAAAGTTTGGTCCAAATGGTAGATCATTAGGAGTGTCTTAAAGGAGCAGAGAGTACATCAAATTATGAACATATTTGCGGCTCAGTGGTAGCCTCTCTCATCCCGAAGTCAGTAGGTTGTGGTTTTGATCTAACTCAACAGACTTGAGCACAAAACCAATACTGACATTTCAGTGCAGTGTGAAGGAAGTGCTGCACTGTTGGAGATACCTTCTTTTGAATGAAACCTTAAACTGGGGTGTAAAAGAACCCGCCTTGGTAAGTTTTGCTATATTAAAGCACAATATGAATGCAAGCTGTTGTTGCTGTATTGATTGAGAAATTGCCAAATCAGCTCAACCTTGATTTAATATGCACTGTTCTGCAAGTCTGAAACTGCTGCCACTGTGGAATCGACCCTTTGCTCCTTTGGTTCTAGCTGTTGCACCATTCCCTGCAGATGAGTGGTGTTTGGCAAGATCAACAACCAGCAATCCACATCTCAACCCACTCAGGGCCATAAAATATGGTGGCCTCTGCTTCTGGCAGCAGTGTCTGTGTTTGTCCTGCCAGCAGAGCCACCAGCTCTTCTCCGTGGTTCTTGGAACTCCTGAAGAGTAGTGCTGCCCAATTCACTTCACAGCACTGCAAGCAAAGTCAAAGCTTCCACTAAGCAATGCGAAGATTTGCGCTATTTGAAGAGCAGAGACATCTCCCCACTGTCCTCGCAATATATAGCACTCAAACATCATCACAAACAGATTATCTGGTCCTGATTGCATTGTTACCTGTGGGATCTTGCTTTGTGCAAATTGGCTACCGCGTTTCCTGCATTACAATAGTTAATATACTTCAAGTAGCTCATTGGCTGTAAAGTGCTTTAGGATGTCCTGAGGTTGTGAAAGGTGCTAAAAAAATGCAAATTCTTTCTTTTCATAAATCTTAACATTAATTTATCTCTGTATTAATACATCAAAATAACAACAATGGCAGCAGGGCTTGTGCTACAGTGCTGTGGTAGGATGCAGCCCCTCCTGTGCACTTCTGTTCACCACAGATTTGCTTGAAAGTCCTGTTTAATTTGCCAAGTGATGATGCTGAGCAGAGGCCAGATGCTTTACCACCTGAAGGAAAGTAAAAATTTGGCAGTGATTTATGCCATAATAAAAACAAGAAATGCTGGAAATACTCAGCAAGTCTGGCAGCATCTGTGGAGAGAGAAGCAGAGTTAACGTTTCAGGTCAGTGACCCTTCTTCAGAACTGGCAAATATTAGAAATGTAAAAGGTTATAAGCAAGTACAGTGGGGGTGGGGCAAGAGATAACAAAGGAGGTGTAGAAAGGATGAGGTCACAGAATAGACCAGAAGGTCATGGAGCAAAGATATGTTCATGGTATGTTGAAAGACAAAGCATTCGTACAGAAAGAGTGTTAATGGACTGAAAATTGAACAGCCACAAGTACAAACATGAAAAAAACAGTGGGGAAGCAAACTGAACAAACTAAGATGAAATAAAATAAAATAAACACACATTACCCCCACCACCTCGTCCTCTTCCCACGGTACCTTCTCCTGCAAGCCTAGGAGATGTAATACCTGCCCATTTACCTCCTCTCTCCTCACTATTCCAGGCCCCAAACACTCCTTTCAGGTGAAGCAGCAATTTACTTGTACTTCTTTCAATGTAGTATACTGTATTCGCTGCTCACGATGTGGTCTCCTCTACATTGGGGAGACCAAATGCAGACTGAGTGACCACTTTGTGGAACACCTCCGCTCAGTCCGCAAGCAGGACCCCGAGCTTCCGGTTGCTTGCCATTTCAACACTCCCCCCTGCTCTCATGCTCACATCTCTGTCCTGGGATTGCTGCAGGGTTCCAGTGAACATCAACGCAAGCTCGAGTAACAGCATCTCATTTATGGATTAGGCACACTACAGCCTGCCGGACTGAACATTGAGTTCAATAATTTCACAGCATGACGGGGCCCCCCATTTTACTTTTTTTTTACTTTAAAAAAAATTGTTTTTGTGTTTACTTTATTTCATCTTAGTTTGTTCAGTTTGCTTACCCACTGTTTTTCTCATGTTTGTACTTGTGGCTGTTCAATTTTCAGTCCGTTAACACCCTTTCTGTACTAATGCTTTGTCTTTCAACATACCATGAACATATCTTTGCTCCATGACCTTCTGGTCGATTCTGTGACCTCATCCTTTCTACACCTCCTTTGTTATCTCTTGCCCCACCCCCACTGTACTTGCTTATAACCTTTTACATTTCTAATATTTGCCAGTTCTGAAGAAGGGTCATTGACCTGAAACATTAACTCTGCTTCTCTCTCCACAGATGCTGCCAGACCTGCTGAGTATTTCCAGCATTTCTTGTTTTTATTTCAGATTTCCAGCATCTGCAGTATTTTGCTTTTAATTTAGTGATTTATGCCAGGTTGTTTGTGATATGCATTTAGAAATATTTCGTTAGAAAGTGCAGAGGTCTTCTGCTCACTAATCAGCCAGGGAATAGCAGCATGTGCAGGGTTAGAGAAAGAAAGGGAAGAAAACCACATTTAAAAAGGACAGAATAATACAATTAGATGGAAATTTACAGCAGAATGTGTACAAATTTTCAAACAATTATTTTCACTGTTCTCTCTGATAACTAGGCTGGACAATTGAACTTACAGGCTCTTTCATTCACATGGCCAAGTTCCTTTTCTCATAGACCCTTGACGCAGTTTCACTTAACTTCCCCTTTTAATGACAGAAATAAGTATCTCTGGTACTTAATGAAAAGCATCTGTTCAAGCACAGATGCCTATAATCCACCAGTGATAAGCTCGCCTCATCATTTGTTTGAAATCACTAGGTTCACTGCCTCCCTCATTAACACATTTTGTGGCTCCACTGTTCCCCAAAAAATAAGGAAAGGAATTTAAATTATATCTTATGATGTTGCACACCTAATGGGAATGACAGAAAATCCCACAGCAGCTGCGGATTCCAGCACTTACATCTCAATAAAGGCTCTTGATGTGAGAATTTATAGAACTTACCCTTTAATTCTTATAATTTCAAGATTTTAAAAAAGCAAGGCAACTCTTGTGGATAAATACATAACTCCTGATATTTCTCTGTTATTTTTTACTTCATTTTAAGAATCATATTAAAGAACTTGTACACTGTGTCTCCAATTCCCTCAGTGAACAGTTTAACAGAGAAGCATTAGTGATATAACAATGCAGAGAACATGGAGTGAAAAAAGTAAACAAAATAAAGTTTATCTTTGAAACCATACTGAATCCAACAGTAAGATGTGTGAATATTCCAGAGGGCTCCTACTTGTCTGATATCACTTACCACTTAAAAAATGGAGGATAATAGGATTATTTGGAAATGGTTAAGAGAAAATAAATAACTCTCCAGGAAAATGTGAAAGACAATTACATTCATAATATGCACCTCGGATACTTTATTCTTTAAATGTCAATGTTAGCAGTGACTCATTGAGCACAGTCACCACTTAACAACTAACATCCAGTAATAGGCCGATTTCACTGGCTTTTGCTTTTTGAAAAGAGAATAAGCTATTTTCTAACCCTAGTTAAGTGCACTGAAAAAGAGAGAATGGCTGTTTCTGCAATTAGTTTTTTCATTTGTTGACTATAAACTAGGAAGCAATATACCATTCTATGCTTTCTGGTTTTATTGTGTAGCAATATACTGTTAGGTGAGGACAATTCTATATTTCTAAACTTCTGAAATTGAGGACACTGACAACATACTATAGCAGATGTATATAAATTGATGTCAGCACAATTTGCTCCAGTGTGCTGTAACCAAAAATGTAAAAAAGAATACTTTACAGAGATGGGGTCAAAAAAGTAAATCCCATATACTTTTCTTAAATTCGTTCATGGGATGTGAGCATCACTGGCAAGGCCAATTTTTACTGCCCATCCCTAACTGACCTTGACGGCAGCTCACTACCACCTTCTCTTGAACTGCTGCAGTACAAGTGATGTAGGTATACCCAGTGCTGTTGTGGAGGAAGTTCCAGGTTTTTGACCCAGTGCCAGTGAAGGAACAGCGATATAATTCAAGTCAGGATGGTGTGTGACTTTCAAGGGAACTTGCAGGTGGTTGTGTTCCCATGTGCCCGCTGCCCTTATTCTTCTAGGTGGCAGGGGTCACAGGTTTGGAAGATGTGTCGAAGGAGCCTTGACGAGTTGCTGCAGTGCATCATGTAGATAGTACACACTACTGCCACTATACAATGGTGGTAGAGGGAATGAACATTTAAGGTGGTGGATGAGGTGTCGATCAAGTGGGCTGCATTGTCCCGGATGGCGTCGAGCTTCTTGAGTGCTGTTGCAGCTGCACTCATCCAGGCAATTGGGGGTATTCCATCACACTCCTGATTCCTGCCTTGGAGATTGTGGACAGGCTTTGGTGAGTCAGGAGATGAGTTACTCGCCACAGAATTCCCAGCCTCTGACCTGCTCTGGTAGCCACAGTATTTATATGGCTGATCTAGTTGTTTCTGGCCAATGGTAACTCGCAAGATGTTGAATGTGGGGGATTCAGTGATGGTAATGCCGTTGAATGTCAAGGTGAGATGGTTAGATTCTCTGTTCCTGGAGAAGGTCACTGCATAGCAATTGTGCAGCACTAATGTTACTTGCCACTTATCAGCCCAAGCCTAAATGTTGTTCAGTTCTTGCTGTATGCAGGCATGGACTGCTTCAGTATCTGAGCAGTTGTGAATGGTGCTGAACATTGTGCAATCATCAGCGAACATCCCACTTCTGACCTTTTGATGGAGGGAAGGTCATTGATGAAGCAGCTGAAGATGATTGGGCCTAGGACACTACCCTGAGGAACTCCTGCAGTGACGTCCTGGAGCTGAGATGACTGTGGTTGTTAGAGGCCAATCACCTTCCTTTGTGCCAGGCTCCAACCAATGGAGTGTATTCCCCCGATTCCCATTGACATTAATTTTACTCGGGCTCCTTTATGCCACAATCAGCTAAATATTGCCTTGATGTCAAGGGCAGTCACTCTCATCTCACTTCTGGAATTCAGCTCTTTTGTCCATTTTTGGACCAAGGCTGTAATGAGGTCTGGAGTCCGGTGGCCCTGGCAGAACCCAAACTGAGATCGGTGAGAAGTTTATTGCCGAGTATGTGCCGCTTGATAGCACTGTCAACAACACCTTCCATTATGTTGCTGATGATTGACAGTAGACTGATGAGGCATTAATTGGCCAAATTAGATTTGTCCTGCTTTTTGTGGACAGGCTATTGTCAGGTAGATGCCAGTGTTGTAGCTGTACGGTATAGCTTGTCTAAGAGTGCAGCTAGTTCTGGAGCACAGGTCTTCAGTACTACAGCCAGAACATTGTTTGGGCCATAGCCTTTGCTGTACCCTGTGTGTTCAGCCTTTTCTTGATATCTCGTGGAGTGAATCGAATTGGCTGAAGACTGGCAGCTGGGGACCTCCAAAGGAGGCTGAGATGGATCATCCACTCGCCACATCTGGCTGAAGATGGTTGCAAATGCTTCAACCCTGTCTTTTGCACTGATGTGATGGGCTGCACCATCTTGCAAGGATCAACTCTGGTTCAATGAATAGTGCGGAAGGGCATGCCAGGAGCAGCACCAGGCATACCTCAAAATGAGGTGTCAACCTGGTGAAGCTACATGACAGCACTACATGCATGTCAAACAGCAGAAGCGGCATGCGATAGACAGAGCTAAATGATCCCACAACCAACAGATCCGATCCAAGCTCTGCAGTTCTACCACATCCAGTCGTGAATGATGGTGCACAATTAAACAACTAACAGGAGGAGGAGGCTCCACATGTATCCCCATCCTCAATGATGGGGGAGCCCAGCACATCAGTGCGAAAGAAAATGTTGAAGCATTTGCAACAATCTTCAGTCGGAAGTGCCGAGTGGATAATCCATCTCGGTCTCCTCCTGAGGTCCCCAGCGTCACAGAATCCAGTCTTCATCCAATTTGATTCACTCCACATGATATGAAAAAACAGCTGAAAACACTGGATACTGCAAAGGGCTATGGGCCCTGACAACATTCCAACAGTAGTACTGAAGACTTGTGCTACAGAATCGGCTGTGCCCCTAGCCAAGCTGTTCCAGTAAAGCTACAACACTGGCATCTACCCGACAATGTGGAAAATTGCCCAAATATGTCCGGTCCACAAGAAGCCAGACAAATCCAACCTGGCCAATTAATCCCCATCAGTCTACTCTTGATCATCAGCAAAGTGATGGAAGGTGTCACCGACAGTGCTATCAAGTGGCACTTACACAGCAATAACCTGCTCACAGACGCTCAGTTTGGGTTCTGCCAGGGCCGCTCAGCTCCTGACCTCATTACAACCTAGGCCCAAACATGGACAAAACAGCTGAACTCCAGAGGTGAGGTGACAGTGACTGCCCTTGACATCAAGGCAGCATTTGACCAAGTGTGGCATCAAGGAGCCCTAGCAAAACTGGAGTCAATGGGATTCGGGGGAAAACTCTCCGGAGTCATACCTTTGACAAAGGATGATGGTTGTGGTTGTTGGAGGTCAATCATCTCAGTCCCAGGACATCACTGCAGGAGTTCCGCAGGGTAGTGTCCTGGGCCCAACCATCTTCAGCTGCTTCATCAATGACCTTCCCTCCATCATAAGGTCAGAAGTGGGGATGTTTGCTGATGATTTCACAATGTTCAGCACCATTCATGACAACTCAGATACTGAAGCAGTCCGTGTAGAAATACAGCAAGACTTGGACAATATCCAGGCTTGGGCTGATAAGTGGCAAGTAACATTCGTGCCAAACAAGTGTCAGGAATGACCATCTCCAACAAGAGAGAATCTAACCATCTCCCCTTGACATTCAATGGCATTACCATTGCTGAATCCCCCACTATCAACATCCTAGGGCCTGATAAGTGGCAAGTTATATTCGTGCTACACTAGTGCCAGGCAATGAACATCTCTAACAAGCTAAAGTCCAACCATCTCCCCTTGACATTCAAAGGCATTACCATCACCGAAGCCCCTGCAATTAACATCCCGGGGATTATCATTTACCAGAAACTGAACTGGACCAGCCATATAAGTACTGTGACTACAAGAGCAGGTCAGAGGCTGGGAGTTTTGTGGCGAGTATCTCACCTCCTGACTCCGCAAAGCCTGTCCACCATCTACAAGGCACAAATCAGTAGTGTGAGGAATACTCTCCACTTGCCTGAATGAGTGTAGCTCCAACAACACTCAAGAAGCTCAACATCATCTGGGACAAAGCAGCTCACTTGAATGGCACCCCAGTCACCACTTTAAACATTCACTTCCTCCACCACTGATGCATAGTGGCAGCACCGTGTACCATCTACAAGATGCACTGCAGCAACTCATCAAGGCTTCTTCGACAACACCTTCCAAACCTGCAACCTCTACCACCTAGAAGGACAAGGGCGGCAGATGCATGGGAACACCACCACCTGCAAGTTCCCCTCCAAGCCACACACCATCCTGAATGCTGAATCAAAATCCTGGAACTCCTTTCCTAACAGCCCTGTGGGTATACCTACACCATATGGACTGCAGCAGTTCAAGAAGGTGGCTCACCACCACCTTCTCAAGGACAATTAGGGATGGGCAATAAATGCTGGCCTAGCAATCAAAGCCCATATCCTGTGAAGGATAAAAAAAAAGAATGGGAATGTTTGTGGAGCTTCCTCCTCTGGTTAGTTGTTTAATTGTCCATCACCATTCATAGCTGGCTGTGGCAGGACTGCAGAGCTTTGATCTGGTCCCTTTGTTGTGGGATCGCTTAGCTCTGTCTATAACCTGCTGCTTCTGCTGTTTTACATACATGTAGTCCCTGTGTTGTGGCTTCACCAGGTTGGCACCTCATTTTTAGGTATGCTTGATGCTGTTCCTGGAATCCTCTCCTACACTCCTCATTGAACCCTGGCTGCTCCCCTGGCTTGATGGTAATGGTAGAATGAGGGATATGCTAGGCCATGAGGTTACAGATTGTGGTTAAGTACAATACTGCTGATGGCCCACAGTGCCTCATAGATGCCTAGTTTTGAGCTGCTAGATCTTTTGTGAGTCTATCACATTTAGCACGGTGATAGTGTCACACAGCACAATGAAGGATGTTCTCAGTGTGAAGATGGGACTTTATCTCCACAAGAACTGTGCGGTGGTCACTCCTACAATATTCTCATGGACAGATGCATCTGCAGCGAGCAGACAGGTGAAGACGAAATCAAGTAGTTTTTTCCTTCTTGTCTTTCACCACCTGCCTCAGGCCTAGTCTGCCAGATATGTCCTTCAGGACTTGGCCAGATCGGTTAGTAGTGGTACTACCAAGACACTCTTGGTGATGGACACTGAAGTTCCCCAACAGTACATTCTGTGCCTTCACTAACCTCTGTCCTCCTTCCAAGTGGTGTTCAACATGGAGGGCTACTGATTCATCAGCTGAGCCAGAGGGGTAGGTGGTAATCAGTAGCAGGTTTCCTTGCCCATGTTTGACCTGATGCCATGAGATTCATGGGGTCCGGAGTCAATATTGAGGACAGCCAGTGCCACTCCCTTCCAACTGCCTGCCACTATAACACCATCTCTGGTGAGTCTGTCCTGTGGTGGGTCAGGACATACCCAGGGATGGTAATGCAGGAGTCTGGGACTTACACAGTATAAAGGATGATCTTCTAAATGTGATGAAAATAACATTTCCAACTGTCCTCGAGTACCTCACGACCGAGATCCCTGAGCAGGCAGGAAACGTGGGACAACAAAAACTTGCGCATTGGCCCCCATCACCAGCAACTCGTCATCCGCAACAACAAGAAGCACAACAAGCTGCTGGCTGGTGTCACCCTTGCCCAGGGCACCATCTGGCCAACATTCAGGCTGTAAACCAGCCTGAGAAATTCAGCTCTGCCCACTGGTGGTGACAAGTTAGCTGGTTAGAAGGGCTCGCATAAGTTGCAGGAATTTAAGAGATTCTTAGTGGGCTGATGGGACCTGGAGGCAGCAGGGGTGCCTGCTTTAAGTCACAGAAAAAAAAAAATCTTATATTTATATAACTCATGAAAAGATTTACTGTTATTTAGGTCATTAATATAATCTCATTTCACCAAGGTGAACAGCTGCTTGAATTGCCCAAAATAACCAGGGTGCTCAATATGTTTTAAGTGGTGGATTTGTAATTGATGCCTATGGTACGGCAGCATAGTGGTAATGTTACTGGCCTGGACTAGCAATCCAGAGGCCTGGACTAATGATCCTGAGACATGAGTTCAAATCCCATCATGGCAGCTGGAGAATTTAATTTCAATTAGTTAAATAAAATCTGGACTAAAAAGCTGGTATCGGTCATGGTGACCACAAAACTACTGGCCAGTTGTAAAATTGCTGCAAATGTTCTTTACGGAAGAAAATCTGCCTGGTTTGGCTTACATGTGATCCCAGGTCCATAGCAATGTGGTTGACTCTCAAATGGCTTCACAAGCCACTCAGTTGTATTCAAGAAGGCGGCTTACCACCACCTCCTCAAGGGCAATTAAAGATGGGCAATAAAAGCTGGCCTTACCAGTGATGTGCACATCCCATGAATGAATTTTTAAAAATGCAAATGGTTAGTGTCATTTGCCTGATCCAGGGCTACCCTTGGGAAGGGTGGCTGGTGTAAAAGGTGGGGACTGTACATAGGTTCGATCTTGGTAGCTAAATTATCACTGGTTTTGAAATTAAACTTGACTCCCTCCCATTTCTTTTGTTTTCTGCAATCATTATACCCAGAGAATTTGAACATGTAAGCAACAGTTCTGATCATCCTATAAGTTACTTGAACCAATTTCATACGATTTATGTGTCAAGTGGGGGGCCTTTAATTTGTTCCATGATTTGTTTTCGAACCTAATTAAGGCCCAGATTCAGCCTTGGCTCAGTAGCAGTACTCCCATCTCTGAATTAGAGGGTTGTGGTTCATATCCCACTTTAGAGAATTGAGCACCAAATCTAGGCTGATATTTTAGTGCAGTACTGAATGGGTGATGCACTGTTCGAGATGTCTTCTTTCAGATGAGACATAAAACCTCACAGATAAATATAAAAGATCTTATGGGTATTCTCCCGACGCAGTGAAGTTCTGGCCAATATTTATGCCTCAACTAATATCACTAAAGATCAGATTATCTGGTCATTATCTGAGTGTGATCTTGTGGGATCTTGCTGTGTGCAAATTGGCGGTTGCATTTCCTCCATTATAACAGTTACTATACTTCATAAGTATTGTGTTGGCTGCAAAGTGCTTTGGGATATCTTAAGGTCTTTCAAGGCACTATATAAAATGACATTCTTGACAGATGGAGCACAATGGTGGTACCATTTGGTGGGGGGCGGGGCGGTGGGAGGGTTCACAAAAACTCACCTGTTGCCACCATTGAGCTCTGGTTTTCCCCCAAGATCCCACAGCTTTGTACAGTCCTGGCACAAGCTTCAATAGCATTCCTCCATTGAGGTGCACCACAGGCACTCACTAGGTAAGTGAACCAATGAAGTACTTTTTGAAGTGTAGTCGTTGTTGTAATACAGGAAACAAATGGTGTCATGGGATCATTCACGTTTGTCCGCGAAACTACACCTCAGACGGTGTAGCACTCCCTCTGTACTGCACCGAAGTGTCAGCCTAGATTGTGTGCTCAAGTCTTCGCAGTGCAGCTTGAACCTACAACCATCTGACACAAAGGCAAAAATGCTACCACTGACATGGCTGACGTAAAAGAAAAAGCGTGATGGTTTCTCTGAGGATATTCAGTTCCCAGGAATTATAAATAAAATATATATACCATGAAGGATGCTAAGACCAACGTGAACTTGTCCACAATTACTTAATGGGAATTGCTCGACATAACAGTATTACACCGTTCCTTCTCCAAGCTTTGATGGTGGCTCCTTACTTCCATAGCTAAGAGGTGAAGCAATCGGAAAACCCATCATGGACTATGTACAGAACAGAAATGCAACTTTTGATTTGCAACATTTGAAAAGATATTTCAATATTATTCTAGTTTTAAATTTTGTCCCCATATTTCACACATTTATCTTGGCTTTCAATTTTAAGGTAATTTTCTTTTATGAATGAAACTAGTTTTTCATTTGTCTCACCATGAATGTATTTGATGATTAGATTCCTCTCCTACTAGGCACAGAACAGCTTGTCTTTGGAGTTAAGACAGCAGGTTAGCACCGCAGCCTCACAGCTCCAGCGACCCGGGTTCAATTCTGGGTACTGCCTGTGTGGAGTTTGCAAGTTCTCCCTGTGTCTGTGTGGGTTTTCTCCGGGTGCTCCGGTTTCCTCCCACATGCCAAAGACTTGCAGGTTGATAGTTAAATTGGCCATTAGCAATTGCCCCTAGTATAGGTAGGTGGTAGGGAAATGTAGGGACAGGTGGGGATGTGGTAGGAATATGGAATTAGTGTAGGATTAGTATAAATGGGTGGTTGATGGTCGGCACAGACTAGGTGGGCCGAAGCGCCTGTTTCAGTGCTGTATCTCTAAACTAAACTAAACTTAATGGTGAAGAACCCTCAACTGACATGTCTGGGTGAGTGGTCCAAATAAGGTTTTAATTACTTTCCAGTTTCATAATATTGATCCAACTGAGTTGTCACTACTGGGATGATGTAATGGATTTAGGGATAGTGATGGAAACTGACGAGGTCATATCAAGTGTTGCACACTAAAATTTCTGTCAGCCTAAGGCTCCCTCTTTACATGCACACAGCAGAATAAGAATTCTAAGGTGTAATGGCTAAGGAATTATGTATTCTAACCACCTGTTTTCTCAGTTTCTTCAACCTTAGAAACTGTGGGTTCATACAGCTGGACATTGTGGACCTGAAATTTGAGAGATATATGAGGGAGGAAACAGGACAGACCATCTTTGTGTTGAAAATTTGGAATGGAATTTGGATCTGTTGGTTTTTTGTTCCTTGCACCCTGTGAACCAAATTTCTGGTTTGGGATTGCAGGCAAGTCCTCCCCTATGTCTCCCAAAGGCTTTGGGATAAGTCTGGGGCATTCTGGGCTACCCTGGGAATTGCACCCAGCATACTTGACAGCACAGTGGATGCCATGTCTGTTGGAAGCATCCTCTATGGGCCTTTCAAATGCCCCTACAGCAGAGGGAGAATGTGAATCAACAATGGGACTGATTACCATCTCTGGTCACAATTCTCCCATTTTGGAGGGAAACTATTTTGTTAAAGATAATTTCCCTTTGGATCTTTAAGGGTCTCTGCTTCCTACCCATTAGGGTAGGACACTTCCTGACACTTCTTCATGGTAGGGGTCTGCCCTGACTATTTCAAGGCCCCTGCCCATTCCCCCCACCCCCATGATTTCAGATGGACGTCCACATCCTCCGCTGTCAGCAGCCAGGAGTCCTGCTCCACTATATTTCTGGTGGCAGAGCTGCACCCCATAATTTCTCCTCATGTTCCCTCTATTTTTTTCTGCCAATTTACGTGAATTAGTGTCCACTGGTTACCTACTCCGCTGCCAGCAGGAACAGTTCTCCTTATTTACTCTATCAAAACCCCTCATAATTTTGAACACCTCTATTAAAGATTCTCTTCATTTTCTCTGCTCTAAGGAGAACAATCCCAGCTATTCTAGTCTCTCCACGTAACTGAAGTCCCTCATCTCTGGTATCACTCAGTGCAGTTCTCCTGTAGCTGTGAAATATGTTATTTATCCTTGGATCAAGTGCTGTTACAGAAATTGGGTCATAATATATTCAGGCTGATCCCTTAGCAACTGTACCGAGTCTTGCTCTCACTTGCTAATTTCTTCCCAGTCTGTCTCGGGGTTTATATCTCACTTACTTCTCAGTTTACCAAACCTTCCTGTCAACACTATATCTGAAATGACAATGTCAGTCTCCAGCAATGTTAGCATCTGGCTACACAAGCACAGACCGAGATCTGAAGTCCCACTGATCTATAACAAATTGCATCTCTGAAACTGCTGGCATGGTAACAGACCAACTGGCCCAAATTCGAGCACCTTCGCCACTTAACTTGCTTCTTTTAAAATAAATAGATGTCCTGAAACTTTGTGGAATAAATAAGACAGGCTTTGATCATCCCATCAAGCAGCACTAAAGTTAAACTGTAACAGTTTTTGGTTATAGTATTAGGACAAGTCTTTTAAGTTTCACACCAACTACAGCCCACAAATTGTCAAAGAGCACAAAGTTAGTGATATAGAAAGGTGAACTGAACTTTTATCGCTGATGGTCATTCTTGTGTGCACTGTCACCTGAGGTTACCTGATGTACTAATTTTTTACATCAAATTCCATTGTACATCCTATAAATAATGAATGAGTTTGTTCATTCTTTCTGTTGTTTCTCTGCATTTTCTATTTTCTGTTCATCGTTTCCCTGAATATTGAAGAAAGTAGAACTACAAGCCGAGTATATCCTACACACGTGATAAAAAATGATGATATATATTCAATGAAAGTCCCAATAACCAGAGGAACTGTCACTTCTTCCAACTATTACAGTGCTGTTGAAAAATAATACATTTCTTCACCTTTATCACAAACATCCAAGGTACCAGTCATACATTTTAACCAACATGTAGAAAAGCTTTAGAATGTGGAGTGAAAGTATGGCATGAAGAACACTAACCTTTTAATTCTGGAATTTGATTTCTGGTCAGCAGTGATTAGATAAAACTACAGACAGAAAATGAAAGTTCCACACAGTCACTAAGAACTGTTACTTCTTCCAACTTGCAATGCTGAGCTTGAAGTTCTGTTATTCCACATTCTGCTAGCTTTTGAGATGCTATATGAAATGATTTGACCAGGCTCAGTTCAGTTTGAAGTGGTCATGAGCTCCAGCCTGTAATTGTCTGTAATTTGACACCAAATTTGCAATCTCTCTCAAAATAGGTCACAAGAGCAGTTGTCAAAGATGAAAATGCATGTTAAGCATCAGGAGACCTATTCCTTGAGAATCAATATCATTGGAATGCAATACAGAAAACTCTGCATCTAACCTGGCCTGTGAGTGCTTAATGCTGACCAACATTGTGTTTGATAAGCAAAAAAAAATCAATCATATAAAAATGAATTGCATAAAATATACTTTAGAGCAGTCATAATAGCCTCCCTGCTGTCAATAGCAGGTCCAATTATCTTTCCAATTAAAGCTGGGAATTTCCTCAGAACTGCTTCCGTTCTGTAACCATAGGGTCACTCGGGATTTCCAACGCACTCCTGGCAAAGTTATAGCAGTGGAGTAGAAGCAACTCTTGAGGAAATTCCCAGCCTCTTTTGATTTTTTACTCTCCATTTTGAAAGTTCTCTTTTTTTCCCATCTGCTTTTAGCTGCCACCTGCACACACCATACATTGTAGTCATGCCAAAGGAAATGAGCCGGTTACCTGCTTCCAGGCATCTGACAATATTGCTCATCCCAGTAGAATACAAATTCCCTCCCCTCTGTGGGAAGTTCCTCCTGCAGATTTATCTTGAGATTGGCAACCCTACATCTTGTTGAAGTATGCCTCAATGACAGAACTTTTCCTATTTTGGGGTTCTTAGTGAGAAAATAAGATTTACTGAAACACTAAGGTGTTCCTTACATGTGTCTAATTGTATCTATTTCAGCTGGGTGGATTGTTTTATTTTGCTGCCAAGTTGTTTTTTTAGCTGATTTGGAAATTATATTCCAACAGCTATCTTGCTGAATAAACCAGAGATCAAATGGAAATATTGCCAGGCAGAACAACAGCCCTTCTCTCTCTAAAACATGCCCCAAGGCTGGTGTGGAATTATTGTTATCCACACTAGGTTATTTGCATCGCTTCGGGCATGTAAACAATAGGAATTGAAAGCACAACTAGTACTATTCCACTGACAAGTACAATAGTCGCATCTACTATTAAAACAGACAACTTACAATCCTGTTACTGCTGCAGGACAGATTTTGTTTTGGTGATGATAATATTTTAATAGCAAATACTGCTGAATTCTGCCATTTTCTGCATGGTTGTCAGACCAGGGAACAACAGTTTGTTAACAACTATGGCTTTGCCAATTTCATAGAATCTTACAACGTAGATCATTCCGTCCAGCATGTCTGTGCTGTCTTTTAGAAAGAATTATCCAAGTAGTTCCACTCTCTTGCTCTTTCTTCATAGCCCTGCATTATTTTCATTTTCAAGTATATACGCAATACCTTTTCTCCTTCTTGTGATTCCTTCCCTTGCACCACATCACAAACAATGCAGTCGATAAACTTTCTTAGAAACCGTGGGAGAGAATTTGGGAGTTTTGAAGTGTTGTTATTTAATTCTCATGAAAAATAATTCTCAGCCACCAGCCTTTGATTGGTGAAAACACACAAGTCAGAGCAAGGCCACTATTTTATGGTTTTCATGGAAAAAGGGATGGAATTAACTCAATGTCTATGGTAAACACCATAGAATCCCAACTGATTGAAACCAAATTTTCCTCAGTGCACTCATTGTACATTAGTGATCCTGAGCATGAGTAATGAAGAAGCATTCAGTACTACACTGCTGATTTTCACGTGAGGTTCCAGTGGGCAGGCGGTGAGTGGGCAATAGACCTGAACAATTTTGATTGCTGGGGAACACAGGAACATAAAGAACAGAAATAGGCCGTTTAGCCCCTTGAGCATGATTCACCATTCAACTAGATCAAGGATGATTTGCACCTCAACTTCTTTTGCTGCCTTTGCTCCATATCCCTCGATACCATTACCTAACAAAACTCCATGAATCTCAATCTTGAAAGCTTCAATTGTCCCAGCACCCAGAGCCTTTTGGGGGAGAGAGTTGCAAAGCTCCACCACCCTTTGTTTGAAAGAGGACTTCATTTAAATATCACGGACAAGCTGCCTATGTGTTAGTAGAGATGGCTGGCAGCTTGACTTTGAGGTTGAGATTGTCAACGAGACTGACATCTACTTAAAGTGAGCTTGCACCTCTTCAAGTGAGGTGTGCTTTAAGTTTGATGAATATGTGATTGATATCCCCTGCAAGAGCTCACTGGTTCTGTGATGCAGTGGTGGAGGTCCAGGTGGAGCAAGTGAAACCCTAAGAGAGGTTCTTTGCCCCATGAATGGCAGATAGATGCCCAGGTAGATGCTGCAGGAAGGGTTGGGGTGAGGGGAGGAGTGGTGGGGAGGGTTGGAGTGAGGGGAACGATGGTGATAAGGGGAGTGGTGGTGGGGCGGGTTGGCTGAGAACATTAACACTTGAAGTATCATGCCTAAGACATAGATGAAGTACTGGAAGAAGCTCAAAGTCTTTACATGAACAGTAAAAGTGAGAATTAGGTCTTGCTATCTGTTTTCCTCAGGGTATGACAAGGCCACAGCACCACCTTGCCAATCCATCACCCCATGGGCAGCAGCATAGTGGTAATATCACTGGACGAATAATCCAGAATCCCAGGTTAATGCCCTGGGGACACAGTTCAAATCCCACCACGGCCGTTGGCAGAATTTAAATTCAGTTAATCTTCAGCCAGAAGTGCCGAGTTGATGATCCATTTGGGACTCCTCCTGAAGTCCCCATCAAGCAGCACTTGCTGAGCAATAACCTGCTCAGTGACGCTCAGTTTGAATTCCGCCAGGGCCACTCAACTCCTGACTTCATTACAGCCTTGGTTCAAACATGGACAAAAGAGCTGAACTTGAGAGGTGAGGTGAGAGTGATTGCCCTTGACATCAAAGCAGCATTTGACCGAGTATGGCATCAAGGAGCCCTAGCAAAACTGAAGTCAATGGGAATCGGGGGAAAACTCTCCGCTGGTTGGAGTCATACCTAACGCAAAGGAAGATCGTTGTGGTTGTTGGAGGTCAATCATCTGAGCTCCAGGACATCACTGCAAGAGTTCCTCAGGGTAGTGTCCTAGGCCCAACCGCCTTCAGCTGCTTCATCAATGACATTCCTTCAATCATAAGGTCAGAAGTGGGGATGTTCGCTGATGATTGCACAATGTTCAGCACCATTCACGACTCCTCAGATACTGAAGCAGTCCGTGTAGAAATACAGCAAGACTTGGACAATATCCAGGCTTGGGCTGATAAGTGGCAAGTAACATTCGTGCCAAACAAGTGTCAGGAATGACCATCTCCAACAAGAGAGAATCTAACCATCTCCCCTTGACATTCAATGGCATTACCATTGCTGAATCCCCCACTATCAACATCCTAGGGGCTACCATTGACCAGAAACTGAACTGGAGTAGCCATATAAATACCATGGCTACAAGAGCAGGTCAGAGGCTAGGAATCCTGTGGCGAGTAACTCATCTCCTGACTCCCCAATGCCTGTCCACCATCTACAAGGCATAAATCAGGAGTGTGATGGAATACTCTCCACTTGCCTGGATGGGTGCAGCCCCAACAATCTCAAGAAGCTCAACACCATCCAGGACAAAGCAGCCTGCTTGATTGAAACCCCATCTACAAACATTCACTCCCTCCCCCACCGACACACAGTGGCAGCAGTGTGTACCATCTACAAGATGCACTGCAGCAACGCACCAAGGCTACTTAGACAGCAACTTCCAAACCTGCAACCTCTACCAACTAGAAGGACAAGGGCAGCAAATATATGGGAACACCAACTCCTACAAGTTCCCCTCCAAGTCACACACCATCCTGACTTGGAACTATATTGCCGTTCCTTCACTGTCGCTGGGTCAAAATACTGGAACTCCCTTCGTAACAGCACTGTGGGTCTACCTACCCCACATGGACTGCAGCGGTTCAAGAAAGCAGCTCACCACCACCTTCTCAAGGGCAATTAGGGATGGGCAATAAATGCTGGCCTTGCCAGCAACATCCACATCCCATGAAAGCATAAAAAACACCCCCAACCAAAATAATAGACCCAATCCTCAACAATCACCTCAGATCCCCCTACCTCCCAACAATCCCCCCGAACTTCAAATAATCCCCCCGAGTTCTCTAACAACCCTCTCCCCAGCTCCCCCTAAAAAAACCCCCAAAAAATCAACAATCTCCTCCAAACCCTCAAAAATCTTCCCAAACCCTCAACAAATCTCCTTAATTCCACAGCACTCACTCTCCCACTCCACATATATCTCCTCCAATCATAATGGGACACTGCAGCAACCGCTCCTTCTCATACACGCATCTTGGTGGCTGTCTGCCGAACAGCCACAAACAGGAGGTGAGAGAGACAGGGCAGTGGCAGGAGACAGTCCACTGCAGAGTCCCATGATCAAACCAGCTCCCCCAGAGGAGACTGCATTGGCACTGCAGGCAACTGACCATGAGGTCTGCCTATCCGAGACTTTCTTTGGAAAGTTAGGAGACCCAGGGAATGAATTAAATGGATTTTCCATAGGTGAGGCTCAGCGAGCTGACCCAGTATTGCGAGAGTGAGCACAGGCTGCCCAGACTGAAAGTGAAGCAGAGGGAGTCCCTGACTGCTACTATTTAAAGAATGAGGTACTGATGAGGAAATGGAGTTCTCCTCACGGACCTGAGGGCAAGGAGTGGACAGTAGTTCACCAATTAGTGGTGCCATAGAGGTACCGGGGAGGAATATTAAGAAAGGCCCAAGAGACTACAGTGGCTGTACATGCCGGTATATGAAAGATCAAAGCCCGCATAAGGCAGCAGTTTGACTGGCCAAAACTCCACAAAGATGTGGTGGAGTACTACAGGAGTTGCCACATGTGCCAGGTTGAGGGGAATCCCCAACCTACAGTGAAACCTGCACGCCTAAGTCCCGTAGCGGTGTTAGAAGGACCCTCCAGCAGAGGGCTGGTGAACTGTAAGGGACCCCCGCCGAGAACAAAAGGGTACAGGCAGGCACACGGCAGGGAAAGGTTTAGAAAGAGAAGGGGAGAACATGACCCAGAGGGCAGGTTAAATAAAGTCCAGGAAGAATCCCGGATGAAAACCTCTACCGCCCGGTCAACCAACCCAGAAAAATATGAAAAGTTAGACCCCACATCCTCCTATGAAAATGCTGACTCTAGAAGCACCCCACCAGAGTTGCTAACAGCATTTACAGGAACCCGCAGAGACAAAGAGAGACCTTTAGGGGACAGAGAAAGTGAGGGTGATGCCTCACCTAGTCGATGTGTCACAGGAGAATGCAGTTAAGTCTGCACAAATACCTGCAGGTAGGAATATCCCAGAGATTGGGCGGCACAGTGGCGCAGTGGTTAGCACCGCAGCCTCACAGCTCCAGGGACCCGGGTTCAATTCTGGGCACTGCGGAGTTTGTAAGTTCTCCCTGTGTCTGCGTGGGTTTTCGCCGGGTGCTCCGGTTTCCTCCCACATCCAAAAGACTTGCAGGTGATAGGTAAATTGGCCGTTGTAAATTGCCCCTAGGTGATAGGGAATATGGGATTACTGTAGAATATGGGTTACTGTAGGGTTAGTATAAAGGGGTGGTTGTTGGTCGGCACAGACTCGGTGGGCCGAAGGGCCTGTTTCAGTGCTGTATCTCTAAATAAATAAAAAAATAAATAGAACAAAGGAACGAAAGAACAAATGGAACAGAGATTCCTCCCTCACAGTCAGAGGGAAAGGGAACCACCCATCCCCTGAAGCCAAAAGTCTTTGCATGAATCGGGGAGTTCAGGATAGATTCACCCCACTACTAACTTCCCTGAGGAAAAAAAGAGAAAATTAAAGCAGCCCTGGCACCCAGAACAGACCATTTTTAATAAGCTTTAAGATTGGGGAATGAATGGAAATGAATGAGAGAAATGCATGTTTTTTCTTTTCTGCATCTTATATTTCTCTCCAACTCTGTAATGAAATGTGCCGTTTTCTTCAAATTGTATTTCATTCCCGAGGGCATGGAGGTGTCAGGCAAATCCCCCACCTACCAAGACTGAGGCACACATTATTTCGCCACATGAACATTAAAACTTAAAATTGCAAGCCCTGACTGGAAGGACATTTGCATAGTATTAACAATGTTGGAACAATGGGGACCCAGTCATTGCTTCCCCATTACACAGAAGAAGTGGTCAGACCAGTTTTAGTCACATGACTAATTGGCTGTTGCAGAGAATTTGAACTTCCAACAAAGGATTTGAACCCAGACAAAGTTGTATGCTCATGGAGTAAAGATCTCTCCTGGAACTGAAGCAAGAATTACCTCCTCTCGTGTCTGCCTGCTCCATCTCCTTCCCACGGAACTGAATCCTGTGAAAACATGTGAAACTCAAAGAGAGAAAAGTTTCCTACGTGAACACGGTTTTAAGAAGACTACTGGGCCCCAATGAAAAGCAAGACTACTTACAAAAGGACTACAGTGAGCTTGAAGCACCATAACAAGATATTGCCTTACACCCCTCTCTACTATATTTTCCTCTTCTCTTTTCTGTTCCTATCTGCATGTGTATATCACATGTGCAAGTTAGCATAGGCGTGTCGTATATCTGTAGGCGTGAACAGTATTAGAGTTTGTTTTAAGTTTTAATAACATTTCATCTTTCTTCTTTAAACCTGAGAAAGCCTGTGTGAATTGGTTTCTTTGTCTGATAATTGGAAAACTGTGAATAAGGATTCACAAAAAGGGAAGCTCAAAACACAGTGTGTTTAAAATTAAACCCTGTTACAATAAGACCAGGTGAACATAGTGACAGAACCCTAGACACATTTCGCATTTGGTTGTAACAGCATTCTGATTTTCCCTGGTACCATATCCACCGTTTACTGCGGGCACATTGGTGATAATACAATTTGCTTGCTATGCGTGTCGGACAGCTTATATGAATTTTGTTATTGTAGCTCTGTACCTGGTGTTAAGCAGCATAGTCAATAAAATCTGCATCATAATCTTCGATTCCCTGATGAGATCTGCTCACTATCCTACCTTAGTTCCTGGTCCATCAAAGCTGGTCCATCATGTTCAAATCTTTCCATGGCCTTTCCTCTTCCTTTCTCTGTAACTTGTTCCAGTCCTCTAACCCTCTGACATCTCCGCATTCCCCCAACTCTGGCATCTTGTGCATCCCCTACTTCCTTTGCTTTACCATTGGTGGGTGTGCCTTCAGTTGCGTAGGCCCTAAGCTCTGGAATTCCCTCCCCAACTTCTCCTTCTCTTCATCTTTTTTTCTTCCTTTAAGTCGATCCTTAAAATCTACCTCTTTGACGAAGCTTTTAGTCACCTGTCCTAATATTTCTTTCTTTGGTTCGATGTCTGATAACACCCCTGTGAAGCGCTTATTTCACTACATTAAAGGTGCTTTATAAATGCAAATTATTGTTAAGATCACCCTCTCGCAGAGACAGTGATGATTATTCAGTCCAGATTATTTATCCTCTGAATCAAAAATGTGCATAAATGGACATTCCCAAATTGACACCATGACCAAAAAAAAGGTTTGTGGAAATGCCGGTGTTTTACTTATCAGGCAACTCCTAATTCACGACCCAATGTATAAAAAGAATACTGCTAAGGTGCTATCTTGTATATGACACCAGATAGAGGTGACGCATTATAATCGATAATTACACCTCAACGAGGTGCAAACTACTCAGTGAACACCTGTTTCTGGCCGAGAAAACTGGCACGCTTAACATGCTGGAAGTGGTGACTTTGTAATTAACAATATCGTAATGGGAAATGGTCTGCACAACTCACTGAATTTGAACAATTGCCCGACTTAAAGGTGGGCAGTTTAAATGGTGGGAACTAACAATATTTCACTCATGCACTAACATCTTTCACATTTCATACTTTCTTGCACATTCCCACTTACACCTACTTGCTCACAACTTCCTTCTTCTCCCTGTCAATTTGCACACTCTCTGAAGTTGCCTCTGCATAACATCTGCGTAACCCTTTCAAAGAACCCTACAGGAAGGCACTCAGCTGTACAAGCAGATCAAGCTGGTAAGCAACAACTGGGAGAGGACCAGAACCAGGGGAGGGCCAGTCAATGTATAAGCCCTCACTCAACTGGGAGAAGAAGCCTGGGAGATCATTGGAACGGACTGCAGCAGGAGCATTTATGATGGCAAGACTGGGGGCCAAGTGCAGTAAGGAGTGTCTGGCAATTTCCTTTTCTCTTTCCTCAAGCGCTCACACATACAGGCAGCATAACAACCTGGCACTGTCACTCATCAGCCACTGCCTAAGCTTCCCATTATTTGCTGCCCCTTGTCCCTCTTCTTTTTTTTCAGGTCCGTCACATGATTTGCGCCCTTTTGCACAAGACAGGGAGGGAGCCACCCTCGTAAAGTTCCACCATCATTAGTCACTCTGTACTTCTCAAGACCACCAGAGAAATCAGTGCTCTAGGTGGGACAAAGACTGAGATAGAGGAGTATGCGCAGGGTGAATCACTCAGCACTAGTGAGCAAGAGCTGCTGATAGCGGAAAAGGCAGATCAGGACATGCAACACTTACATTTTTCAGTCAAAAATATTGTTCCATTCCAGAGACTTGAGCACAAAACTCTCGGCTGATACTAAACTGCAATACTGAGGGAGTGCTGCACTGTTGGAGGTTCCACCTTTCAGATGCGACTTTAAAGCAAGATCTTGTCTGCCCTCTCAGGTGGATGTAAAGGATGTCATGGCACTACTTCGAAGAGCATGCTACAGTTACTGCATGTCATGCAGCAAATAACTCATACAATATCACAAAATTGTATTTTCTGAAAGCAATCTATCTAATTTGCACTTGAATGAATTAATACCAACTGCTTCCACTGCCTGTTCCACGATTGACCACCCGCTCACTGAAAATGTTTCCTTCATGTGCGGCAGTGTCCTCTAGTTTTACTGAACTGGACAAAGTGAAATAGCTTGTCATGGTCTATATTAGCTAATCCCTTTACAATCCTAAAACAAAAAGCATCAACCCTCTACCTTCTCTTTTCCAGTGGGAATATAGTTGTATAATTTAAACGTAGAATCACCTACCCAGCACTGTTGCTCTTTAAAAACAAATCCACCGTAATAGTTGCAAGGAATAAAATCAAACTATTAAGTACACTGGGAAATTAATCACACCTGCCTTTCATATTTAAAATGGGTACATTATCAGAAAGATTTTAATGTCAATTTTGTTAATTTGTTGTACATTGATGGATTACTTTCATTACATGAATCAGTAAACACTATGGGCTAAAGATTTATTTGTTCCTGTTTTCAGGTGCAGGGGTTGCATTGTGGGGCCCGCAGAACCACATGGGAACCCCGCTATTTTAGCAAATCCATGTGCCTGCTCATCCTGTTCCTCTGTTTAAAGAGAAAGCGATGAACTCATCCCTCCTTGCATACAGGGCCTCCATCGCCTACCAGATGCAGCAATGGATGGTGTACTGGGAGACGTTTAATACGTTGTCTGTTCCCAAGTGAAAGGATCTGATTGTGTAGAAATTTAAAATGGTGACCTTGACGCCACTGGCAGTGCCATCCTAATCCAGCTGGAAGACTGCAGGGTCTGTTGAAGGCGGCGGCATAGTTCCGTGGCCACCTCCTTGATGAATCCCCCACCAGGATCCCCGTCCCTTTAAAGATGGGAATTCTGCCTCCAAGAACTGCTGGCCAATCACAGAGCTGACAGCTCATCAGTATTGGCAGTGCCACCGGGAGCAGTGGCCACCACTGGTATTGCAGAGGCCTTGGACCCAGGCTCTGTGCTGGAACCGAGCCCTCAGTTAAGTGAGGTGGGGTCACTGGGCCAGTCTGGAAGGCCCCGGCAAGGGGGGTTGTGGGAGGGGTGGCAGTCGCAAAGCCCAGGGGTGAGGGTCCTGGGATGTGTATTGCCCATGGAGGGTCACGCGTGGGAAACAATCTGTGGCCCAGGGAGGAAGGGCCCTCCCCTCATGGCGGAGGCATCCCACCGCCACTGGTTTGATCCCAGCGGCGGCAGGAAGATGTCCTTAACTGGCCGTTAATAAGCCACTTAAGGGTTTCAATTGGCCTCTGTCGTCAGCCTATCCTGCCCACAGCAAGAAGGTTTAGTGACAGAGTGGCTACAGGCTGCGCTAGAAGTGGCTGGAAGTATTGTGCATACCTTTTGCTGACCTCGAGGCTTACATAGCATCAGCACCAGAAGTACCATGGGGCCCAATTTCATGGCCTGTATATTTGGCATAGCTCTTACGTCTTACATATAAAGGGACTTTTTTTGAAACAGCATAGAAAATTTCACTTTGATCTTTCCTATTATGTCGAAGGTTTTGCTCTTCCATTGCCAAGCCTGTCCCTGATCTGTATCTATGGTGCTCCTGATCTAGCTTCCAGGAGCTTCTGGGACAGTGATCTGATGTTAGATTTTCCTGAAACTTTTCCTGTCCCAAGCAGCTGTTCATTGCACCTCTTGCTGAGCATCAGCCAAATACTCTTCCTCATTGTGGTTGTTGGTCGGCACAGACTCGGTGGGCCGAAGGGCCTGTTTCAGTGCTGTATCTCTAAATAAAATAAATAAATTGTTAAAATGATTTCAGGTGGTGTCAAGTCTGTTCAATATGACAACTCTTGATATTGGTTTGTAACCATTCAATCCTTCTAAACTGAATTCCTCCACGTTTTGATTGTGAACATCGTCTGGCTGGCTCAGTGTACTTGGACATTTTTTTCTCGGTATTTCTATGCACAAGGAATTCAAGATATTTCTGTGCTTGATATGAAGAGTTTTGGATAAGTGGACATTGTTAATGGCCTTCAACACCTTTTTCATGTTCCTGAGAGCTGTAAATGAATCTTTTGTTGCAAAGACTCAGTTTCCACCATCTCTCATCAATATCTTGTTGACAGCTGACTCTCTGAAAACAATCTCTTTTTGCTATTGTCCTCTTCAATCAGCTTTCTGCCTGGGTTTTGAGATCAGTCAGAACGTTCTCAGACTCCACAATAACCTGTGTGGCTCCTGCAATTTCTTCTTCATTCTGTGGAATTATCTTAGTGGTTCTGTGAGACAACAGGTGCGAGGATCTGGGACAAAACATTACCACTTAAAATGGTGGATCTGAGATCACCAGCAACTGTGTGCCAGACTGCACCACTGCCTCGTCCTCGTCCATGCTCCAGCGACCCGGGTTCAATTCTGGGTACTGCCTGTGCGGAGTTTGCAAGTTCTCCCTGTGTCTGCGTGGGTTTTCTCCGGATGCTCCGGTTTCCTCCCACAAGCCAAAAGACTTGCAGGTTGGTAGGTAAATTGGCCATTATAAATTGCCCCCAGTATAGGTAGGTGATAGGGACAGGTGGGGATGTGGTAGGAATATGGGATTAGTGTAGGATTAGTATAAATGGGTGGTTGATAGTCAGCACAGACTCGATGGGCTGAAGGGCCTGTTTCAGTGCTGTATCTCTGAAAGAAAAAAAAGAAGAAAAAAAAGTCCCTGGAGCTGTGAGGCTGTGGTGCTAACCACTGCGCCACTGTGCCGCCCTAAATTCTCCAAGATATCTACACTCCTCGAATTCAGGTATCTTCAATATCCCGAATTTTGATCGCTCCATCAATGGCGGCTGTGTCTTCAGCTGCACTGTCTTTGAGTTCTGGAATTCCCTACTTAAACCTCTCAGCTTCTTTACCTCCACAGGACAAAGGGGATAAGCACAAAGCTCCAGCTCGTAGGAGGCGATACCCCCAGCAGAAGATATACAGGCAGAGGATTAGTTTCCTGGACATGACTGAGCACCAATGCCTCAGGAGGCTCAGACATTTCCGTCAGGTGGTTGCTGACATTTGCAACCACCTGGAAGAAGACCTCCTTCTAAGTGGACCAGGTGGGCATGCAGTGCCAGTGGCAGTCAGGGTCCCCATAACCCTGAATTTCTTTGCATCCAGAACCTTCCAAGGATCTGCTGGTGATATTTGTTGAACCTCACAATTTGCTGCACAGAAGTGCATTTCTCAAGTGTTGGATGCCATGTTTGCCAGGGTCGGCAGTTACGTGCACTTTCTTATTGAAGTGGCCAGTCAGACTCTGAGGACGCTCGGATTTGCTGCTGTGGCTGGATTCCCACAGGTCCAGGAAGCCACAGATTGAACCCATGTGGTAATCAGGGCGCCCCCAGATCACCAAGGAGTTTTCATCATCCAATCGGGATTCCTCTCCATCAGTGTCAACTGGTCTGCAACCACCGCAAGATCATCATGCATGTTTGTGCAAGATTCCCAAGAAGCTGTCGTGATGTGTTCATTCTGCACTAGTCAAGTCTCCCACAGATGTTCCCACCTCAAAGCAAATTCTGCAGATGGCTCCTTGCACACTCAGGATGTGACTGGTGGCACCTTTGAGAAGCTCTATCAAGGATGCTCAGGAAAGGTACAACAGAAGCTACATGAGCACAAGAGTTGTAATTGGACAAGCAATTGGGATGCTGATCATGCGATTCAGGTGCCTGGATAGGTCCGGGAGCACCCTTCAATATGTACCAGCCAGGGTTTCCAGAATGGTAGTGGTCTGCTGTGCCTTGCACAAAAATGCACAGCAGTGAGGACAGGAGCAAAAGGAGGGGCAAGATAATGACTGCTGTGCATCTTTAGAGGTGGAGCAGGAGCCTGATGTAGTGAGGGCACCTGTAACGTTTAACTGAGTTGCTAGGATGCCTGGGACGGACTCAGTCACGCTCAGTTAATCAGAGGCAGTACAACCAGCTGGCACACCAATTCTGAATTCACTGTGCCACACCCAAGCCCCTCTAGTTTTCTGCCTCTCCCTGGTGTTCTGTGCTCTCTTCTCGTACAAGGAGAGAAAGAAGAGACCTATGTGTGAGCTGTGGAGTGTTTTGAGACATTTGTGGGTGGCACTACGAAGGATGCCTGTGACATTGTTGTGAGATGAGGGTATCAGTTGTGATTGGTCAGATGGGAATGTGAGGAGGTGCCGCGACAGATTGGATGGGGGCACTTGCAAGGTTTGGTGGTCTGAGGAGTGATATGCAGAAGTAGTCTGGGGAAAGCAGAGTGAGAGTGTTTGTACTTGAATGTTCCATGCCATTCACCTATCCTGTTCCAATCAGATGAATGAATCTTTTAGGAATTTCTTACGACATTGTATCTAGAAGCAAGATGTCATACTCCCGCTGCTCACCTCCTCAGCCACTTCCAGCCACACCTGCACGTTCTGTAAGGCTGCATTCTTCCTCCCGTCTGGCGAGGAACAGAATCTCCCTGGGGCCCTTACAACCCGCAGCATCCCGCCCAGGGATGCCTCGGAGAAGCGTGGCACTGCCTTTCCATGAAATTGCCACAAGAGCATACAGATAAAATTGGACAGTCTCGAGTTGCTGTCCACTGCTGAGCAGCATTGACGAAGGCCTGAGAAAAAGTATAATAATAATGATGTCACCCACCCTAAAAGAAAGATTATCCTTGTATTATCTAATACAATGGGTAGAAATTCAGGGCATGGCCCATGCCTGAATGATGAGGTTTAAGATGCCCCCGATATTGGGCCTCAGGCCTCACTTTCAATGCTGACGTGGCATAAACAGCCAGCAGGTGAGGAGGAAACCAAGATGTGAAATGAAGGCCAGGGTGGGACCTGGGTTGATGGGTAGGGAGAACCACAGGGCAAATGAATCATGTAGTTGACGGCTCATATTCAAAGGGCCTGATGTCTGCTTCAGACCTAGGCACGGGACAATGATGTTTTTCCTTTCCCAATATGGCGTGTGGAGTACTACCAGCCAGAAATTTGTGCGTACTTCCTGAGGGCTTAGTAGGCCAGCTAGTGACCAAAAACTGGGCATTGCTCAGGTGAATTTATTGGCCATGGTATATTACATAGTATGATGCTCCTATCATTACAAAACAACATACCACCCATCTTAGCATATGCAACTCCGCAGAAGATCTGACAATTTTTTTTTTTAAATGTCTCATTCCTCCTTGAGTCATATTCATGAAGGAGCTTGGAACCAACTCTTTGATGTAATACATTGATGATCAAACCTTGTTGCCCAAAGACCAAATATTTTCATCGTGATGGTAACGTCTTGACTAATGTTTCAACAAAATACCGAAGCAAATGCAACTCCATTTAAAACTAGGTGATACCCTTTTACACACAAATATAATGCCTAAATATGAGGTAACTACATAAAACTCATTCAAATCTCCATGCCAATTATATGGCTCGGTTATCCTATAAAATCTAAAGAACTATATATTCTCCCAAAGGCACATTCATTTCAGAATTAACTGGCAATTAAGTCAACTAGAAACAATCCTTCAGAGGAAAAAAGCCGATACACGGTGCAACATATCTAAACATGAGTTTTTTTGCGATAAAAGTAAGATTAGCTCAACATGGATTAGCAGATTATGTGAATTTGGAACATCTTGGTAAACTGACATCTTGGTACGCTCAATACTTCACCACTCTAGCTGATGTCTGTCTGTGTAAACAAGTCTGCCTTTATTATGTTTTTAAGTATTATCATGTTTTTCCTATTATTATTGTTTCTTTAGTTTTATTGTCAGGTCAGGTTTCCTAACAGTTCCTCTGGGAAAATATTTGCTGCCAAAACCTGATGAACGCTAAAACGAAATGAGTGCGCTAATGTATTATAAAATCTTCTAAAACAGCTTTCTAGATAATCTGTAACATTCCACAGGTTTAAGTCAGTTTCTCAGTTTAATGAGTGATAATTCAGTATTTATCCCCTTAATAGGTTATTATATTTAAGTAAAGCATATGAATGCTTAAAATAAACTGCTTAACATCTCCAATAAAATATTTAACAAAGTCATGTCTTATGAATGTGTTGAACATTTGTGTTTTAATGGTGCAAAATATTAGTTTTTACTGTAAAGGGTCAATTTGTGGAATAGAAATAGAAGATGGAAACACTCAACCAGTCAGGCATCATCTGTGGACAAATTAGACAAGTTAATGAGTCGAGTGTGGTGCCCTTTGTCAATACAGCAGCACCCAAAACTTTAACCTGTCTATTTTCTTCACTGATGCTGCTTGATCTATTGAGTGCTTCCAGCATTTTCCTATGTTTGTTTCAGATTTCCAGCATTTTAATTTTTTTAAATTAAGTCAATTTGTCAACTCAATTAGATATTCCACTCTAGAATGTGTCAATAGATCATGTAAAATTAAAATGATATTTTAAATAGCTTTCAAACTATAAAAGTATGGCAGTCTCATAAACTTCAGCTGCTCAGGGAGCTGAACTCTTGAAAGAATCAACGTGCTTTCACTGAGAGAAAAATGCATGCAGTTAATTTAAGTCTCATATAATCTAAAGCCAAACAAGGTATCTCCTCTTTAACACTAAAGCAATTTGTCAAAAAAAGTCTCTTTAGTAAACACTTCTGGCCATACACATGGCAGGTGCACATTCTTAACTAGCTTGTGAACAATGTGGTGAAAAATAATTGCCACTGAATAAATTATATTGAGCTCAATCAACTTGACACACAGTTCAATAAATTTATTTTCAACTGCTGCTAGAAGCAATATAAAAAAAACTTTCCCCTTTTGTCCATTGCACTATGGGTTTTTAATATTAGTTCTTTAAATGCTCCAGCTTATTAAAATGTTTAAAATAACTAACAATGGAGGCCTAAGGTAAGTATCTTACCAGTTCTCTGAAAGAGCTATCTACTAAGTCTCACTCCCCTGCTCTTTCCTGGAAAAGGTTTCCTTTTCAAGTCGATATCCAATTCCATTTTTAACTATTACATTTACTTCCACCACCCTGTCAGGTAGTGCGTTCCAGATCATTACAACTTGCTATGTAAAACAAATTTATTTTCATTTCCCCTCAGTTCTTTCACCAATTATTTTAAATCTAATGCTTTAAATCTAAATGCTAACATTGTATCCTTGTTTAAAAAGAGAGCGAAGGATAGACTGAATAATTACAGGCCAGTCAGTCTAATCTCAGTGGTGGGAAAATTATTGGAATCAATTCTGAGAGAAGGGATAAACTGTCACTTAGAAGGGCACAAATTAATCAAGGATAGTCAGCATGGATTTGTTAAGGGAAGATCTTGCCTGACCAACTTGATTTAATTTTTTGAAGAAGTAACAAGGAGGATTGATGAGGGTAATGCAGTTGATGTGGTCTACATGGAGTTTAGCAAGGCTTTTGACAAGGTTCCACATGGCAGATTGATAAAAAAACAAATAAAAGCTCAAGGGAGTCAGGGAAATGTAGCAAGATGGATACAAAATTGGCTCAGTGGCAGGAAACAAAGTATTAAAACCGGGTGAGAAAGGTGTCTAGGGGTCTCTTTCAGCCTTTACCTGGTCTTATTTGTAACAGGATTTAATTTTTAATAACACTGTGTTTTGAGCTTCCCCTTGGTGAATCCTTGTTCACTGCCATCCAAGTACTGTCTGTTACTATGCAAATATCTTTCAAGTCAAGGGTCTGGTGTTTGTTTTTTCAAAAACAAGTTCTTTTGTTACTCCAGTAACAGATTAAAAATCAATGTTCATGTGGGGAAATTAATGTGTCTCATTCTTGGCAGGTGGGGGCCTGCATGACACCTCTACACCCAGGGGAATGAAATGCGATTTGAAAAATAAAACAGTGCATTTCATGAAAAGGTTTGAGAGAAATATAAGATACAGAAAGAAAAAACATGCATTTCTTTCATTCATTCATAAATCTTAAAGCCTATTAGAATTGCCTTTTCTGGGTGCCAGTGCTGCTTTAATTTCCCCTTTTTTGGCATCCCAGTAGCCATGTGGTTCGTTGGGAAAGCTTTTCTTCAGTTTGTCCATTGCCATGACTGCCCAGGGTTCTGTTCCGTTGAGGTAATGTTTTTTTCCAGTAGAGTTAATAGTGGGTGGGTCTATTCTGAACACTCTTTCAGTGCTTTGCTGAGTCATGTAAAGACTTTTGGCTTCAGGGGATGGGTGGTTCCCTTTTTCTCTGACTGTGGGGGAGGATTCTTTGTTAATCTCCCCTTTGTTCTCTGGGACACTCCTACCTGCAGGTATGTGTGCAGACTTAACTGCACTCTCCTGTGACACTTCGACTAGGTGAGGCATTATCCCTGGTTTCTGTGCCCCTTAGAGATCTCTCTTTGTCTCTACAGGTTGCTGCAAATGCTATTAACAACTCTGGTGGGGTACTTCCAGAGTGTGCATTTTCATAGGAGGATGTGGGGTCTAACTTTTCACATTTTTTGGGGTTGGCAGACCTCATGGTCATCTGCCTGCATTGCCAATGCAGTCTCCTCTCGGGGAGCTGGTTTGATCATAGCCAGACCCACTGCACATTCAGGGACACTGCAGGGGATCGTCTCCTCACACTGCCCTGTCTCTCTGACCTCCTGCGGTCTTTCTTTCACTACAGGGGGAGCTACCACCTTCACCCCCGCCAGATCATTATCTAGGAGCAGGTCAACCCCGTCCACAGGCAAACTAGGAAAATCGCTACGGTCACCGGTCCCAAAACTAGGTCGTACTCCAGGTGCACCCGGTGTACAGGTACAGGCATGCACTGCCCTCCAATACCATTCACCACCATTTTGGTGCTCATTGCACTCTGGGAGAAAGGTCAGGCCTTTTCCCAGTAAAAGGGATCTGGTGGCCCCTGTGTTCCTGAGAATCACTATGGGCTTGCTTGCCCCACTCGAGGTGTACGGGTTTACTTTCCCTTCAGACACAAAACCCTGATAACTTTCAGGAATCCTATTAGCTTTTCCTGCACTGACCGTAGTAAGCTTCCTGGGTTGCACTCTTACTGCAGTTAAAGCCACAGCTGGTTCTGCTATGCTTTCCATCAGGGTCCCGTCTTCACTGAGCAGGTGTGCCCTGATTAACCTTAGCAGTTTTCCCTTTAGTTTCCAGCAGTCAGCTTTTAAATGCCCTGCTTTATTACAATGGAAGCACACTGGTCTCCGGGTCTCACTCTTGCTCACAGCACCTTCCTTTTTGGCTGGAGGACGGCCCCCTGTGTCTTCTGCTTTCCTTTCTCTCACAGGACTGCCTGGGCAGATATCACCTTCCCACCCTTTGTCCCTTTTGGATTTGTGGGGGTGATTAGGAAAAGTTCTACCCTGGGAAACCGACTTACAAATTAAAGCAAACTCATTGGCCAGAACGGCCGCTTGCCGGGCTCCCTGAACTCACTGTTCTCAACAGGGGTGTTTATTGAGAGTGGGAGAGTGTTTTTAAATTCCTCTAACAGAATTACTTCTCTGAGAGTCTCATAGCTGAGCTGTATTTTAAGAGCCCTCAGCCACTGGTCAAAAGCCAGCTGCTTACTTCTTTCAAATTCCGGATAAGTTTGATGAGCTTGCTTTGTGAGGGTTCTAAACTTTTGGGGGTAGGCTGCGGGTACTAATTCATATGCCTCGAGGATAGCATTTTTGGTCAGTTCATAATTTGATGAGCTCTCATCTGGCAACAAGGAATAAACCTCATGGGCTTTTCCAGTTAGCCTGCTTTGTCGTAAAAGAAACCAGGTCTCAGCTAGCCATTTTAGCTGCCTTGCCAGTTTCTCAAAAGACACAAAAAATGCTTCCACATCTTCCTCATTGAATTTTGGGATTAGTTGAGCGAGTTTTAGCAATTTTGTACCCAGCCCAAAATTATGCTCCTCCATATTGGCCATGCTTTCACTGGGGTTACTCTGTCACCCGCTAGTTAACTCAAGCCGCTTCAGCTCTCTTTCTCCAGATTCCTTCTGGGATATTCTTTCTCTCTCTGTCTCCTGTCTCTCTCTTTCTTTCTCCTGTCTTTCTTTTTCATCACGTTCCTTCTGGAAGGCTCTTTCTTACTCCCTCTCCTGCCTCTCTCTCTCTTTTTCCTGTCTCTCCCTTTCTCTTTCCCTGTCTTCTAATTCAAGTTTCCTTTGTTCCAATTGTATCTTTGCTAGCAGTACCCTGTCTGGGTCTACTTCTAACGCTGCTTCTGCTTCTTCAGATTCAAGGGAAAATGGTTGGCCACTATCCTTAGGAGTTCAGACTTCCTAGCCTTGCCACGTACAGTGATCCCACACTGCTCAGTCATTTTTCTCAACTCCTCCATAGACAGTGCTTTTAACTTATCCCAAGTTACTTCACCCTGGCTTGAAATGCTGCTAGTTTCAGTTGCAGACATGTTAGTATTCAATCACACACAACCACAAGAAATCCTGTATTAATCTTGCTCTTTTTTGAGTGGAAACAATTTGGCATCCCACTTCCAATTTCTCTCGTTTGTCTGTGGGTAACATTCCAGACGCTAGCACCCAAATTTCTGTTACAACCAGGTGAGAAAGGTGTCTAGAGGTCTCTTTCAGCCTTCATCTGGTCTTATTGTAACAAGATTTAATTTTTAAACACCCTGTGTTTTGAGCGCCCCCTTGGTGAATCCTTGTTCACCACTTCCAATTATAAGGCAAAGAAATGAGCACAAACAGGCTTTCTTAGGTTTAAAGAAGAAAAGTGAAATTTATTAAAACTTTAACTCTAATTTGGTTAATGCCTACATGCCACGCCCCACGCTAGCATGCATACGCGATCCACACATGCAAATAGAGACAGAAAAAAGCAGAAGAAAAGTTAAGTAGAGAAGTTTGAGGCAATCTCTGAAGAAGAGTTTTTGTTACTGTGCTTCGAGCTCGCTGTAGTCCTTGCTTGTAGGTAGATCTTGCTTTTCGTTGGGGCCCAGTATTCTTCTCAAACCTTGTTCACTGTTGCAGACTTTTCTCTCTTGGGGTTCATATGTCTTCAGTGGATTCCAAAGCTGGTGAGAATGTGATGAGAGCAGATAGGAGAGAGGTCTTTTCCAGTCCAGGGGCAAACAGCTTTCTGAGTTTTAAAATTATGGCAAGTTCAAATTAAAAAAACTCCAACAGCCATGTGACAAAACTGGTCTGACCATGTCTGTTTGTGTATTCGGCCATCTTAGCAGTTAACCTGGAATGCTAGCTTCTCCACCTTCAACGTCTGGTAATCGAAAGTCCCTTGTGGATTAAATTTTAATTGGAGCAGTGAGTGGCCCCTTTGTCCTTTCCAAGTACTGTCTGTTATTATGCAAATGTCTTTCCAGTCAAGGGTCTGGTGTTTTTTTTTTAAAACAAGTTATTTCATTACTCCAGTAACAGTTTAAAAATCAATGTCCATGTGATAAAATTAATGTGTCTCATTCTAGGCAGGTGGGGGCGTGCATGACAAAAGGGTAACTGTGGACAGGCGTTTTTGCCATTGGAAGGCTGTTTCCAGTGGCGTTCTGCAGGACTCAGTACTGGGTCCCCTGCTTTTTGTGGTGTATATAATATATATATATAAACAATTTGGACATAAGTGTAGGGGCATGATCGAGAAGTTTGCAGACGACACAAAAATTGGCCGTGTTGTTGATAGCGAGGAGGACAGATGTAGACTGCAGAAAGATATCAATGGACTGGTGAGGAAGGCAGAAAAGTGGCAAATGGAATTAAACCCGGAGGAATGTGAGGGGATGCATTTGGGGAGGTCAAACGAGGCAAAGGAATACACGATTAATGGGAGAATACTGAGAGGTGTAGAGTAAGTGAGGGACCTTGGAGTGAATGTCCACAGATCCCTGAAAGTAGCATGACAGTTGATAAGGTGGTAAGAAGGCATATGGAATCCTTTCCTTTATTAGCTGAGGTGTAGAATATAAGATCAGGGAGATTATGCTGGAACTGTATAAATCATTAGTTCGGCCACAACTTGAGTATTGTGTGCAGTTCTGGTCACATGATTACAGAAAGGATGTAATTGCACTCGAGAGGGTACAGAGGAGATTTACAGGGATGTTGCCAGGACTGAAAAAATGCAGCTATGAGGAAAGATTGGTTAGGCTGGGGTTGTACTCCTTGGAACAGAGAAGCTGAGGGGAGATTGGATTGTAATGTACAAAACTGTGAGGGGGTCTGGATACAGTGGACGTGAAGTGCTATTTACCTTAGCAGAGAGGTCAGCGACTATGAGGCATAGATTTAAAGTGATTGGTAGAAAGATCAGAGGAGAGATGAGGAGAAGTTTTCTTACCAAGAGGGTGGCAGGAGTTTGGCACTCTGCCCGAAAGGGTAGTAGAGACGGAAACCCTCAACTCATTTAAAAGATGTCTGGATATGCACTTCAAGTACTGTAACCTTCAGACTACAGACCAAATGCTGGAATGTGGGATTAGGCCGGGTGGCTTGTTTTTTGGTTGGCACAGATACGATGGGCCAAGTGGCCTCTTTCTATGCTGTAAACCTTCTAAGCTTTTATTATTCTATCTGTGTCCTTTGGTTAGCAACCCACCTGCCATTGGAAACAGTTTCTACCTATTTATTTTTATCTCTGTTAAATCTTCCCTGTATCTTCTCTGGCCTAAGAAGAAAAATTCTAGCCTCTTCAGGCAGTGTGCGCATTAAAACAAAAAAAGGCTTGCATTTATATAGCAATTTTCACAACCACGAAATGTCTCAAATTACTTTAAAGCCAATGAAGTACTTTTTGAGGTGCAGTCATTGTTTCTTTTTATTCGTTCACAGGATGTGGATGTCGCTGGTTAGAACAGTATTTATTGCCCATCGCTAATTGCCCTTGAGAAGGTGGTGGTGAGCTGCCTTCTTGAACCGCTGCAGTCCATATGGGGTGGGTACACCCAAAGTGCTGTTAGGAAGGGAGGTCCAGGATTTTGACCCAGCAGCAGTGAAAGAACGGCAACATAGTTCCAAGTCAGGATGACAATTTTCTACATTGTCGGGTAGATGGCAGTGTTGTAGCTGTACTGGAACAGCTTGGCTAGGAAAGCAGCAAGTTCTGGGGCACAAGTCTTCAGTACTATTGCCAGAATGTTGTCGGGGTGGGGTCCATAGCATTTGCAATATCCAGTGCCTTCAGTCATTTCTTGAGATTACGTGGAGGGGATCGAATTGGCTGAAGAGTGGCATCTGTGATGCTGGGGACTTCAGGAGGAGGCCGAGATGGATCATCCACTTGGCACTTCTGGCTGAAGATTGTTGCAAATGCTTCAGCCTTATCATTTGCACTGATGTGCTGGGATCCCCATCATTGAGGATGGAGATAGTTGTGGAGCCACCTCCTCCAGTTAGTTGTCCACCACCATACAATGTAGAAAATGCAGCAGCCAATTTGTACACAGCAAATAACAATGTGATAATAACCAGATAAACTGTTTTTGTGTTCTTGATTGAGGGATAACTTCCCTGCACCTCTTTGAAATAGTGTCATGGGATCTTTTGCATACACCTCAGAGGGCAGGCTGGGCCTTGCTTTAACATCTCACTTGAAAAATAGCACCTCCAACAGTGCAGCAGTCCCACAATAGGGCACTGGCATGTCAGCCTTGATTTTTGTGCTCAAGACCTGGAGTGGGAGTGGGACCTGAACCCTAAACCTTATGACTCAGAGGCAAGAGTGCTACCAACTGAGCCACAGCTGACACACATTATGAAAACAAGGTGTTATTTTTGAACAGGAAATATATGAACTGACTGTCCACACTAAAGATCTCAGTACTTTCATCAATTTACCTGCCCAGCAGCAACAACTAAATGTTATGCTGTAACCTAGTTAATTTATATATAAAATTTATTTAGATTACTTAGGCTTGCTTCAATATTGCTGAAGAAATTGAGGATAATGATACAATTGCTAATATTTCTTATTCTTTAAAGACATATATATGTAATTTCAATTTCAAAAATACACATTACAAAACACTGCACCATGCTTATCATAATCTGCTTATTGCTTATTTCTAATTTGCTGCCATACATTTTACCCTATTTAGGCCCTTATCGAACCCCTTTCTAAGGTGTAAAACATCAGTTAACCACACATCATGTGCACACACATTTAAATCTATTCACACCTAGCCTTGGTGTAAATTACCCTGGGGTGAATCTCTGCTTCTCGTGAAAAATGGAAGAATGCCAGTTCTTTTTAAAAAGTAATTAATGACTTTGCAACAAAACCTCATTCTCAGAAATCACACATTCCTGGGCGACAGCTTTCTGTGACTTTGTTGGAGTAATTATAGGGACTCATCTTCCTATTGAAAGATGAATATTACACTGACCTATTATTAATTCCAGATTACCACTGTCACGCCTATTCAGCAAACCTGCAATGGTCCAGTAGTTATACTATCTCTCTTTCTCAATTATGGTTTTTACTTCTTTACCTAATTGAACCTAACCTTTAGATCTAAAGAAAGACTTCCACTTATGTAGCGTTTTTCACAACCTCAGGGCCTCCCAAAGTGCATCATAGTATTTTGTATAGTAGTCACTGTTGTAATGTAGGGAAATGCATCAGCCATTTTGCACACAGCAAGACCCCAAAAACAGAATTGAGGTAAAATGACAGATGTTTTAGTGATGTTGGTTGAGGGATAAATACTGGCCAGGAAATCAAGGAGAACTTCCCTGCTCTTCTACAAAATAGTGCCGTGGGATCTTTTATATCCACCTGAGAGTACAGACGGGGGGGGGGGGGGGGGGGGGGTGGTGTTGCGATTTAGCGTTGCATCTAAAAGATGGGACCTTGGACAGCACAGCACTCCATCAGTCAGTACTATAGTACTGCATTGGAATGTCAGCCTAGATTTTGTGCTCAATTCTCTGGAGTGGGGCATGAACCCAAAATGTTTGAGATCTGTGTAAGCCTGCTTAGCATTAAAGCCTGCCAAATATCAAATTAACTTACAAATTGAGATTCATAATCAGATGACTCCACTTTATTAGTAAAACACCATTAGGTTCAAAACAGAGATTTCCGATTAGAATTTTTACCTATGATATAGCAGTTTGCCTCATCTCTTTTAATATTTTTTATTCTGCTACAACTTATAACCTAATTTTTTTTCAATTCCATCTCCTGTTCTCCTGAATGTGCTGAATTGTGTTGGGGATACAGTTTACAAAACACTAGCAGTACCCTGATATCTTGATCAAGCGGCTGTTTTTCATTTCTGATCTGAGGCAGTGAGTGATATTTCACCATGAGAAGTCGCAGTTAAGTCTAGTTTTGCCTCTACTCAAGATACACCCATATGCACTTAAGAAAAATCATCCTTGGGAAAATTAGGACATCAGAAAGTAAACCTTTGCATTAGAAAGAACTGCCTTTATGTCTTGGTACTCAATTGGCAGTAGCCAGGCAGTTGGAGTTAGTTAATAATCCCTTAAAGCCTACTTACCCAAATCCTGAAACAAGGATCAACATGATCTCTAAGCTTATGTACTTCAAATACATTAGGCAAATCTATTGCTGGGGGATGTGGGCAACATGGCTTCTCTCAGTCAAAATGGTAGAATGAACATTTCACTTTGTTTCCAATCATACAAATCCATCAGGCGTCTGCCACAAGCTATTCCACTGAAAAACCTATTGATTTGTCAACACTGTACAGACTAACCATATACAGAGAGCACTGGTAAGAGGTGTATACTTTCTATAATTTGACATGACGAGAGTTGTTTTCTGCTAACAATTCCTATTGGGACTACTTTATACGATTGAAGAGAAAACTTTTGTTTCGTTGCAATGTAACTGATTTAAAGAAGGATTAATCTCTGGTAGCACTGAAACTCCTCCACTTTCTGGATACCAAAAGCCCACATTACAATGGTCTGAGTGGGAACTGCTGTGATTATGAGACCTTTGCGCACCACTACCAACAAATGTTTTTATTTTCTTTGCCAAATGTTGCAGTAGAAACATCAAATTTGGGTATTTTGCAGTGAGTAAAAATACTTCCTGATTCCTCAAAGGCTCTCCACTACCGACAAGGCAGAAGTCAAGAGTGTGATGGAATGCTTTCCACTGCCTGGATGAAGGAAGCCGCAATAACACTCAAAAAGCTTGACATCATCCAGGACAAGGCAGTCCACCACCTTGGACATCTACATCCTCCACTACCAACAGACCATGGCTGCAGTGCATAAAATCTACAGGACCCACTGCAGCAACTCGCCAAGGCTTCTTCAACAGCACCGTCCAAACCTATGACCTCTACCACCTAGAAGGACAAGGGCAGCAACACATAGGAACACCACCACCTACATGTTCCTCTCCAAGTCACACACCATCCTGACTTGGGAATTTATCACCGTTTCTTCACCATTGCTGGGTCAAAATCTTGGAACTCCCTCCCTAACAGCACTATTGATGTACCCACAACACATGGCCTACAGCGGTTCAAGACGAAAGCTCACCATCACCTTCTCAAGGGCAAGTAGGGATGGGTAATAAATACTGGCTTTGCTAGTGATGCTCATATCCCAAGAATGAATAAGAATTTTTGTGCTCATCAATCTAGTTAAATGCTATTTTTCATTGCACTTTTTAAACTACTAACAGAACTCCTGGTGAACTGCTGTAAGATATGAAGAGGTGAGGAAAGTGATCCTGGAAGGAGTGAAGGGCACATTTCCCCCGAAAGATGTGGAAAGGATTTTCTAAGAGATTTGTCCAGAAACAATGAAGTGATTGCTTTGAGCAGTTTCTGAAAAATAACACTGATCTGCATTTATATACCAGAGTGAAACGTCCAAGGGCTCATCACAGGAATTTAACAGGGGCAATGTTCCTGTGAGTGGCGAAAATTCACCATAATGTTTTCGTTACCCATTGCAGTCAGATAGTTCTGAAAAAAAAGTGCACCTCAGAACACCATGGTTAAAGAAATAAGCCTGTACATATAACAGGGGAGAAGGGCAGGTTGGGATCATGATTGTATGGGGCATGGGGGAAATTGGCCAAGTATTCAATTGTGATCAGGTTTAAAGTTCCCCCGATATTTAACACCCCAGCCTGCACACTTTAAGTAATAGACCAAACTAGAGTGGTATTTCTGAGAGAGGAGGTGAAGGTAATGGCTCGGGGGGTAGTAATGGGAGGACTATGTCTTTGGAATAATAAATAAATTGACTTTTCTAAATACATTATTTACATCGACATCTCCAATGCTTCCAGTACAGAGCTTTATGCATCTGGAGTACATGTTGGGAATTTGGTGCATTCCCCCATGTTACTCTATCAATTTTCTGCATGCACTCCCAGCAATACAAAGCTCATCACCATGAATGTTTAACACAGACATTTACTCCTGTCAAATGTTGCCACCAAAAATGTTCAAAAGTTGTTCATGTTTTTATTTTTTCATATAAAAAAGCACCTTTAAAACCACAAAAAAAGGCTTTTCTCCTTTGTGCTGCCAATACTCCTCCAATCTGTGGAAGAACAGGAGGCTGAGACTTACAAACAGCAAGTCCTGGCACACTCTGTGACTGGCTAGTCTTGCTATTAGCCATGCCAACAATCCTGAGAATTGTAGTCTGGTACCTGAAAATAATAGTTCTTTGAAGCACATGAAGTCGAGCTCTCAGCTTTCTCGAACAGCACTGACTTCCCAATGGAAACTGTTTTTGGAGATACTTTTGCTTGTATTGCTGTCTCAGTTGAGCTCAGCTAATTTGAGACAGACTAGGGATTGAACCTCATATCCTTATGATCTGTATGGTTCAGCACCACACCAATTAATATTAAACTATTGGTCATCTCAGTGTATATTTTTTAAGTCAATTAGTCATTTCTCTTTGCAACAACTGATTTTGTTTTAAGGATTGAGGACACACACACTTTATTAGTAAATTTATATCAGACAGATTAAAACAGGTAAATTAATATTTCTAGCAGTGTAAGTAGAAAATAGGATTACAGACAGGGTCTTAAAATAAGTGGCTGCAGAGATAGTAAAGGCATTGGTTATAATCTTCCAAAATTCCTTAAATTCTGGAAGGGTCCCAGCTGATTGGAAAATCGCAAATGTAACACCTTTATTTACGAAAGAAGGGAGAAAGAAAGCCAGAAACTACAGGCCAGTTAGCCTAACATCTGTCAAAGGGAAATTGTCAGAATCTATTATTAATGAGGTTATAGCGGATTACTTAGAAAATCATAATGGGATCAGACAGGGTCAACATGGATTAGTGAAAGGGAAATCGTGTTTAACTAATTTATTAGAGTTCTTTGAGGAAGAAACAAGCAAGGTGGGTAAAAGGGTAACTGTAGATGTGGTGTACTCGGTTTTCCAAAAGGTATTTGATAGGGTGCCACATCAAAGGTTACTATACAAAATGAGAGTTCATAGAGTAGGGGGTAACATATTAACATGGATAGAGGATTAGTTAGATAACCGGAAGCAGGGGGTCTGGATAAATTGGTCTTTTTCAGGTTGGCAAACTGTAACGAGTGGAGTGCCACAGGGATCAATAAGTGCTGGGGCCTCAACTATTTATAATCTATATCAATGACTAGGATGAAGGGACCGAATGTATGGTAGCTAAATTTGCTGATGGCACCAAGAGAGGTAGGAAAGTAAATTGTCAAGAGGAGGTAAAGAGTCTGCAAAAAGGTATAGATAAAGTGAGTGGGCAAAAATTTGGCAGATTGAGTATAATGTGGGAAAATGTGAATTTGTCCACTTTGGCAGAAAGGATAAAAAGGCAGTATACTACTTAAATGGAGAGAGACGACAGATTGCAGAACTTAGTGGTACAGAGGGATCTGGGTGTCCTAGTGCATGAATCACAAAACGTTAGTCTGCAGATACATCAAGTGATTAGGAAGGCAAATGGAATGTTGATGTTTATTGCAAGGGGAATGGAATATAAAAGGAGGGAAATTTTACTGCAGCAGTACAGAGCCTTGGTGAGACCACATCTGGAGTAATGTGTAGAGTTTTGGTCTCCTTATTTGAAAAAGGATATAATTGCATTAGAGGCAGTCAGAGAAGGTTCACTCGACTCATTCCTGGGATGAAGGACTTACCTTATAAAGAAAGGTTGAACAGGTTGGGCCTTAACCCATTGGAGTTTAGAAGAATGAGAGATAATCTTATTGAAACATGTAAGTTCCTGAGGGGACTTGATAGGGTGGATATTGAAGATGTTTCCTCTTGTGCATCAGACTAGAACTAGGGGACACAGTTTAAAATAAGAGGTCTGTCTCCCTTTTAAGACAGAGATGAGAATTTTTTTCTCTCTAAGGGTCGTTAGTCTGTGGAATTCTCTTTCCCAGAAAACAGTGGAGGCTAGGTCATTGAATTTATTCAAGGCTGAGTGAGATAGATTTTTGATAGACAAATGAGTTAAAGGTTATGGAGGGGAAGACAGGAAAGTGGAGTTGAGACCGCAATCAGATCAGCCATGGTCTTATCAAATAGTGGAGCAGGCTCAAGGGCCAAATGACCTACTCCTGCTCCTATCGTCCCATGTACTCCTATTATATAGTTTGCACTATGGACTCCCATGGAAGTGACAGTTAAATTCTGTTTCTTTCCGCTAAACTACAAACGCAGGAAACTCACAATCTTTAAACAAGAGGAGCCTGAATTTATGTAGTACCTTTCACACCTTCAAACATCCAAAGCATTTACAGTCAATGAATTATTTTGAGTGCAGTCACTGTTGTTACTTAGGCAAATACTGCAAGTAAGTAACAACTTGCATTTCTACAGTGCCTTTAACTTAGTAAACCATTCCAAGGTGCTGCACAGGAGCATAATCATTGATAAATGAACAATCAATATATTTTGGTTGAGGGATAACTGTTGGCCTGCACGATTCCCCTACTCTTTGAATAGATGACAGTGATGATTCTCAAGTGGTGTAAATGGTTAAATTATAAACCTTTAATTGTGCCTTAGTATTACACAACCTGGTTTAGCATTGTAAATAATGACTGCCATTCTGTAAAACACTTACTGTCTATCACCCTAGGTGCTACAGTCTACACCTGTGCTGTCTGCAGTAACAGCCGTGATTTTCACAGCTCTTTCCCTAACACTTCCCCCTAAATTCTCACTTTGACTGTTCTTGCTGTGGTTTTTTCGACCTCCCATGCTAAGAAAGACTTTCAGCGATGCGATTCTCTCTATTATCACCTTTAAAACCAATGGCAAAACTATTTGTAGTTCCCATAAAACTAGAATTTCAAACAGACTCTTAATTTCATCCTCTTTCATGTACTTCCTAAGATCACACCTTTGCCTTTATATCTGCTAAAATGTTGTTCCTGTTCTGGCACACTGAAGGAACACACAGCACTCTTTCATTATTAGTCACACACAAAAAAGGAAAATTGATCCAAAATATATGAACATTCAAAAAGGAAAAGACCGTCTGGTGTATCCAGTATGCCCTACCCTGACATGGTACAGACCACATGCACCATCAGCTCGCGATCCCATCATGCAGTGATTTGATTGGCACCACAGTATGTCAATCACTGAGTCAAATAAGATCTATGCTGTGTTATAGATGAAAGCAACAAACATCTGTAAAAATGGGATGTCCTAATGCTGCCTGTCTTAAAGGTGGACAGCACACCATAAATATCGGCAGTGAATGCAGGTCAACAGAGTCTTGTCTTTATTAATCAGTCTCTATATTTTCTTTAGAGATACAGCACTGAAACAGGCCCTTCAGCCGACCGAGCCTGTGCTGACCAACAACCACCCATTTATACTAATCCTACATTAATCCCATATTCCCGACCACAACCCCACCATTCTCCTACCACCTGCCTACACTAGGGGCAAGTTACAATGGCCAATTTACCTAACAACCTGCAAGTCTTCGGCTGTGGGAGGAAACCCACGTGGTCACAGGGAGAACTTGCAAACTCCACATAGGCAGTACCCAGAACTGAACTCAGGTCACTGGAGCTGTGAGGCTACAGTGCTAACCACTTGCCCACTTGCCAATTTACTTATCAACCTGCAAGTCTTTGGCTGTGGGAGGAAACCGGAGCATCCAGCGGAAACCCACGCAGTCACGGGAGAACTTGCAAACTCCGCACAGGCAGTACCCAGAACTGAACCCGGGTCGCTGGAGCTGTGAGGCAGCGGTGCTAACCACTGCGCCACTGGGTCTGCCTATAAAGTCTACTCATTTTTGTTTATGTAGTAACTGCGAAAAGGGTAGACTGGCAGACAGAGCAGCAACAAAAGAAAGAACCTGCATTTACATAACATCTTTCACAACCTCAGAACAACAGCAACTTATATTTATACAGCACCTTTAATGTAATAAAACATCCCAAGGTACTTCACAGCATTATTAGAGTCATAGAGTTTTACAGCACAGAAACAGGCCCTTCGGCCCACTGCGCCTGCGCCAACCATCAAGCATCCGTCCAAAACTAATCCCACTTCCCCGCACTTGGCCCGTAGCCTTGTATATTATGGCATTTCAAGTGCTCATCTAAAACATTATTATAAAACAAAATATCACACCGAGCCACATAAAGAGATAATAGGGCAGATGACCAAAAGCTTGGGCAAAGAGGCAGGTTTTAAGGAGTGTCTTAAAGGAGGAAAGCAAGATAGAGAGGTGTCGGGAGCATAGTCCAGAGCTTAGGGCCGAGGCAACTGAAGGCATGTCCACCAATGGTGGACCTATTTAAATCTGGGATGCTCAAGTGACCAGAATTAGAGGAGAGCAGATATCTGAGGGTTGTGGGGCTAAAGGAGACTTCAGAGGGGCAAGGCCATGGAAGAATTTGGAAACAAGGATGAGAATTTCAAAATCAAGATATTGCTTGACGAAAAGCCAATATCAGACAGCAAGCACAAGGGGTGATAGGTGAATGGGACTTAGTGCAAGTTGAGACATGGGCAGCAGAGTTTAGGATGAGTTACAAGACATGCCAAAGTACTTTGAAAGTGTAGTCACTGTTGTAATGTAAGAAATATGGCAGGCAATTTGTGCACAGCAAGGTTCCACAAACAGCAGAGTGATAATGACCAGATAATTATTTCCTTGAGGGACTGATTGAGGAATAATTATTGGTCACGGCACCAGGGAGAATTCTGCTGCTCTTCTTCGAAATAGTGCCATAGGATCTTTTATATCTACATGAGGGCAGACGGGGCTTTGGTTCAACATCTTGTCCAAAAGATAGCACCTCCAACATTGCAGCACACCTTTAGTGGTGCATTGATGTGCCAGCCTAGTTTGTGCGCTCAGGTCTCTGGATTGGGACTTGAACCCAAACCTTCTGACTTGGGAGGCAAGAGAGGCTACCACTGAGCCACAGCCACTTCATAAAAACAGGAACATAACTGGGTTGCACAGTCCACAAACAGTCCCAGTTCTGAAGAAGGGTCACTGACCTGAAACGTTAACACTGCTTCTCTCTCCACAGATGCTGCCAGACCTGCTGAGTATTTCCAGCATTTCTTGTTTTTATTTTATATTATATAAGAGAAAATCTAACTCACTCGCTTGACGTTCAATAGCATTATCATCACTGAATCCCCCACTATCAACATCCTGGGGGTCACAATTGGCCAGAAACTGAACTGGACCAGCCATATAAATGCTGTGACTACAAGTCTAGGTCAGAGGCTGGGAATTCTGCAGCAAGTAACTCACCTCCTGATTCCCAATGCCTGTCCACCATCTACAAGGCACAAGTCAGAAGTGTGATGGAATACTCTCCACTTGCCTGGATGGGTGTTGCTCCAACAACACTCAAGAAGCTCAACACCAGCCAAGACAAAGTAGCCTGCTTGATTGGCACCCCATCCACAACATTCAACATTCACTCCCTCCACTACTGAGACACTTTAGCAGCACAATATACCAGCCACAAGATGCACTGCAGAAACTCACCAAGGCTCCTTCAACAGCACCTTCCAAACCCATGACCTCTACCACCTAGAAGGACAAGGGCAGCAGATGCATGGGAACACCACCACCTGCAAGTTCCCCTCCAAGCCACACACCATCCTGACTTGGAACTACATCGCCGTTTCTTCACCGTTGCTGGGTCAAAATCCTGGTACTCCTTTCCTGTACCAACACCCCAAGGACTGCAACATTTCACCACCACCTTCTCAAGAGCAATTAGAGATGGGCAATAAATGCTGGCCTAGCCAGCGATGCCCACATCCCCCGAATGAGTCAAAAAAAATGCTGATCTGAGCTGGGGCAACAATCCAAGTGCCACAATTAGTCTCATCACCCCACAGTGGCAAGGGCAAAAATCAGCAATGGCTCCCACTCCTAATGGCAATGCAGTTGCTTCTGTGGGAAACTGAACAGGTATGGATGAGGACAGGTGAGATGTGCTATGATGCTCCCATGCTGGAACTGCCTGCGAACAACGACTGGCTGGATTCACATATGAAGAACATGTGAATAACATGCAGGTATCAACAATGACTCAGTGGTAACACTCTCACCTCCAGGATGTGAATTTAAGTCTCACTTCTGAGATTTAAGCACATAATCTAAGTTGACACTTCAGTGCAGTACTGCATGCGCTGTACTGTCAGACATGCCGTCTTTGGATGAGATGTTAAACCGAGTCCCGGTCTGCCCTATCAGGTGGGCATAGAAGATCCCTTGGTTCTATTTCAAAGAAGTCAGGGGCGGCACAGTGGCGCAGTGGTTAGCACCGCAGCCTCATAGCTCCAGGGACCCGGGTTTGATTCCGGGTACTGCCTGTGTGGAGTTTGCAAGTTCTCCCTGTGTCTGCGTGGGTTTTCTCCGGGTGCTCCAGTTTCCTCCCACAAGCCAAAAGACTTGCAGGTTGATAGGTAAATTGGCCATTATAAATTGTCACTAGTATAGGTAGGTGGTAGGGACAGGTGGGGATGTTTGGTGGGAATATGGGATTAGTGTAGGATTAGTCTAAATGGGTGGTTGATGTTCGGCACAGACTCGGTGGGCCGAAGGGCCTGTTTCAGTGCTGTATCTCTAATCAAGAGTAGGAGCTTCTACCTGGCATTCTGGCCAACATTTATCCCTCAACCAACATCACGAGAACAGAATATTTGGTCATTATCACACTTCTGTGGAAGTTTGCAGTGCAGAAATCAGATGCCACGATTCTGTACATTACAACAGTGACTACATTTTCAAAAATACTTAATTAGCTATAAGCACTCTGGGATGTCTTTAAGCAGTGAAAGGTACTATATAAATGGTAGTTCTTTCTTTCTCCAGAATGGTTGAGATAATTGCTAATATAAACTAGCCAGAAGTCATCATCCTCAGGAGAGGAGAGGATTGAAGTTAGAGGGTAAAATACAAAAATTGCTGCTCCTTTAAAAAAGTCTTTCCTCACACTTCCTTGAAATTAGTATTTGATTTGAATCTATAAAAACTATTGCATTCCTAGTTGTCACTCATCTCCATCCAGTGCACAGAGATAATATCTGACTCCAGCTGTCTGAGGAGGAGGGCCTGGTTCCTGCATTTTGTTCTCGATACACACATGAATTTACTTCATGCTGAATTAAGTCTGAATCAGCTGGCAATTCCATAAATTTGGGGCTAAACAGGTGTGAAACACCTGGCAGTCTGAACAGCTTGCAGACAAAGTCGATGTCAATTAACATCAGGTGGAATCGATTTCAACTGTTTGATTCTCTTAATCATTTGCTAATGATATTGAGAAGCAGCTGGAAAAGCAGAGAACTGTCATATGTCATGTTCCTCATTTCTTCAATGTTCTGCCCTGTTTTTATACTGTCTGTTAGTTCCTGTCTCTGGTGTCAGGATTGCACGAGGGCTGCTGCTGCTGCAGGCTGATGTTAGATGACTACATGCACCTCTCAGACACAAGGACCATTTTTATGGATGTGTTCTGTCAGAAGTGCGTGATGGGACACTGCGGGCAGGAGTTTCCTTCTGTTAATTGATGGTAGATTAATCATGCTCATAATTTCCTGATATGTCCTTCTGGAGAGTTTAGGCTTTGCAGGAGGAAAGTTCATTCAGATGAGAGGTTAAACTCAGGCCCACATCTACTCTCTCAGATGGATGCAAAAGATTCCATGGCACTATTTTGAAGAAAAGCAGGGGAGTTGTCCCCAGTGTCCACGGCCATATTTGTCCCTCAATCAACAACACAAGAAGATTATCTGGTCATTATCATATTGCTGTTTGTGGGACCTTGTGTGCAGATTGGCTGCTGTGTTTCCTATATAACAATAGTAACTACATTTCAAAAGTGTTTTTTTTACAATTCAGACAATACAGCATCTTGCCTTTCAATTTTTACTGCAAATTCACTGCCACGCAGCAAAGGTGTCAGCTTTGGCTCATACAGCACTCAGATAGCACTCTTGCCTCTGAGTCAGGGGATTCTTGAGTTCAACCCCACTTCATAAAATTTAAGAATGTAAACTAGTCTGGCACTTCAGTGCAATGCTAAGGGATTATCTGCTCATTTAACTCATTGCTGTTTGTTGATCCTTGCTGTGTGCAAACTGGCATCCACATTTCCCTAAATTACAACAGTGATATACTTAAAAAAAAAGAAGCACTTTGGCTGTGAAGCACTTTGGGACATCCTGAAGTCGTGTAAGATGAATGCCATTTCTTTTTTTTGAACTGATAGAAAATTGCTTACAACTTTGCTAAACAGAAGGAACTGCTTCTATTCAGTGGATGGTAAACACAGCTCTGTACCAGCGTTTTGATGGACACTGAAGCTCTCTCCTATCTCAGCAAAGTGAACAGGCAGGAGAACAGTTATTCCTGGTTGTACTGTTACTGAAATGCTGTCAGTACTGCAGTGATAGCCCTTGATGCCTCTTTTATCTTTCATACCAAAACTACTATATTTGTGCATTCACATTATAATACACTTACAAACAAGTACCTGGTTTAATAAATTACCAATATTCATTCAAAAAGGTGGATGATACAAGTATATCCATAATAATGTTTCACTTAATACCTTATAGCTTTGTAATATTCTGTTAGTCACATTATATAATATCCAGCACTTGCTTGAAATCTCACTTTGAGATTATACTATTAGTTGTGCATTCAAGGTGAATATTAACCAATGATTTCCTACAGAGAGTCCAGCTGTTTGAGAAGCAGGCAATTTATCAAGCAGAGGTTAACAAATAACAAAATCATCTGAAAGAGCATATCTTTCAAGCTCTGGGTAATTTTTCTTAACATAAACGCAGTGACTATAAAACTCCAGACAATGTGGCAAGGTAATTAACCAAATACTGTGATATGCAATTAGAACAGTAGAGTACAAGCTTACAGAAGCTTGTTAAAACTTTGCAACGAACGAGTCAAGAAATGCTCGACAAACTGTGTTCAGTTTTAGGCTCCATTGCACTGCTGGTGCCAGAAGACCCAAAGTCAGAAATGTCATGCAGCATGCTTCCGGCCACTTCCAGTGTGGCCCGGGTGACACCCATGCTGGGAAGAAGCTAGTGCAGGTACGCCATGCATGGATGAGAAGCTTTCGGCTTGGGCAGATCGTGACGTCGAACAAACAGTCGTTCCAGCTGATTTGATGTATGTTTTTGAAACTTGGACATGCAGGTCCCGTGAATGCCTGTGCGAATCAGTCACAGCTGAACATGCAAAAGGAACGACCCAATAGCACGCTTTAAAAGGCCAGCCATCCAACTTGCAGGTGAGGTGCTTTTGACTTAATATGCTAATATAAAGTTTGTGGTAGTACAGTAGTGTTGTTGTGGGGAGTTGCAGGATTTGGGAGGGACTGTTGCTGCATCCTCTCAGGAAGGACAGAGGATGTGGTGATCTGCCCACAGTTTAGTTGCTGTATCTCTGGGTCTGCAGCATGACAGACAAATGGAGCAGAAGTTGAAGAGAGGGGAAGCTCTGTGTAGAGGGAGGAGGAGGGCTCCTCACAGAAGGCCCCATCCATCATGGATTTTCAGGAAGCACTTCTCCTACCTCCGCCTCAGACAGGAGCAATGCCTGAAGTGCATCAGATTCAACAAGGAAGAAGTCACAGAGTTGTGCCTCCTTCAATAGGCTCTACAGTCTCACAGCAGGGTGAGGATGGTGCTGTCAGGGGCCATCAAGGCCACCGTTTCTCTAAACTTCCCTCTGACTCGATCCTTCCAAGTGGGAGCGGGCGACATTGCAAACATATCCCAGGACACCATCTATCACTGCATCTGAAAGGTGAGGAGGCCTGTATGCCAGAAGATGCGTGATAATCATTTTCTCTCTAACCAGAGAGAAGCAGGATGAGCGGGCACATAGCTTTGCTGGGGTAGCGGGATTCCCAAAGGTACAGAGAGCTACTGACTGCACTCACATAGCTCTGCGGGCCCCACGTCAATGAAGAGATTTACTGGAACCGGAAGAGGTTCCACTCCATTAATGTGCAGTTGGTAAGCAACTATGCACAAACCATCATGTCTGTGAATGCCTGTTATCCGGGCAGTAGCCATGTTGCCTTCATCCTGTGGTAATCTGCCGTATCTGCTGGTCTTTGGACCACCATGACGAAGAAGAGGCTGGCTCCTCAGAAGACAAGGGATATCCCTGGTACACATGGCTGATGACTGTCCTCTGCGACCTGACTACATGAAAATAATGGGCCTACAACAAGATCCATGCTGCCATCAGAAACATCGTGAAGCAGACCAGCAACTTTCTTAAGCAATGGTTCCAATGACTGAACTGCTCGGGGGGAGCCCTAGAATATTCCCTGGAGTGTGTCACCAAGTTTGTTGCCCTCTTCTTAGCATTTCTTCGCAGACAAAGACTTTGGGAAGATTGTACTCATCGGTTACAGGTCTGCTGGTGGCTAGTCAGGGCTATCCTGACTGGCAGATTCTCCCACAGCGGGTGCAAGTGAAGGTGTAGTCGCTGCTGGGGGCAAATGGATCGAACCTTCTCCTCCGTTTCTCTTTCATTGATGGTTCTTCGCTCAGTCTCAAAGGTGTCTGTAGTACTCCAAATGTAGCATCTCCAGGCATTAAGATCTATGGCCTGCGCTTCCCACTGGTGATGATCGATGTGGCATACAGAGAGGGACTTCTTCAGGGAGTCCTTGAAGTGTTTGTGTGGGGCCCCTCTGTTCCTTTTACCAGTGGTCAGCTCTCCATACTACACGATCTTGGGCAGGCGACTGTCGTCCATTAACTATTATTAACTAAAATTAACTATTCACCTTTGTACATTCCCTTAGGGTGCCTTTGCCTGCCTTGGTGCTCCTAAGCAGTACTGCCAGAGACTGCACCATGGCTGGTGGAAGGGTGCTAACTTTCACTGGGAGAGATGCCGATGGCCTTGCAGGATGAATTAGCTCTGGGCCTCATGGGCCATGCTTTGAACTGCATCACCTTGGCATGGGTGGCAGCAGTCTGAGCTGGCTGGCTGATGAGCACCAGCAAGGGCACTGGCCGAGTGCAGTGGCAGATAGAAGAGCAGGTTTGTACTCCACGGTGTCAGTGCCACTCCCTCAGGGCAGCATTTTAGGAATCATACTAATCTGCAAAAGGACAGATTGCTGGACTGCTGGGAGAGCCTGGATGCCCCTTGAGCACTGAGATCTGCAGCCATGATGGCAGCAATCTGAGCCTGTATGGCAGCATGCATGGATCTCATAACCTCCATTTGAATTTTCATTGCGCCACTGAGACATTGCGTTCAGAAGTGCTGCCAGAGAGTTAACCACCACTTTCTCAATGTTTTTGGTAATGCCGAATGGAACAGGCTCTGTTGCAGCCAGCCCCATGATGCAGAGAACCTTCTCCTCCATAGAACTCAGGAAACGCAGACATGCCAGCCCCTGCAAGTTCTGCTTTGCTCCTTGTGGTTGTATGCAATCTTATCCTGCAAAAGAGCAGGAAGAATGTCAGTGATTGTGTTGCACTGTGATTGGGTGATAGACCTGCCATACCTGAATTGCTGGAGGTATATGGATGCTGCAAGAGGTGGATTTGAGGCTTGCATCATTGGAAAGTGTGTGAGGGTGAGGCGGAGCATCTGAATGTTATGCCTGAATCCTGACTGCTAGAGATTGCTTATGGGTGAACAGTGGGGGCATGGTGCATTGAGTAGCGTGAGAGGTTGGTGGTGCAGTGGGTATGAGGTCCTTTAAAGATGCATGCACTGACCATGGCCACCCGCACAAGGTCAGCAAACATCTTGCGGCACTGCTGCCAAGTCCTCTGGGCCAGCTCCTGGGCGTTGACCTCCCTGACCACTGCTCCCATTGCCTTCTATAGGTGTTTTTTGAGAGCCTCCTGACTTCCTGCAAAAACATGGCCTCTCTCCTTCTGTCAACCTCCATCAATAAAGCCTCCAGTGCTGTATCTGTGAACCTGGGAGCCCTCTCTCTTCCCTGGTGCTTCATTTGTTTAGATTGTACTTACTGCTAATTGCACCACAGGCAGTCAGCAGCAGCTTCCTTCTAATGAGTGCAGTTCCTCTGTATGAGGGGCAGGCTGCCTTTAAGAGCTGCAGGCTCGCTGGAACATGTGCTAGCCGCACACACTGCTTGGCCTCCTGTTGAGTGTTCAGCCAGCCAACAGCGCAGGTTGTGCTCGACTGAACACTAAAAATCAGGCAAATGAGGAGACAGCATGGAGTTTGCATGCTGTCTCAATAGGACCAGGTTCAGGCAGATTACAAAGCACGATCCCCATGCCTGAAAACAGGAAACCAATTATTCAGCCTGTACAGTCTGAAAAAAAAACAATTGGTGTTGCAAGCGAGGGGACATTATTGCAGTATATAAAATATTCAACTGAGAATGTAAACTACGATTGCTACATTAAAGCATGCCAAGAAATTAGAACCAGCAGATGTAAATGGTGAACAGTGAAATTAGAACAGACTATCAGCAAAAACTATCCAAATAAACACATCCAGCAAAGCTACATTCCTGGTATGGAGCCGACAACCCTTTGAGAATTCTGCATTTCTCCAACTCTGATGTATTTTGCACTATTCACTTCTTTTGCTCCACCACTGTCAACCAGACTTTGAGCTGCCTAGGCCCAAAGCTCTAGAATTCCCTCCCTCATCCTCACCACTTCCTTCTTTCATGCGTCCTTTAAGGCCCTCCTAAAAATAGACCGCTTTGATCAAGCTTTTGGTTGCCTAATGTCTCCTTCTTTGGCTTGGTGTGAATTTCTTCCAGTGAAGGCACTACATGGGTTGGATTTTATGGGACTCTTGAGGCAGGGCCGGAGACGGGGGGGCGGGGTGCAGGAGGGCCCATCGCCACCCCGTCACCAAGTGATCATCCTGGGTGCAGATTAGGCCAACAACGGCCTTCCCACCCACAGGCCAGTTGAGGCCCTTAAGTGGCCTATTAATGGCCACTTAGGGCTTCTTCCCTCTGCTGCTTGGATCTTAACAGCGGCGGGGCGTGCCTCCGCCACGAAGGCACCTTGTAAAATGAGACGCCCTCCTTGCAGGCTTGGTGGGGTGGGGGGGGTCCCTCCTTCGTGGGCAATCTGTGGCCCACGGAGGACCCTCACTGGGAACCACTTTACTGCCTGGGACCCACCCCATCCCCCACTATTGGGCTGAACAACCATCCCTCCGTCCCCCTCGCCGGGGCCTTCCAGACTGACCTCAGCGACCCCGGCTCACTTACCTGAGGTTTGGGGTTCCGGCTGAGCCTGTGTCCAAGGCCTCTGCAGTACCGTGGGCCAGGCACAAAAAGGCCGAGGCGGGATTCCCCTGCCTTTTTGGCCCGGCACCAGGAGCCTCACCTCCTACACAAAATCCAGCCCTATAAGTGCAAGTTGTTGTTTTTGGAGCCTCAATTCAACAGATTGCAGAACAGAGAATCAAACATATAGGTCAGTGTTTTTCTGAAAATGTGGCTAGCTGTGAATTAGGTTTTCTACGTTTTCATGCATGATTCTGCAGTTCATGTCTCCATCGAGCGAGACTTCCCGGCAGAGGCGTACCCTTGCTGCGTTTACCCCATACAGCTGCAAACGTACGGAATATTCTACCAAGCAAGGTAATGGGTAGCACAACACTGAGCCAATTTAAAGTACAATTACGCACCATAATAGGAGATTGAATGTACTGGAAGACTTTGATGGGTCGAATGGCCTTTTTCACCCTTGAGTTTTTGCCATGTATCAATGTTTTGACCATTTTTTCACCTGAAGTTTTTGGAAAAAGAAATACTTTTACTGCTGTATTTATTTTAAATGCTAGATTTTTAAAAACAATTCTCACACTTAAAACAAAAGGGCACCCTGAAAATGTGGTTAATATGCTAAACAAAACTTGCTCCCTCCGAGACTAAATAATAAATGACTCATTAGCTTGTCTGGGTATTGCGTAAAACACCTTTCACTCACTGTGTCTGAGAAATCTGTGATGCCTGTCTGTGAAATAGGGATTAAAAAGAGACACTGGTATCAAAAGTCCATCTACAACAGAAGCTGCAGCTGTGACAGAAAGGCAAGAGAGAAGTAGGCTCAGAAAGTTGGAACACAGAGGAGTTTGTCTGTTTGAAGCCAAGCAAGATGACCTACTGCAGCATAATTTGTACATTATTTTCATATTACTACATGGAGCTAAGTCGTATCAATTGAGTAAAGTGAATCTAATCTTAACTATTTCTCTGTATGTTCATCTTGATGTGGAATAAAGTAGTTTAACGAAATGAACAAAGTATGGCCTCATCTAGTGTCAACTTGGTCCTCCTTTGGAGGGACTGAACAAAGTTGATATAGGGCAGTGTGAATCAACTCCCATAAAAGAAAGAAGCTCATAGGAACAGGAGTAGGCCATTCAGTCCGTTGAGCCTGTTACAACATTCAATAGATTATCACTGATCTGTACCTCAACTTTATTTACCTGCCTTTACTCCCATTCTTCGACATCCTCACGTAATAAAAATCTGTCAATCTCAGTCTTGAAGGTTTCAGCTGACTCAACATCAACAGCCTTTTGGGAGACAGAGTTTCAGATTTACACTGTCCTTTGTATGAAAAAGCTCTTTCTGATTTCACTCCTGAATGGCCTGGCTCTAATTTTAAGACTGCTCAGCCCATTTAAGGAAGTGAATGATACAACTAAATGCGAGAAAATATCTACAGCAAACCTGAATTCTTTGCTCTAAGTGCTGGTCAACCTCAAGTGAAAATGAAAAATTAGATCAAATTCATGAAGTATCCCATTTGACAGTACTTGTACTACATGCTTCATTTAATATATATATCAAAACTGGGAAACAGATAGTGAGCAATGGTTATACTACTGCTGCAGTGGAACACAGGTTTTCAAAAATGATTGTTATACTTTTGAGATCACAAAAGTGGGCAATGTATGTCAGCCACTTCATTTGCTGTCAGAGTAACGTAGCACAGGAGGACAAGGAATTGAGATCAAACACAAAAAAATGATGGGAAGACACGCCTAATGATCTGAAACAGAAGAAGGATCGGCGAGAAAACCAGAAACATCAGGAGTAAAATGCTGGATCTGAAAGCTAGAAACAGTGGAGATCTAAAGTGACTTGAGGGTCTCGGTACAAAGAGATCTGTAAAATGTCAAGAGCAGGTACCAAAAAATAATCAAAAAGCTAATGGAATACCAGCCTTTATATCTAGGGAAATAAAATTCAAGAGGGTAGAAACCATGCTTCAGCTATGCAAAGCCCTGGTTAGACCACGACTGGAGTAATGGAAGCAATTCTGGGCGCCACACCTTAGGAGGGATATACTGGCCTTGGAGGGAGTGCAGCATAGATTTACCAGAACGATTCCTGGACTCCAATAGTTAAACTACCAGGAGAGATTACACAAACTAGCAGTGTATTCCCTGGAATTTAGAAGGTTAAGGGGTGATTTGATCAAAGTTTTCAAGATATGAAGGGGAAAAGATAGGGTAATTGGGAAAAACTATTTCCACTGTTTGGGGAGTCTAGGACTAGGGGGCACGGATAAAAATTAGAGCCAGACCTTTAATACATGAAATTAGGAAACATTTCTTCACGCAAAGGGTGTCAGAAGTTTGGAACTCTCTTCCGCAAACAGCAGTTGTAAATTCTGAAACTGATATTGATAGATATCTGTTAGCCAAAGCTATTGAGGGATTTGAGGCAAAGGCGGGTATTTGGAATTAGGTCGCAGATCAGCTGTGATTTCACTGAATGGTGGAACAGATTCAATGGGTTAAATGGTTTACTCCTGTTCCTATGTTCCTTATACAAGGAATGAAAAGACAAACTTAAACTGGCCTGAGATTTGGTTAGAGTCTAGAGATAGACTGCAGATATAGTTAGAAAGTTCAGAAAAGAGTAACAAAATAGAGGAAAGGGGCCATTGCTAGTCAGGGAGGATTTAAATGTGCAAGAGTAAAGGCTTATCCCTGGAAGGGAAAATGTCGCAATCAGTTTGGGTGTCTTCTCTTCTTTGGCCTCCTTATCTCGAGAGACAATGGGTAAGCGCCTGGAGGTGGTCAGTGGTGTATGGAGCAGCGCCTGGAGTGGCTATAAAGGCCAATTCTAGAGTGACAGGCTCTTTCACAAGTGCTGCAGAAAAATTTGTTTGTCGGGGCTGTTACACAGTTGGCTCTCCCCTTGCGCCTGTTTTGGGCGTAACTCAGAGATAACAGGCGTAGAAAATTTTTTCTAGGTCATGGCTGTGGTCAAAGTGAACAAGTCAATATGGAACTGTACAGACAAATATGGGAAGTAGAGAACCAATGTAAAGCTGTGATTATAAATAACTCCATTGACTGGGAAGAATACAGCTTACCACTGGGGGCAAGAAATCCTTGAACTAAGGTAGCCCCCCCACCCCCGCCACCGACTGTTTTTGAACCACAATGTGTATTGGTGTAACAGGGAAGATACCACATTGTATATTCAATACTTAGTAGCAAATCAAAAACTACTAGTATTATATATCGAGGAACACTTGGTACAACAAATAATATAATTAATACAGTAACACAGGTTAAGGCTCAGCACAAAATGAAAATGACTGACCTCAGAGCAGTAAATTACAGACCAGCACAGCTAAAATTAGAAAAGAAAGAATGAACTGTAATGGAAATGCTTTTAGAGGAAATTGGAAACAAAATCAGGCAGCAATGACTGCAGCTAGCTTCTGTGGTGCAATCTTTATGGAAGGGCAGGCATTGGGAATTGCAGGCCAGTCGAGTAAATCAGCAACATCAAATGTACCTGACAGTGAAGGTGTCCAATTCAACAAGGCTCAAGAAAGACAAAGTACGGTCATCAAAAAATAAAGAACACTGGCAGAAGAATGACTGCATTTATAAAGCGCCTTTCACGACCTCAAGATGACCCGAAGTGTTACATACCAAAAAGCCAGGTGGTGAAGTATACAACTGGAGTCAATCTTTCTACACTTTTATAAGCTTTTTTTTTGCAGAGATACACAAAACATGCACCTCCTAACCCCAACTACCATAATTTCAGTCTGTTCCTATTTACAGGAGTACAACCACCACCCACATACAATAAATATACAATTAACACAAAGCACTTCATACTCCCATAAATATTTTCAAGTGTAGTTGCTGTTGCAATACAGAAAACGTGGCAGCCAACCTGTGCACAGCAAGCTCCCACAAACTGCAATCAGATAAATAAGATCATCTGTTTCTGGTGATGTTGGTTGAGGGATAATTGTTGGCCAGGACACAGGGGAGCTCCCTACTCTTTTTCAAATAGTGCCATGAGATCTTTTGCACGCACCTGAGAGGAAAGATGGGTCCTTGGTTTAGCACCTCATCAGAAAGGTGGCACTTCTGACAGTGGAGTGCTCTCTCAGTACTGCATTGGAAGGTCGTTACTCAATTCTTTGCTGAAGTCTCTGTCATTGGGTTTCAAACCATGACTTTGTGACTTGGGAAAGAGGGCTACCAAAGAGTTAAGGGCCTAAAACATAAGTGGGTCATTTTACAAACACTTGTCATGGCGATGAGTGTCATCCGTCAGCTTTGCACACCAGGAAGTTAATGGTGCAAAATAGTGGGCAGTGCACCTCAGATTTCCCGCTTTTCACTGAGGTTTCACCATTGGTAATTTGGGAAATCAGTCATTAAAAAGCAGCTGTGGATTATTGAAAATAGAATAACAGCAAAGTTGGAAAGGACGTGACATAGACATTACAAGGATGGGCCTCCTTCACCTCTGGCAACTTAGCGAAATCCAATCTGATGGAATCAAAGCATACTTTCTCTGGTGGCTGTGAACATCAAATATATTGATAATGAGTGTGAGCCAACATCCCTGAAGTGCTCCCAATTTGGAACTAATTATTTATATTGGCACTAATTTGGCTATTTCAGTTAGTGGCCTGGTGGAGCAAATGGAAATATCATATTGGCGTAGTGGGGAGATGCACTTCTGACTTTGGGATTAAGACATCCTTTCACAAGTCCTAGGAACTTTTCCCTGAATTTGCAAATCGAGAATGCAAATTCGTTATTTTGAATTTGAGGAGTTAAACTGCTGGAATTGGAACTAATATTAAACCACCAAGAAGATAATCACCAATAAAAAGAACTTACATTTAAATAGCATCTTTCACAAACTCAGCTTTACAACCAATTTGTGCACAGCAAGATCCCACAAGCAACAATGAGATGATGACCGGATCATCTGTTTTAGGTGTTGGTTGAGAGATAAATATTGCCCAGGACACTGGGAGAACCCCCACCCCCGCCCCACAACCCCAACCCCACCCCACCCCCTGCAGTTTTTCAAATGGTGGCAACGAATCGTTTATGTACACCTGATAGGACACTATATAACAACTTATATTTATACAGTGCCTTTAATGTAATGAAACATCCCAAGGTGCTTTACAGAAGCATTATAAAACAAAGTATGACACTGAGCCACAAAAGGAGATATTAGGTCAGGTGACCAAAAACTTAGTCAAAGAGGCAGGTTTTAAGGAGTATCTTAAAGAAGGAAAGCAAGGTGGAGAGGCGGAGAGGTGTAGGAAGGGTATTCCAAAGCTTGGGGCCTAGGCAACTGAAGGTGTGGCCCCCAATGGTGAAGTGATTAAAGTCAGGGATGCACAAGAGGCCAGAATTAGAGGTGCGCAGGTATCTTGAAGCATTGTGGGGCTGGAGGGGATTACAGAGATAGGGAGGGGCGAGGCCATGGAGGGATTTGAAGACAAAGATGAGAATATAAATGCAAGCTGTTGACTATTATCACTGAGCCATGGCTGATACCTAAAAGTTAAGAAGTACCATAAGCATTCAAAAGTACTCCATTAGCTGTGAAGCACTTTGGGACATAATGAGGTTCTGAAACATGGTTTATAAATATTTTTTCTTGCTTCCAAAAATAATTCAGAGGCTAGTATCCGATTAATACTATTTGCGTTCAAGTGACTAAGTATAATTATAAGCACTAATCAAAGAAAACCTTCTGGATATTGAGATAATCTAGTTGCAAGTCTGATTTTATTCAACATTCTATTTTACCAAATATTCTTATTGTAAAACGCCATGGATAGTCTAAGAGTTAAAGAGACAGTGCTGATCCATGTTTTAAATATACTGTAATTTTTTTGTATTATTAATTTGAACTACAACCATTACAAATGCTCGAAATTACAGTTAATAATATTACTGGACATATATTTAACAAGCTAATATGACATTCTCCTGTCAGCTACATTAGCAGATGTGTTAACCATCTGTAATATATTAATCTGAATACACATTGTAGATTTCTATGTCAGGCTTTCTCAATGGGCAAATTCCTTATTAAAGGTGTCAACAGATGATGCTCCAGAAATGTAATCTCACTGGAAACCCCATTCACATGCATAAGTGGCATTTCTGCCACACTTCTGGTGAAATTACATTGGTGGAGTGATGCAGCTCTGAGCAACTTCCTGTTTCTTGTCTGTGAAATAATGTTAATTGCAGAGCCTTCCAGTGTTAATGTGATTTGGTAGTGCGACTTGGCATTCAGCTCCAGCGCCAAGTCACTAGGCTTGAGATTATGTTGTTTCATTGAAATAATTTTGGAATCTATTCTGTTCTGATGAAACCCCAGAAAATTTGTCATCAATGCAGCTAGGCTTCCCATAACTGACAATCCAAATGGAATGTCTTGTAGCATTACCACTCCCCCCAGACCACAGAGCCACTTTCCCACCTGCCAAGCATGGGAACAACAGAGCACTCTGTTACCCCAACTCAACTGATCAAGAACTCAGGTCCAAGGAGATGAATGAACTTTGCCCCCTAAAGCAGCAAAAATTCAGGACCAGTGGGTGCCATGAACTTGTTCCTTGCCACCCACCCACCTCCCAAACACTGGGAAGAAACATGTGTCCAGAGAGTGAAATGAACACCCTCTCTGCCCCTATCGCACTGAACATTAACTCAAGGCTGAGAGAGTAGTGAACCCACTCTAGTCCTTTCCCCCGCCACCATTAAGCTAAAAGTTGAGATCTGAGGGAGCTTCTGATAATTCAATCTCCCCTCCCCGCTGAGAGTTAGCTGCTCGCTACCTTTCATCTGCCTGTCCCATCCCCCCCCGTAACTTCCACTCCTGTAACCCCTCCTGCTAGTGCTGTTATACTACTATTCTCACTTTCATTCCCTCTCCCTACTCTCCTGGTATGCCTTGTATATCCTCACCCTCGCCTCTTTCTCCATCCCCACCTGGGACCAATTATCTCCCACGCTCTAAAACTGCACTTGGTCTTGATTTCCTGCCCATGGGAGACCAACTAGTACAAATGGCTTAATACCTGCACTGGAAGAACAAATGGAGGAACGACACAGAAATGTGATAAGCAATAGTCGTGTGTTGTAATTTGCAAGCTTATATCTATGATGCGTTTTATTAAATTTACAGCATCAGAAAGAGCTCCTTGTGGAAGATGGATTTTTACAGGAATTAATTTATTCTCAAGGATGGAGATCTTATGTGAGTAAGCCATGAGCAAACACAGGTTTAAAATATATTTAGAAATGATTTTGCTGCTCAGCATCGCCCTCTTGTATCGATAAAATTACTTCTGTCCACCTCCAGCTCGCTGACAGCATCTGATATAGTTATTTGGCTTCCCAAAATATGAAAGTGTTCCATTCCACCGCAATAGCATCCCCTGCCCTCGGAGCTCAAAAGAGGGAAAAGAATAGGAGGAGGTTTTTCAGCTATATCTATAACAGGCAGAAATAAATTGGGCCTCTGAAAGACTGACAGATTAGTCACAGAAGATTAGGGGAAGGATGAATTTTAAAATGAGTTCATCTATTTTTGAAAGAAATGAACAGGGTGTCAGAAGACTGTGTCAAGAAGACAGGAATTGGCAAGAAATAAATATTTTAAGAACTGGAGACACTGAGAGTAGGTGAGACACCAAGACCTGATGGCAACAGCTCAGAAATTCTTGAAAAAAGAACGAAGACCTAGGGGAGGTCTGACAGACATGTTCACTCAACAGTTGGCAGGAATATACCTGATGACAGGGAGGTAGCTAATGAGATACAATTTTCAAGCAAGGGGAGAAATACAGCATTGACAATTAAAGGCCACTGAACCTCACAACAGCAAAGTATAGACTCTCAGGACCATGACAGGAACACAATTAAGCATGTTCTATCAAAGAAAAATGATTAGTAAGAGTCAGTATGAATTAATACTGTACAGATTTATTGCGCCTGTTCAGTATTGGAACAAAGTTAATAATGAATGACCTACATGCACTAATGGAATGCATTATGACAAGAAGAGGAGCAGGACATGTGTGTCATGTGGCTGAAGATTAGTCATTGATAGACTGCATCCTGGCTAGGGAAAGGCTACAGAGAAGAAGCTAGTGGTACTGTATAGAAAGAAATGAATGTGACAAATGCCAAATGGAGGTCTGGTTATAAGGATTGATTGACTTAGCTAATCCAGCAGTTACTTTCGATCTTGATTCTTTGAAAGTGACAGATTAAATAATACAGAAGAAATCTGTTGTGAAGAACCAACTTATGGTCAAAGGAGAAGCAGTAAACGCAGGAGTTAATTTTAACCTAACCTGTGCGATGGGAAACTAACAGAATAATATCAGCAACGCATTTTACACTTTACCCACTTTGACATTTAACTGAAGTCATTGGGAAGTAAAATTAGATGGGATGCAGAATAGTGTTGGTGGTTGACGGTAGAGGGGGTGCAGTAGTTGGGGGGGCGGGGAGCGTGGTGGCAACAGTTGGTGAGGGACAATCCAATCCTGTCAGTTTCTCACCAGAAGGATTAGGTTAGAATTACGCGCTTCATCAAAAATTGGCTTATTAGGATAAAACAGAATGTGATCATAAATGGCTAACTGGAGAGAAATAAGTCATGAATCATAAAATTCCCCTGATTTAGTCTTTGGACTGCTATGGTCTTGTTTATGCCAAAATGCAGTGGTGTCAACTGGGTTCAGCAATGTGAATCTATACAAGTTGATTTGTTCCATTATAATGTTTGGTAGCTCCACCAGAACACGACTACTTTTCCAAAATGGGACTTCATGCGATGCAGGATAAACAAATCTCCTCGACTGAGTATGTGTGCACGTTGGATATGTGTTCACATTTTTCATTGTTCAGTCAATTTAAGTGGTTGTTCACCAATTGGCAATTAGTTTCAGGGGATGGCATGGGATATGACAGCACTGGGGAAGACCACAAACAGGAAGCAGAGGAAGAATGTTTTGCCTGGTCTAAAAAACTTTGAGCCACAAATTTATATATTTATATCGGCACATACATGCATTCAAATTGGTATAATCCTGAGAACCAGTATGTCTGATTTACAACTTTGCAGAGTCAAAATTCATAGCTGTATGAATACATGGTATTCAAACTTTGCATGCATCTGTCCTCATTCTTCCATTAACAAAAGACCTATCAAAATCTAATAATGGATCTACAGATAAGAATTACTAAATTAGCCAAAATGCAAATTTCTACAGGTTTAGTAAATGCACTGCAGAAGCAGATTTTGTTCAGACCTCAAGAGTCTTAGCAGCTGGACTAAAAAGCTGGCAAATGGTATATAAAATAGACCAATGCAAAGCCATGCATGAAGATTCGAATAATGTTAACTTTGATTACAAGATTAATAATTTTTGAAGGGAGCACTGCAAAAGAGAAGATCTATGAATTGGTATAGATCAGCCTGTTAAAATGTCTCTGCAAAGTGGAACAGTGATTAATAAGGCAAAGGGAATGATGGAGTCAATGTCAAAACACATATTACAAGTCCATGGTGGTGTATCAATAGTATTTGAGACATCAGTGAGGTCACTTCTAGAATGCTGCATTCCAAAGGAACATTGATGGATCACAAATGATGTAGAGAAAAGCAGCAAAGAAGATTTTCACACCTAGAACACTGGATTCTGATAACAGGCTAACAGCTCAAAACAAGGTGTGAAGCAAAACATGCTTTTTTTTGAGATGACTGGATACAGTGAAAGTGGTCAAAAGTTCTTTGAAATGAATCAGGAGTTATAAGACAAGCATCACAGTTTAGAATCCAGACTGAGGATTCAAAATGAACTTCTCACAATTCTACACAAGGGCTGTTATTTGCTATATACTTTCTCATGCCAAAAGTCTCCACTTAGTTTAATAAACGCAAAAGAATACAGGACAGATGCACTCTTAATTGAGAGAGAAAAAGGTCAATGGAAAAGATTGTGGTTGAAGTACCAATTCACTGCTTGGAACAAACCAAATGGGCCTCTCTCATTTGGGAGGTTCTTATGTTTTAAACATGATGTTCCTGTCTCTGCTGCAGTCCAAGAGGTACCACAAGAAAACTCAGCAATAAGAAGAAAAAGTACATGAAGAAAATAGTTAAAGGTATTATTTTATACAATGGATTCTTGTTACTGTCACTCTCAATTACAACCCTTGAAATGATAATAAGCATAAAGTGACAATAACAGCATTTCTCCCCAGTATGATGTACGTTTACTCAGACAGCATGCAAGGGCATCCACACAACAATAAAATCCCAGTAAAATAGCTGATTGCCATTAGTAATATCATCTACAGCAATTTTGTGCAGATTTTTTATCCCAGTTTCCATTCAGAGGGAGCTTTAAATACTTGCATCCGACTTGGGTGACAAGAAAATTATAATACATAACTGCGTATCTACAAGTTTTCTATCAGCAAAAACAACAGTAGGTAAGAACTGAGAAAACTTAACAATAAAAAGTGACATTGTATTTAAAATATTAAGTGGGTCTACTATGAAAGAAATTTGGATCTTAGAAAAGTAATTAGTGGATTGAGGACAATATGTGTATCCAGTATAGTCCATAACTGATGAAAAATGATAAAGTCAACAAAACATACTGTACCACTATTGTGACAGACCTAGTCCAATTAAAATACCTCTCTCAATAGCTCAGCTGATTGTGTACACAGCTACCTGACCTCAGCCTGAGCGGTAGTAGGGACAACTGCAATTGGCCTCAACATCCTGGATCCTGATCCAGCAACCCCTACTGGAAGTGTATGTGCAGATATGATTGGCTAGGCGTGCAATGTCCTCCAATGGTTGAGCTACTATAACGCATGAGGTATCACTACATGGGTGAGAAATGGAGAATTGAACTATTCCCTCGCAAGGAGGCAATGCCTTTAGGAGAGGAGGGGGAGGAGAAGACTGGTAGGAAAAATGCTCCGATAGTTATTTTGCAACTGGGCACAATGGGATAAACACTGCCATTTTACCTCAGGCACCTGGGTTCTGATACATCCCAGACTATCAGCTGCAAGCATCCTACACAAAATAGTCACAACCCAGTCCATAGTGGATGAGGGTTCACATAACAAATGCAGACGCTACAGAAGTCAATCTGAACCCATGCATCTAGCAGTGGTTTTACTACAAGAAACAAGCCAAATAAAAACTGGAGCTAGAAAAACCATCTTGCTGCCTGTTCACAGGCCAGCATGACTTGATGATTCTCATACTTGATAGGTTAAGTGTATAAAACCTTACATCCAGGAGAAGAATTACTATGGCTAGATAATAATTAATCACCATTAATACCTCTGCAATCTCAGAAATACCTAAATCCTTTACGGCCCACACCTCAAAAACTATCTTCACAGGTGCTTACTGTTTCTCTATATCCTCAGAGCAGGATTTGTAGTTTTCAAAATGTAATTTTGTTAGCAGATACTAGGAATTCAATCAGCTATCAGCAATTCAATCATTAATGTAAACATGACAGAAAGCACACTGCAGACAGAAATCTACTAGGATAGCTCCTTTGATGCTTGATACTTAAAAGCCTGTTCTGGGTTTCTGATACTTGATGATATATTGATTTTTCAAAAATGTATTTTCAGAAATGTGTCAATACAAGCTTCTTGTATAAACAATCTAAATCACTGAGTGTGCTTGAGTATAGATGCTGTGTTGGGAAAAATAAATTTGGGTAGAGCACCAGGCTACACATACAGCAGTAAAGCTGGTATCTTCATTTATTGAGCAGGCTATTTCTAACCTGGGAATCAGTGGCTTTATTCAGGAAACCTGAGAAAAATAGGCAAAATTATTTTGTTTTCCATGGGGCAAGATTCTTTCTGAACTATATGCTTTCAAATCTCCAGTACAATTAGGTTATTGACTGGTGTAGGCTATTCCAGGATATGAAGCCCAGTCACATAAAGTACATTTCAATAAGCAATTTTCTGACTGGTGAAGGCTGAATTTTATGAGTGCGCTGCAGTTCATGGCGGCGCACTCTAAAAACGGTATGCATCCCGTGCAAATGCGCCATCCCTGAGCCCCTGCGATATTACGATGACGTAAGGGAGCGGCTGCCCCGCAGGCGCCATTTTTTAAGAGGGGCTTTAAGCCCTCACAAAGTAATTTTAATTTTTAAAGGTGCAGTCATTGGGAAGTTTTATTGGCAATGAATAAAGATGTTGAGGCCCTTCCCCAACCCCTTCACTGGTCACTTAAGCAGCATTTATTCTCAAAAAATAATTTGTTCCCCTCCCAAACCTTCCCCCCGAGCCTTTGAGCATTTGGCCTCTAACCTCTTCCCACCATCCCCACATCCAATAAAATGTGTTCTCCCCACTCCTCCACCCCTCCCACCCTGACAATTTTATTACTTTCCCCTCCCCACCAGGTTCTTGCCCGGAACTCCGTATGGAATTCCGAAGGCGCGCGGAGCATGAATGGCAGCCGTAATATCGGAGTAGGATGGTCGCCGCCTGAAGGTAGGTGAATTTGCATTTCATTAGGTCTTATTTTAATATGGAGATAAAGGGCCCAACGCCTGCTGACGGACCAGGAGGGTGGGGGGGGTGGGGGGTGTGATGGGGCGCACCAAGGTCCCGCCGCCAGTAATATGTGGCGGGCCCTTCTCATCGTTGTGGGTCGAGGCAGGCTTCCCTCCCGCAGCATTTTACCGGCCCCAGCGCCACGACCCGCGGCGTCCAGGGGCCAGTAAAATTCAGCCCAGTATGTAGGTAAATCATATGGACAAAGGAGATCCAAGATTCAAGTCCTAGTCTGTGCTGGATTACCTGATCTGTGATTGGGTAGTGGTAAGAGTTCATACAATGGCTTGAGTACCCCTGAGGCAAGGAGGGGAAAATCGACCAATGTTTGCAGTGCTGATCACTATCCATGATCCCTGCTGGAAGTGCATGTTTGGTGAGGGCAGGAGGATGCTGTGATGGATGAAAAGCCTGCAACATAGATTCACATAAAGAATGAACAAGATACTAGACGCTGACCAATGACCGCTGGAATTTAGAAGAGTAAGAGGCGACTTGATTGAAACATATACGATCCTGAGGGGTCTTGACAGGGTAGGTGTGCAAAGGATGTTTCCCTTTGTGGAGGAATCTCGAACTAGGTGTCAATGTTTACAAATAAGGGGTCACCCATTTAAGACAGAGATGAGGAGACATTTTTTTCTCTGAGGGTCGTGTGTCTTTGGAATTCTCTTCCTCAAAAGGCAATGGAAGCAGAGTCTTTGAATATTTTTAAGGCAGAGGTAAAATGTGGAGTAATCAGTTCAGCCATGAACTTACTGAATGGCAGAGCTCGCTTGAAGGGCCGAGTGGCCTACTCCTGCTCCTAATTTGTATGTTCGTATGACCATGGGCTGTAATCTTGGAATCAATTCTGTCAGGAGAGGATAGAGGAAAAGAAATGGTGGGGAAACACTTTGAAAGCATGTTCACTTTCATTTATGTTGTTAATGATTTGGGAATTGGGTAGTTAACTTGCAAAACCAGTGTATCGGAGGAATTATTCTGCTGATGAATTGGTAAGGAGGGACAGTAATACTCAAAGAGCTTATTAATAACATCTCAACTCCAGGATATCTTGGGGGGACTTTTTTGTGGTTAGAGTCATAGAGTTATACAGCACAGAAACAGGCCCTTCGGCCCATCGTGTCCGTGCCGGCCATTAACTAATTGGTTCTGTAATTAATTGTCTGGGTGCAGCCAGTATTGGAAAAGGATTTCTGGAGTATTTGTGAAAGAACTCTTCTCCATTAATTCTGATAGAAAGAAAATTGAGTGGGTTCCTTTACGGAGAGTGCACTCTAATCTGTCTAAAGTTCCGATATTTGCCTCACTCTGGCAACCCAGTGCGCCTGGTTACAGATCAAGGAACATCTTACCTATTATGTCTTGAACCCTCACTCCATTCTGCATTATCCTTTTAAGCATATATAGGTTGAATTGGCAGGGCAGTATTATTGTTTTTGGTAGCAGTTGTCATGGCTGACAGCACATTCCTGTGACCAAATAAATTCTGTTGTATCATATGATTTGAACTATGGTGATACCTGGTTTTGTTTCACTCTGTGGAGTAGATTTTGACTTTTTGTGGTAGTGTAAAATGGGTGATCACGAATCAGATGCCCCTTTGGTATTTCTCCTCGTTTTTATTGTGGTTTTAGGCGTCACTCAGTGGTAGCACACTTGCCTCTGAGTCAGAAGGTTCCGGATTCAAGCCTCATTCTAGAGACTTGAACGCATTTTAAAATGACACCAATGCAGTACTGAGGAAGCACTGCACTGTTGTAGGTGCTGTATTTTCTTTTAGTCTGGCACCCTTTAGTGTAATTTTCTTCAAACATTATCCCAAATCTCTTTATGCCAAACACTAACTCTGGAATGGGATCACCATCCAGATACTATGCCAGTAATCTGTTGCTAGGAGGTAAGCACTGGGATGACTTTCCTTGCGAGTTGCCTAGGGAACACTTGACTTCTGCCCTGTGCATCTCCAAGGTGGTGGGGGCTGTAACAGATAACTCAACATAATCCCAGCTGCAAATTCTAACTGCCAGCATACACCTCCAGGAACAGCTGGATTTTCGAAATTACAATGCTATTGTTTTGTTCCTTTCAGTGAGGAAGTACAATGTTACTTTTAAAAGAAAAAGCAAACAATTTTTGAACAGAAGCTAATTTTGCAGCAAGAATGAGCCGAGAAAAACATTCACTGCACTGTTAATTCAGCAATTACCAGGGATGAGTCAGGATATTTACCTAAAGAAAAAGCTGAAAGTGTAAAACTGTTGAAAGTACACTATATCCCAAGGGATGTAATTTCCTTTTCTTACCAATATCTCTGATGCACTTTGTGATGTCAGTAATGCACAATATGTTCCTTCTTTTAAATAATGTACAGGTAAAAGGAGACTCCCAATAACCATAGTGCACATGAACAAAACCTGAAATCTTCCCAACAAACAAGAACATCTTCATCTCTAAATAATGGACAGAATTATCAGTCTGCGAAATACAACAAATAAACTTGCATTTATATAGTGCCTTTCAAGACCTCAGAATCTTCCAAAGTGCTTCACAAATAAGTACTTTTGAAGTGTAGTCACTTCAGGGAAACACAGCAACCAATTTGCGCACAACAATGTCCCACGAACAGCAATGTGATAATGACCAGATAATCTCTTTTAGTGATGTTGGTTAAGGGATAAATATTGGCCAGGTCACTGGGAAGAACTCCCCTGTTGTTCAAATAGTACCATAGCTGCAGGTCTGTCACTGTAATATAGGGTATCATACTCAGGTACAGGTACATCATTATATAATAGAGGGTACATTACTGGTGGGAACAGGCACATCGCTGTGTAACAACGAACAAATGAGTCTGGGCAATTAGAGAATCAGGTTTTAGTGGGGATATCAGATGACTGGTTGGGTCGGGAAGTGGACTGGCATGACAGTGAATGCAGATGTACCTATTTGTTTTATGCTGTTAATCTGCAATGGCTATGTACAATCGTGCACATCATATTCATCGGGTGCTAATGTGGTTAGAATTTCAAAAGCCACACTAACCTGTTTCAAAACCTAATTTTGAATATAATAGTAATAATAAAGAGTAAAATGCTTAACTGTATTGTCTTCGATATAGCATTTATAATTTAAACTTCAACCGTATTATGAGCCCCAAGCTTTATGCTGGTGACAAAGCAGTTGTACAGCTCAGCAGAGAAATGATCCAATACTAAGACTGGCATTTCCCTCAGCTTTCAGTTGCACTCATTTCGTGCACTGAAGGGGGTAGCACTTAAACATAAAATCCGTATCCAAAACAGAAAAGGTTACTAGTTTGGTTTCTGGCATGAAAAATAATAATAACTAAAAAGATCTCCGGTTAAATGCTCTGCAAGGTACATTTCAGTTCACTCCCCAACTTTAATTAGCTTTGTTATAAATAATAAACTAGCTGATTAATAGAGCAGTCAGTTCCAGTTAAGTGACAACTCTATAACAAAACTGGATTCACTTCTCACAAATATACATTTGAAAAGAATCCAATGTGATCAGCGGAAAATTACAGAAGTTTCAATTGAAATATGAAAAGCTATTATTTCCTCCTATGATTTTACTTTGACACTGCTGTACTTCATAACTGATTAATAAGGGAATCTGCAACTCCACATGAACATTCACCTAAAAATCTACAGATGACAAAATATTAATCTAACAGGCATAAGCATAATTTACTTCTAATTATTAACAAGACTACAGAGTCTGTTTTAAGCAACTAGTACTGTTATGACCAGGTGAGAAGGAGTCTAGGGGTTCCCTCTCAGCCTTTGCCTAGTTTAACCGTAGAAAAGTTTAATTTTAACACCAATACTTTTAGTTTCACCTCAGTGAATCCTTGTTCACTGCTCCAATTGTAAGGCAAAGAAATCAATTCAGACAGGTTTTCTTCGATTTTAAACTAGAAAGGTAGAAGTTTATTAATCTTCAACTTTAATCCGGTTACCAACTACGAATATGCGACACTGCCATGCTATCATGCATATGTGATAAACACACGCAGATAGAGACAGAAAAGTAGAAAAGAATAAAGGGGAAAAGTTTGAGGCAATAGATGGTTTTCTATTTTACTGTCCTTTGAGTTTGCTGTAAAGCCTTCGGTTGCCGGTCAGAATTGCAATTCATTGGGGCCCAGTGCATGCTTTAACTTGTTTTGAGGTCGGAGTCTTTCCTCTCTTGAGGTTTACCTGTCTTCCATGGGTCCGGTGGCTTGGGAGAAAGCGAAAGAGAGAGAGAGGTTTCCTTGTTCCAGGTTCCAGTTCAAACTGCCTTCTGAATTCAAACTGTCCTATGGCTAGTTCAAAAAACCTGGACCAGTCATGTGACCAGCTGGTTTAACCAGTCCTGGCTCTGTGGATTGTATCATCTTAGCAGGGTCTGGAATGCGCTTCTTTACACCTTCAACATTTGGTGATCAAAGTCCATTGTGGGTTAAGTGACCCAGGGAATAGTCCTTTGTCACCACAAGCACTGTCTGTTAGTATGCAAATGTCCTTCCAGCCAAGTGTCCGGTGATTTTTTTAACAAGTCTTTTCTTCACTCCAGCAACAGTTTAAAATCTATGTTCATATGATAAAATTAACATGTCTCATTCTTGGCAGGTGGGGGTCTACGTGACACTTCCACGCCCAGCGGAATGAAATGCGATTTTTGAAAGAGAATTTCATTAAAAGGGACTATAGAGAAGGACAGGAACACACATGTGCATCTCTCTCATTCATTCAGAACCCTAACAATTATTACAGCCTGTCTTTTCTTGATGGCAGTGCTGCTCTAAACGGCACTTTCTGGCATCCCAATAAACACGCGGTTTTTGGGGCAGTTTTTTCAATTTGCACATTTCCAGGACTGCCTAAGGGCCTTTGCTCTTGAAGTTTGCAGGGGGAGGGTTAGGTTTAATTAGCCCGACGTTGGTTGGAGTTCTGCTCAGGGGTGGCGGCAGTGGGTGGTTTCACTATCTTTCAGTGCCTTGTCATGCAAGGGCTTTTCACCTCAGGGGATAGCTGGTTCCCTTTTTTCCTGACTGTGGGGGGAGATTCTTTGTTGATCTTCCCTTTGTCATCTGGGACACCTGCTTGCTGGTATTTAGATTCTACTGCACTCCCCTACGGAACTTCGACTAGGTGAGCCATCACCCTCACTGTTTCTCTATCCTCTTGAGGACTTTCTTGGTCTCTGCAGGGGCCTGTAAATGCTGTTAGCAACCCTAGTGGGGTGCTTCCAGCATCTGGATTTACATAGGAGGGTGAGGGATCTAACTTTTCAAACATTTCGGGGTTGGCTGACCAGACAGCAGGGGTTTTCATCCAGGATTCTTCCCGGATTTCCTTTAACCTACTCTTTTGGTCCCTTTTTTCCCCCTTTCCTTTCTAACCTGTTGCCAGCCTGATGCCTCCCTGTTTCCTTTTGTTCTCGGCAGGGGGTCCCTTACAGTTCACCAGCCCTCTGCTGGAGGGTCCTCCAAACACTGATACAGGACTTCGGGGCGCAGATTTTACTGTATGTTAGGGTTTCCCCTCAACCTGGCAAATATGGCAATTCCCACCACATCTTTGTGGAGTTTTCGCCAGTCAAACTGCTGTCTTACGCAGGCTTTGGTTTTTCACATACTGACATGTACAGCCACTGTAGTCTCATGGGCCATTCTTACTATTTCGCTCCGGTACCTCTGTGGCACCACTAACTGGTAAACCACCGTCCACTCCTTACTCTCAGGTCTGTGAGGAGAAGTCCTCATTCTTTAAGTAGTAGCAATCCGGGACTCCCTCTGCTTCAATTTCAGACTGGGCAGCCTGTGCTAACTCTTAACACTGGGTCAGCTCGCTGAGCCTCAGCTAGGGAAGATTTATTTAACTCATTCCCTGGGTCTTCTAACTTTCCAAAGAAAGTCTCGGACAGACAGACCTCATGGTCATCTGCCTGCAGTGCCAATTCAGTCTTCTCTGGGGGAGCTGGTTTGATCATGTCTATGTCTATCATGGCCTGATTCATTACAGATTCATAGAAACTTCAGGGGACCGTCTCCTGCCACTGCCCTGTTTCTCTGATCTCCTGCGGTCTTGCTTTCACTATTGGGGAAGCTACTACCTTCATCCCCGCCAGATCATTACCTAGCAGCAGGTCAACCCCGTCCACAGGCAAAAACTAGGGACAATCCCTACGGTCACCGGTCCCGAAACTAGGTTGCACTCCAAGTGCACCCAGTGTAAAGGTACAGGCATACACTGCCCTCCAATACCATTCACCACCATTCTGGAGTTTTCTGCACTCTCTGGGGGAAAGGTCAGGCCTTTTCCCAGTAAAAGGGATCTAGTGACCCCTGTGTCGAGGGGTATGAGGTTACTCTCCCTTCAGACACAAAACCCTGATAAACTTCAGGAATCCTATTAACTTTTCCTGCACTTGCAGCCGTAAGCTTCCTGGGTCTCACTCTCACTGCAGTTAAAGCCACAGCTTGTTCTGCTGAGCTTTCCATCAGGTCCTCTTCCTCACTGAGCGGGTGTGCCCTGATTAACCCTACAGGTTTTCCCTTTAGTTTCCAGCAGTCAGCTCTTAAATGCCCTGCATTATTACAATGGAAGCACACAGGTCTCTGGGTCTCTCTCCTGCTTACAGCAATTTCCTTTTTGGCTGGAGGAAGGTCCCCTGCTTTTCTTTCCCTCTCAGGACTGCTTGTGTTTCGATCACCTTCCCACCCTTTGTTCTCTTCAGATTTGTGGTGGTGATTAGGAAAGGCTTTCCCCTGGAAACCAACTTATAAATGAGAGCAAACTCATTGGCCAGAACTGCGGCTTGCTGGGCTCTATGAGCCTTCTGTTCCTCTACATGTGTCTTTTTAGAGTGGGAGAGAATTTTTAAATTCCTCTAGAAAAATTACTTCTCCGAAATTTTCATTGCTGAGCTGCACTTATGAGCCCTCAGCCACAGGTCAAAAGCCAGCTGCTTATTTCTCTCAAACTCCAGGTAAGGTTGATTAGCTTGCTTCTTGAGGTTTCTAAACTTTTGGCGATAGGCTTCCGGTAATAACTCATATGCCCCGAGGATAGCATTTTTTATCAGTTCATAATTGGATGAACTCTCATCTGGCAACATGGAATAAATCTCATGGGCTTTTCCTACTAATTTACTCTGTAACAAAAGAGTCCAGGCCTCAGCTGGCCACCTTAACTGCCTTGCCAGTTTTTCAAAAGACACAAAAAACGCTTCCACATCTTCCTCATTGAAATTTGGGATCAGGTGAGAAAGTTTTAACAATCCTGTACCCAGCCCTGAATTATGCTCCTCCATATTGGCCATGCTTTCACTGGGGTTACTCTGTCGCTCCCCCTTAGTTAAGGCAAGTCGTCTCCGCTCTCTCTCTTTGCATTCCTTCCGGAAGGTACTTTCTCTCTCCTCCCTCTCTTTATCTTCACCTTCCTTCTGGAAGGCTCTTTCTTTCTCTCTCTCCTATCTCTTTCTTTCTCCTCTAATTCAAGTTTCCTCTGTTCCAATTGTAGCTTTACTAGCAATACCATTTCGGGGTCTACTTCTTCACATTCAAGGAAATAATGGTTGGCCACTAGTCTTAGGAGTTCAGACTTCCTAGCCTTGCCATGTACAGTGATCTCACACTGCTCGGCCATTTTCCTCATTTCCTCCATAGTGCTTTTAACTTATCCCAAGTTACTTCACCCTGGCTTGGGGAGCTGCTAGCTTCAGTCGCAGACATGTCAGTATTCTAGCACACACAACCACAAGAAGACCGATATTGAAATCTTTTCTCTTTTGTTTGGGATCAATTTGGTTTCCCACTTCCAATTTCTCCTGTTTGTCTGTGGGTCAAATCCAGGATGGTAGCCCCCAACTTTGTTACGACCAGGTGAGAAGGAGTCTAGGGGTTCCCTCTCAGCCTTTGCCTGGTTTAACCATAACAGGGTTTAATTTTAAAAACACTGTGTTTTTAGCTTCCCCTCAGTGAATCCTTGTTCATTGCTCCAATTGTAAGGCAAAGAAATCAATTCAGACAGGTTTTCTTAGATTTTAAACAAGAAAGGTAGAATGTATTAATCTTAAACTCTAATCCAGTTACCAAATATGAATATGTGATGTGACCACGCTAGCATGCATACGCGATAACACATGCAGATAGAGACAGAAAAGTAGAAAAGAATAAAGGGGAAAAGTCTGAGGCAATAGATGGGTTTCTATTTTACTGTCCTTTGATTGCTGTGATGTCTTTGGTTGCCGGTCATACTTGCAATCCGTTGGGGCCCAGTGCACGCTTCAACTTGTTTCGAGGTCGAAGTTTTTTCTCTTTTGAGGTTTACGTGTCTTCCGTGGGTCCGGTGGCTTGTGAGAAAGCGACAGAGAGAGAAAGAGGCTTCCTTGCTCCAAGTTCCAGTTCAAACAGCCTTCTGAATTCAAACTGTCCTGTGGCTAGTTCAAAAAAACCTGGACCAGCGAGTTACTCATTTGACCAGCTGGTTTAACCAGTTTTGGCTCAGTGCATTGTATCGCCTCAGCAGGGTCTGGAATGTGCTTCCTTACACCTTCAATGTCTGGTGATCAAAGTCCATTGTGGGTTAAGTGGACAAGGGAATAGTCCTTTGCCTCCACAAGCACTCGCTGTTAGTATGCAAATATCCTTCCAGCCAAGTGTCTGGTGATTTTTTTTAACAAAGAACAAAGAAGAAAGAACAGTACAGCACACGAACAGGCAATTCGGCCCTCCAAGCCTGCGCCGATCTTGATGCCTGCCTAAACTAAAACCTTCTGCACTTCTGGGGACCGTATCCCTCTATTCCCATCCTATTCATGTATTTGTCAAGATGCCTCTTAAACGTCATTATCGTACCTGCTTCCACCACCTCCCCCGGCAGCAGGTTCCAGGCACTCACCACCCTCTGTGTAAAGAACTTGCCTCGCACATGCCCTCTAAACTTTGCCCCTCTCACCTTAAACCTATGTCCCCTAGTAACTGACTCTTCCACCCTGGGAAAAAGCTTCTGACTATCCACTCTGTCCATGCCGCTCAAAACTTTGTAAACCTCTATCATATCACCCCTCCACCTCCGTCGTTCCAGTGAAAACAATCCGAGTTTATCCAACCTCTCCTCATAGCTAATGCCCTCCAGACCAGGCAACATCCTGGCAAACCTCTTCTGTCCCCTCTCAAATTCTCCACGTCCTTCTGGTAGTGTGGCGACCAGAATTGCACGCAATATTCTAAGTGTGGCCTAACTAAAGTTCTGTGCAGCTGCAGCATGACTTGTCAATTTTTATACTCTATGCCCCGACTGATGAAGGCAAGCATGCCGTATTCCTTCTTGACTACCTTATCCACCTGCGTTGCCACTTTCAGTGACCTGTGGACCTGTATGCCCAGATCTCTCTGCCTGTCAATACTCCTAAGGGTTCTACCATTTACTGTATACTTCCCACCTGCATTAGATCTTCCAAAATGCATTACCTCACATTTGTCCGGATTCAACTCCATCTGCCATTTCTCCGCCCAAGTCTCCAGCCGATCTATATCCTGCTGTATCCTCTGACAATCCTCATCACTGTCCGCAACGCCACCAACCTTTGTGTCGTCCGCAAACTTTATCAGACCAGCTACATTTTCCTCCAAATCATTTATATATACTACAAAGAGCAAAGGTCCCAGCACTGATCCCTGCGGAACACCACTAGTCACATCCCTCCATTCAGAAAAGCACCCTTCCACTGCTACCCTCTGTCTTCTATGACAGAGCCAGTTCTGTATCCATCTTGCCAGCTCACCTCTGATCCCGTGTGACTTCACCTTTTGTACCAGTCTGCCATGAGGGACCTTGTCAAAGGCTTTACTGAAGTCCATATAGATAACATCCACTGCCCTTCCTTCATCAATCATCTTTGTCACTTCCTCAAAAAACTCAATCAAATTAGTGAGACAAGTCCTTTCTTCACTCCAGTAACAGTTTAAAATCGATGTTCATCTGACAAAATTAACGTGTCTCATTCTTGGCAGGTGACAGTATAGAATGATGTGTGCAGCTTCACTGCTGATATTTCCCATGTACTGGGATGATTATGTATTCACACACAGGACTGACTGATGCACCTCCCTTTAAGCAAAGCACAAAGGCAAACCACAAGGTCTGATATATATTTCTAAAATATATCTTAAGTCACTCTATTGAGGCCCTATTTTAGGTGGAATTAGGTTGCTTGTAAGAGTTCTAGCAATGCCTGCCTTTTTGTGGGATATGTGGAACATTCTTTATACCAGTCCTACTCAGGTCCCCTTCCTTACCTTTTTCTCCCAGTACACTGATGAATGTATAGGTATTGTTTCCTTCTCTTGCCCAAACTGAAAATTTTATCAACTTTGCTTCCAATTTCCACCATCACATGGCTCATTTCTGACTTTTCCCTTTCCTTCCTCAACTTCTCTGTTTCCATTTCTGGGAATAGGTTATCGACCAATATCCAATATAAGCCCACTGAGTCATACAGCTACTGTAATGGTCAAGTACTGGCCAATTCAGTAGGTGTTTGATCACTTACTTGCTATGATCATAACAAGTCCCAACCAGACAGGTTTTCTTGAGTTTAGTAAAGAAAGAGGATAACTTTATTGTACCTAAACCAAATTAATAAAAATAATAAACTACGCACCAACTTTCACTCACACACACATACGAGCATTTTACACACACACAAACAGGTTGCAGAGTGGGGAAAAGTAGATTGGTTGAGTTAGAGTCCATAGAAAAAAGGGGTATACAGTCTATGAGGTTTGGTGATTCGGCTGGCTTCTAGCTGAATTTGGTGATCCTGAGGCTTTTAGTTTGAAGAGGTAGATGACTGGTTTGGTGTGTCTCCTGGAGACAGTGATGTGGATGATTTCCTCCAACAAGGTTTCTGATTGTAGCTGGAGTATGCAAAGGTAGTCAGTCATCAAGCAGGATTTGAAACTTTCAAGCTCGAATGGAGAGAGAGGGGGACCCCCACTTGGGTCAGCACATGTTAAAATGCAGAAGCTTCTCCTTTGCTGCAGAGAAAACACTAATTTAAACCACAGATGGGGAGGGGCTTACATGACAGTGATTCAAAAAAAGCAGTTAGCAGTAATTCTCTCTTGCTAAAAAAAAGCTAGTTCTCTTAAATTTCCTGGGTCTTAGTTCTTTCTGGGGACTGAGCTGACATTTCATCTCCCTCCTCACAAGCCTTGCAATGTTGGATACAGTGTTGCAAATTAGGTGGCCATCCTAAGCTGCCAGCAAAGTCATTTTTCATGTTCTTTTTAAAATTTCTTCAGAAAATATAAATTCAGATCTCCAGCCAGTAGGTTAAAGAAAATTAACATTCAACAAAGTCCATTTGAGTGACACCTCCCCACCATGCAAAATGAAATGTGATGACAGGAACATTTCATTATGATATCACAAATTAAAAAGAAACCGTACACACACGCTCATCAGTCTCACTTTCACAGCAATGCTCTGGTTTAATTTTATTTGGGATTGGGCACAATCACAACTCCAACTGCTCTGACTGGGCTCAATCAGCTTGTGCTCCAGCATATAGTGAATTTCTTCCCAAACTTGGGTCAGTTTCCTGGGACCTAGGCAATCGGGATTTTGTTTTATGGGAGGGGTCTCTCCTACATCCACATCGTGTAGGTTTTGGGTTGTGCACCTTGGTTTGTCCCTGAAGATCTCTTTAAACGCTGTGAGCAGCCTTGTTAGGTCTCTTGTGGGAGTGGTGTACAGGCCACCTAACATTAACCACACTGTAAGATGGGGTATAAAGGAAGAAATAACGGCAGCTTGTCAGAAAGGTACAGAGATAATTATAGGGGATTTTAACCCACATGTAGACTGGAAAAATCAGATGGGCAGAAGTAGTCTAGATGAGCAGTACATAGAATGTTTTCAGAATAATTTCTTGGAACAATACATTCTGCAGCCAACCAGAGAGCAGACTATACTAGACCTGGTATTGTGTAATGAGATAGGATTAATTAATGACCTCATAGTTAAGGCACCCCTAGGTAGCAGCGATCATATGATTGAATTTTACATTCAGTTTGATGGAGAGAAGAGTGGGTCCAAGACTAGCATTTTAAACTTAAATAAGGGCAATTATGAGGGCATGAAAGCAGGGCTAGCTAAAGTGAACAGGCAAATCAGGTTAAGGGATAGGTCAATAGAGATACAGTGGCAGACATTTAAGGGGATATTTCAGAATATACAGAATAGATACATTTCAACGAGAAAGAAAAATTCCAAGCGTGGGACCCGCCATCTGTGGTTAATTAAAACAGTTAAAGATAGTATCAAACTTCAAGAAAAAGCCTTTAATTACGCAAATGGGAGGCAGGTCAGAAGATTAGACAGAATATAAAAACAGCAAAGAATAGCTAAAAGATTGATAAGGAAGGTAAAATCAGCATACGAGAGAAAGCTAGCTCGAAATATAAAGACAGATAGTAAGAGTTTCTATAGATATTTAAAAAAGAGTTAACAAAGTGAGCATCGGTCCTTTAGAAAGTGAGACTGGGGAATTAATGAGGGAAAATAAGGAGATAGCAGATGAATTGATATTTTGCATCGGTCTTCACTATTGAGGATACAAGTAACATCCCAGTATTAGGTGTAAGTCAGGAAATGGAAGGGAGGGAGGAACTCCAGAAAATTACAATCACCAGGGAAGTGGTACTGAACAAATTGTTGGAGCTGTGGGCTGAAAAGTCCTCGGGTCCTGATGGACTTCATCCTAGGGTGTTAAAAGAAGTGGCTAGTGAGATAGTTGATACGTTAGTTTTAATTTTCCAAAATTCCCTAGATTCAGGGAAGGTTCTGTTAGATTGGAAAACAGTGAATGTAACTCCTTCATTCAAAAAGGGAGGGAGACAGAAAGCAGGAAACTACAGGCCAGTTAGCTTAACATCTGTCTTAGGGAAAATGTTAGAAGATATTATTAAAGACGGTATGGCAGGGCATTTCGAAAAATTCAAGGTAATCAGGTAGAGTCAACATGGTTTTATGAAAGGAAAATCATGTTTAACCAATTTATTGGAGTTCTTTGAGGGAGTTACATGTGCTGTGGATAAAGGGGAACCGGTGGATGCATTGTACTTAGATTTCCAGAAGGCATTTGATGAGGTGCCACATCAAAAGTTATTGCTCATGGTGTAGTGGGTAACATATTGGCATGGATAGAAGATTGGTTAGCAAACAGGAAACAGAGTAGGCATAAATGGGTCATTTTTTGGTTGGCAAGATGTAATGAGTGGTGTGCCATAGGGATCTCTGCTGGGGCCTCAACTTTTTACAATTTATATAAATGACTTAGATGAAGAGACCAAAGGTATGGTTGCTAAATTTGCTGATGACACAAAGATGGGTAGGAAAGTAAATTGTGAAGAGGAGATAAGGGGACTACAAAGGGATATAGATAGGTTAAGTGAGTGGGCAAAGACCTGGCAAATAGCGTACAATGTGGGAAAATGTGAAATTGTCCACTTTGGCAAGAAGAATGAAAAAGAAGCATATTATCTAAATGGTGAGAGATTGCAGCGCTCTGAGATGCAGAGGGATCTGGTGTCCTAGTGCATGAATCACAAAAAGTTAATATGCAGGCACAGCACGTAATTAGGAAAGCTAATAGAATGTTATTGTTTATCACAAGGGGAATTGAATACAAAAGTAGGGAGGTTATGCTTCAGCTATACAGGGTATTGGTGATGCCACATCTGGAGTACTGTGTACAGTACTGGTCTCTTTATTTAAGGAAGGATGTAAATGCATTGGAGGCAGAACAGAGAAGGTTTACTAGACTAATGCCTGGAATGGGTGGGCTGTCTGATGAGGAAAGATTGGACAGGCTAGGCATGTATCCGCTGGAATTTAGAAGAGTAAGAGGCAACTTGATTGAAACATATAAGATCCTGAGGGATCTTGACAGGGTGGATGTGGAAAGGATGTTTCCTCTTGTGGGAGAATCTCGAATTAGGGGTCACTGTTTTAAAAACAAGGGGTCGTCCATTTAAGACAGAGATGAGGAGAAATTTTTTCTCTCAGACGGTCGTGAGTCTTTGGAATTCTCTTCCTCAAAAGGCGGTAGAAGCAAGATTATCGGGGGTAGGTGGAAATGTGGAGTAATCAGTTTAGCCATGAACTTATTGAATGGCGGAGCAGGCTCGAAGGGCCAAGTGGCCTACTCCTGCTCCTAATTCGTATGTCCTCTCTGATCTGCGTTTAAATAGTAGAGTATGGTGTCTAATTTCCCTAACATTTCAGTGTTAGCTAACCGGACGGTAGGTACTTCAATCTGGGAATCCTCCAAGCCACGCTCTAACTCGTCCTCACTGTCCCTTTCGCCCTCCTCTTTCCTGACTGCCTGATAGACTTGTGCTTCTTTGTATCCTTCCCACCTGCGATACCATTTTAACATATTGATGTGGCGCAGGCTTTGCTTTTTCCTATGATCTGGGGTGTAAATTATATAATTCACCTTGCTAATTCTCTTTATTACTCTGTACGGGCCACTGAACTGGGCCTTCAGTGGTTCTCCCTGTATTGGTAATAGCATTAACACATGGTCTTCAGGCTGAAATCTTCTATCCTTGGGGTGTTTATCCGCCTGCCTTTTCATGGTTGTCTGGGAGATTTTTAGGTGTTCCTGAACCACTGCACAGGCTCTCATGAGATATTCTTGAAACATGGAGATGTAGTCAAAGAGGGACGATTCATGCCCGTGTCCCAAAAACATCTCCTGGATTAGTTTTAGAGGATCTCTCACCTCGTGTCCATAAACTAATTCAAAGTGACTAAAGCCAGTGGACTCATTTGGTAAGTTGCTGGTAGAAAACAGAAGAAATCCAAGCCCTTTGTCCCAGTCATGGAGGTACTCATAGCAGTATGCCCTGATCATTGTCTTTAGGGTCTGGTGGTATTGCTCCAAAGCCCCTTGTGACTGTGGGTGGTAGGCTGAGGACTTTAGCCGGGTTATGCCCAGATTACCCACGATCTTTTGAAAAACACTGGACATAAAATTTGTGCCCTGATCCGAATAGATCTCAGCAGACAGCCCATATCGGGTGAAGAATTGGGTTAGCTCCTCCACCACTATTCTGGCAGAGATAGTTCTTAGAGGGATAGCCTCTGGAAACTGAGTAACCACATCCAAATGGTGAGAAGATACTGGTAGCCCCTTTTTGTTTTCAGTAGGGCCCCCACACAATACCAGCATTCTGCTGACCGGTTCCCTAAAAGCCGGTATGGGAATTAGGGGTGCAGATAATATTGCAGGTTGAGGCTTCCCCATAACCTGGGATGTTCAGCAAGTCTTACAGAACTCCATCACATCCTTGTGGAGCTGTGGCTAGTGAAAATGCTGTCTGATGCAGGCTTGGCTTTTTCCATACCAACATGTCCAGCCATTGAAATCTAGAGGGCTATCCTCAATATTTCCCGACAGTACCTCAACTGCAGCACTAGCTGGTGAACCACTGTCCACTCCACTTCCTCATCAGCACCTCAAACTTTAAATAGTAGCACTCTGGAACTCCCTCTGCTTCAGCTTCGGTTTGAGCAGTCTGTGCTAACTTCTTTAATCCTGGGTCAGCTTGCTGTGCCTCGACCAAGGAATACCTGTTTAACCCATCCTTTGGGTACTCTAACTTACCAAAGAAGGTTTCAGATAACCAGACAGTAGAGTCATCTGTCTGCAGTGCCAGTTCTGTCTCCTGTGCCAGAACCTGTTTGGCCATGGACCGGGTCACCACACAGTCAGAGAAAATGGTGGGGACCTTATCTTGTAACTGCTCTATCTCCCTGACCTCTTTCGGTCTCTCTAAAACCACTGGGGAAGCTACCACCTTCGCCCCCGATAGATTATTCCCAGAAGCAGGCTGGCCCTGTCCAAAGGTAAACTAGGACAATCCCCACAGTTACCGGTCCTGAAACAAGGTCGCAATCCAGTTGCACCCAGTATAAAGGTACGGGCATATACTTTCCTCCGATACCATTTACTAGCACTCGGGTATTCAATGCACTCTCTGGGGGAAACGTCATGCCTTTCCCCAGCAGAAGGGATTGGGTGGCCCCTGTATCCTCCTAAGTATGACTATGGGCTTACTCACCTCACTCGAGGGGTATGGGGTCACCTTTCCTCTGGACACAAAATCCTGGTAACTTTCAGGGATTTTGTTAAGTTTTCCCGCACTCACAGCAGTAGGTTTACTGGATTTTACTGTCGCAGCTAAAGCCACAGCATTGTCTGCTGGGCTTTCCATCAGGGCCCCTTTTCCTGCACTGGTCTGGTATACCCTGACTAAACCTATGGGTTTTCCCTGTAACTTACAGCAGTCAGCTCGAAGATGACCTGCCTTGTTACAATGGAAACATACAGGCTTTTGGGCATCACTCCTGTTCTCAGCATCGTCCTTTTTGGCCTGAGGAGGGCCTCCAGTGTTTTCAGCTCTCCCTTCTCGCCCATGACTGTTCATCTTCCTATCACCCTCCCAACTTCTATCCTTTTCAGGTTTTTGGAGGTGACTAGGGAAGGGTTTCCCTTGGGACAAGGGCTTGTGAAAAAGTGTATAATCATCAGCCAGGATTGCTAGCTGCCTGGATCTTGGAACCTTTTGTTCTTCCACGTGCTTTCTTATGGAAAGGGGACGCGAGTTTTTGAACTTATCGAGGATAATCACCGCTCTGAGGTTTTTAAAGGTGGACTCTATCTTTCTTAAGTGCCCATATCCACTGGTCAGAAGCAAGTTGCTTAACTCTTGCAAACTCAAGATAAGTTTGTTCAGGCTGCTTTCGGAGGCTTCGTAATTTTTGGCAGTATGCCTCCAGTACTAGCTCATATGCGCCCAAGATAGTGTTTTTAGTCATTTCATAGTCTGATGAACTCCCCTCAGGCAACAGTGAATAAACCTCATGGGCTCTTCCTATTAGTTTGCTTTGCAATAACAATGTCCAGCTCTCTGCAGGCCACTTCAGCTGTTTTGTAAGCTTTTCAAAAGAGGCGAAAAATGCTTACACGTCCCTCTCATTGAACTTTGGTATCAATTGGGAGAACTTTAACAGCTCAGCACCCGGTCCTGAGCTAGGGGTAACTCCCTCACTAGCGGTGCCTTCACTGGTTGTATTGAGTCTTCCCCTATTCAGTTCGAGCTGCCTTAATTCCCTTTGGAAAGCTCTTTCTTTTTCCCTTTCCTGGAATTCTCTCTCCTCTTTCTCTCTCTGGAAAGCTCTTTCTTTCTCCCATTTCTGGAAAGCTCTTTCTTTCTCCCTTTCCTGAAACTCTCTCTGCTCTTTGTCCTTCTGGAATTCTAATTCTAGTCTCCTCTGTTCTAGTTGTACCTTAGCTAATGTTACTTTGTCTGGTTCCGATTCTATGCCTGTCTCTGGTTCTTCAGTGTCAATTTTAAAATGGCTGGCCAGAAGTTTTCGGATTTCAGGCTTCCTAGCTTTTAGACAGATAATAATCTCTGACTGCCCAGCTACATTACTCAACTCTTCAACAGATAGAGCTTTTAATCTGGTCCAAGTTACTTCACCCTGATCTAGGAAAGTACTGGCGTTGAATGTGGACATTTTAGTACTCTAGCACTGAAAACCACAAGAAAACATGTATTGAAGTTTTTAAATTATTGCTCTGGATCAATTTGGTTTCCAGCTGCCAATTTCCCATTTGTCTTTGGATTTGATCCCAGACCTGAGCTCCCAAATATCTGTTACGGTCAAGCGAGGAGGGGTTGAAGGGCTTCCCTTTTTCCTCTCCTTGTTTGACCACAATAGGTTTAATTCTTTCTTAAAGTGGATGTATTGGCCGATTCAGTAGGTGCTTGATTGCTTACTTGCTATGACTATAACAAGAACCATCCAGAGGGGTTTTCTTGAGTTTAACAAAAAAAGAGGTTAACTTTGTTGCAACTAAACCAAACTAATAAAAATAATAACCAAGCGTCAACTTTAGCTCACACACACACACTAGAGGTTTACACACACACAGATAGGTTTTCTTTATTTGTTCATGGGATGTGGGTTAAAACTACCCGATCCGAACACGACCACGTGTCGGGTTCGGGTCGGGTCGGGTCTGTATTCAGTGTCCAGCATTTGGGCTTGGGTCTGGTTGGGTCGGGCTGGACTGTACTGTTTTGTTTCGTATTGTTTTCGTTTAAATCTACATTTAATCTAACATGTTTGCTATTTTCGGGTCAGGTCGGGCAATTTAAAAAAATTAAAGGATTCGGGCCCGCATCGGATTCGGGTTGGCTGTTGTCGGGTCGGGCCCAGGTCGGGTTTTAATTTTATACCCGAGCCAGGCTTTAATGTGGGTGTCACTGACTAGGCCAGTATTTATTACCCATTCCTAATTGCCGTTGAGAAGGTGGTGGCAAGCTGCCTTCTTGAACTGCTGCAGTCCTTGGGGTGTAGATACACCCCTAAGTGCTGTTAAGAAGGGAGTTCCAGGATTTTGATCTAGCGATAGTGAAGGAATGGCAATATAGTTCCAAGTCAGGATGGTGTGCGGCTTGGAGGGGAACTTGCAGGTGGCGCTATTCCCATGCATCTGCTACCCTTGTCCTTCTAGCTGGTAGAGGTCGCGGGTTTGGAAGATGCTGTCAAAGGAGTCTTGGTGAATTGCTGCAGTGCATCTTGTAGATGGTACACACTGCTGCCACTGTGCGTCCGTGGTAATGGGAGTGAATGTTAAAGGTGGTGGATGGGGTGCCAATTAAGTGGTCTGCTTTGTCCAGGATGGTGTCGAGCTTCTTGAGTGTTGTTGGAGCTGCACCCATCCAGGCAATTGGAGAGTATTCCATCACACTCCTGACTTGTGCCTTGTAGATGGTGGACAGACATTGGGGAGTCAGGAGGTGAGTTACGCGCCACAGAATTCCCAGTCTCCGACTTGCTCTTCTAGCCACAGTATTTATGTGGCTGGTCCAGTTCAGCTTCTGGTCAGGATGTTGATAGTGGGGGTTCAGTGCTGGTAATGCCATTGAACATTAAGGGAAGATAGTTAGAGTTCTGATGAAGGGTCACAGAACTGAAACGTTAACTCTGTTTCTCTCTACACAGATGCTGCCAGGCCTGCTGAGTATTTCCAGCACTTTCTGTTCTCATTTCGGAGTTCCAGCATCCACAGTATTTTGCTCTTATCTTAGTTAGATTCTCTCTTGTTTGAGATGGTCATTGCCTGCCACATGTGTGGTGCGTATGTTACTTGCCACTTATCAGCCCAAGCCTGGATGTTGTCCATGTGTTGCTGCATCTAGACATGGCTGTTTCATTATCTGAGGAGTTGCGAATGGTGCTGAACATTGTGCAATCATGCTGGGCCCAGGACACTACTCTGAGGAACTCCTGCAGTGATGTCCTGGGACTGAGATGATTGACCTCCAACAACCACAACCATCTTCCTTTGTGTTAGGTATGACTCCGACCAGTGGAGAGTTTTCCCCGATTCCCATTGAATCCAGTTTTGCTTGGGCTCCCTGATGCCATACTCAGTCAAATGCTGCCTTGATGTCAAGGGCAGTCAATCTCACCTCACTTCTGGAGTTCAGCTATTTTGTCCATGTTTGGACAAAGGCTGTAATGAGGTGAGGAGCTGAATGGCCCTGACAGAAACCAAACTGAGCATCAGTGAGCAGGTTATTGCTGAGCAAGTGGTGCTTGATAGCACTGTTGACGACCCCTTCCATCACTTTGTTGATGATCAAGAGTAGACTGATATGGTGGTAATTGGCCAGATTGGATTTGTTCTGCTTTTTGTATACAGGACATACTTGGGCAATTTTCCACATTGCTGGGTAGATGCCAGTGTTGTAGCTGTACTGGAACAGCTTGGCTTGGGGTGTGGCTACTTCTGGAGCACAGGTCTTCAGTACTATTGCCGAATGTTGTCAGAGCCCATAGCCTTTGCAGCATCCAGTACCTTCAGCTGTTTCCTAATATCACGTTGAGTGAATTGGATTGGTTGAAGACTGGCATCTATGATGTTGGGGACGTCAGGAGGAGGCTGAGATGGATCATCAACTCGGCACTTCTGGCTGAAGATGGATGTAAATGCTTCAGCCTTGTCTTTTCCACTGATGTGCTGGGCTCCCCCATCGTTGAGGGTGGGGATATTTGTGGAGTCTCCTCCTGTTAGTTGTTTAATTGTCCACCACCATTCACGACTGGTGTGGCAGGACCGCAGAGCTTAGATCTGACCCATTGGTTGTGGATCACGTAGCCCTGTCTATCAGATGTTGCTTCCGCTGTTTGGCATGCAAGTAGTCCTGTGTTGTAGCATTATCATTCAACAAAGCACACTGGCGTGACACTACCTTGACTATACTTTCTCCCACCCTGCTTCCATTCTCCCAGTTTCTTCACCTACACTGAATCTGTTCTGACGATGCTTCCAGTATGTCTTCCCTTTTCCTCAATCGAGGGTTTCCCTCCATCATGGTTGATAAGACCCTCGACAATGGCCGTACCATTTCCTGCCCTTCTGTCCTCACCCCTCCCTCTCCCTCTCAGATAATGATAGATTTCACCTCCTCACCTTCCACCCCACCTGCCTCCACATTCAGCGGGTCATCCTCTGAGATTTCCGCCATCTCCAGCGTGATGCTACCAGCAAACACATTATACCCTCCTTTCCCCTTTCAACATTCCAAAGGGACCATTCCTTCTAGTGTCAGTCTGGTGCACCCCTCAATTACACCTAACATCCCTGTCCCCTTCCCCCAGCACCTCCCTGGGCAAATGCAGAAGATGCAACACCTGCCCTTGTGTCTCCTCCTTTCCCACCACCCAGGGGCCCAAACACTCCTTCCAGGTGAAACAGTGATTTATTTCTACTTCTTTCAATTTATTACACTATATTCATTGTTCATGTTGCAGACTACATTGAGGAGACCAAACACAAATTAGGCTACCGGTTGCAGAACACCTCCCTTCAGTCCGCAAGCATGACTCCGGGCGTCTGGTTGCTTGCCATTTTAATTTCCCACCCCGCTCCCTCTCTGACCGGACCTCCTATACTGTTTCAATGAAACTCAATGGAAGCTTGAGGAATAGCACCTCATCTTTCGATTGGAGACTTTACAGCTGTCTGGACTAAACATCGAGCTCAACAGTTTCAGATCATAACCTCTGCCCCACTTTTTTGTGGTTTGTTTTTGGACAGCAGCTGTTGGTGATGATTCTGCTATTCCCATTTACACCTCTTTTGTGTCTTGTCCCACTGCTATCTCCTTTTGCCTTGCACCATCATCCCTTTTGTCATTTAATCTCTCCTGCCTCCTCTATCACAGACCTTTCATTTTGTTCTTTCTTCCCGCCCCCACCTCTGTACTTGCTTAGAACCTTGTTTACATCTCAAGCTTTTTCCAGTTCTGATGAAAGGCCATTGACCTGAAATGTTAGCTTTGTTTTCCTCTCCACAGAAGCTATCTGACCTGCTGAGTGTTTCCAGCATTTTCTGTTTTTTATTTCAGAGTTCCAAAATTCATAGTATTTTGCTGTGCCCATGCCTGTGCCTTTAATTTTGACTGCAAGACTTAAAAATATATTTTCTTTGGGTTTGGCACAAACAACGACATCCTAATTTCAAAATACCTGGTCTCGGCATTGAATCGCAACAGATTTTCCTTGTCGGTCTGTGGATGCTGGTTTCAGTATTTTCCATAAAAAGAATCAGCATTTAATCCTAAATGTTACAACGGTTTGCGCTTTGGTATAAAAAAGCCATATAACCAGTAATAAGTGTGATATTTCACAGAAACTCACTTCTCAAAAGCTTACATTTCTAACTTAGTATGGAAACAGTCTGTTTCTTTCTCTTCTCTCCTCTCTTACAAATTTCTCTTTCTTTCTATATTTTTCTGTCCTAATTTCAATTTATTTTCCCTTTTATTTGGTCAGAAGAAGATTGGCTTTCTATCTTGTACCTCTGGTGTAATAAAGGAGCATTTTCTACTTGGTTCTGAATTTGGAAGAGCGTTTTTTTCCTACTGCTGATAACAGTTACAATATCTCCTTTATGCAGATGAGATTGCTGTAAATCTTATTTTATATCAAATTGCATCAGGTAGATTTTATTTTTTCTTATTTATGCACTATGTTATGCCTTTTTGTATATTTATCTCATTTCTTTTCATTTCCTTATCCTGGCACCTTCAGCTCAGGTAGTGGACACACGGGAGGGTGAAACTGGACTTGGGCGGAGACACAAAACAGATATCGGTCGCCTGCTATACATCCTATCCAATATTCAATTCCACTGGTTTTAATAAAAATTAATATCAGGCAGGTCATATAACAGGCGGCAGCATGAATTTCACCCCTACAACCTACTCCCAGATTGTTGCCAATGCATCCTTGGAGCCAATTGCAAGGAAATGATAGAATCATTCAGACCCTTCCCATTCATGCTTCTTGAGATTTCCCTGCTTAGACTGGGAATTGAATAGATTGAGTCTCAATGTTGACATCTATGACAGATTATGGATAATGCAGAAGATTTGTACATACATTTTCCATTTCTGCTACACCCATAAAGTGAAAGGCAATGCAAGTTTTACTTAATTCACTAGAAATTTCACTGATTAGGCTCAATTGCATATGTTTGAATAATAAAGTCCTTGGTTTACAAATGCCATGTCATTGACCTGATAATGCAGTAATAACTTTGTACTGTTCCATCTCCTGCATTGTTAAAACTGTCATTTATTTGTTTTTTTTACATATTGATAAATCCTACTCGCAGTCAGCTATGGAACAAATCATTCGAAGACATCATGCACTTTTACCTTCTGTCTTAATCTTCTGACTAATTGTTATTTCATTATTCTGAAGGTGATTTGCCACAACAGATAAAAATGTATTAAGTTGAACGTACATAGATTTAGTTCTCTGTCAGAGCACATTGTTGCCTTGAAGCAGTTTTTACATTTCGACAGTAATAAATACTGTAGACAGCACAGACTTATTTTTATATCTGCTTTGTTTTGTTCAGAAGAGGAAAAGCATTTGTGTTAGTTGTCAAGCTATTACAGAAGTCTCTACATGTAAAAAGACAATATCAATGAGGGTACAATTTGTAACTGCTGTTGTATATCAGCACTCAAGTATGTATGGAAATTCTAAGCCTGGCTCTAATCCAGTTGCAAGTTGCAATAAAGCTACTAAATTAACTGTGTGTTAAGAAAAGAAAATCCAATAGCATTCTCACTACAACAAAATCATTAAACCTTTTCATACAGAACTGATGCAGCTGTCATATATATTTACCAAAAAAGGCAGTGGCTATCATAAGGCAGTTGGCATTACTTTGCTTGATTAAACAGAAAAGGGAATTCAAATGTCTGGTAATAAAAACATCTTATTTTATTAATCAATTTTAAAATTCAAAAAGCCTACATTTCCTTAATTACATAAAAGAGTGAACAATGCAGCTATTTAACAGCATGTTACGACCCTTTCATTATTACGTTAAGGGAGCAAAGTAAGATAACCATCCCAGGCAAGAGAAATTCTAAGCAACAACAAAAATACAATGTTCCTTGATCAGGGCACAGTGTCCACTGTGGCAGCACACATCAGTGTGCTGTCAATAGCTGTTCTGAGAATAATGATATTGGAAAGCATTAAACAAGAGAATAACAGCATCACAATATAACTAGGCAGCAAATAATTTAAAAGTTACCACAGCATATCATAATAAGAAATCACACACACTCAATGACCTAAATTTTCTAACATATTAAATAGAGACTTATACCATGAAAGAGAACTGGAAATCTGGGTACATATGTTTTTGGATAGATTATTCTCCTGCCAACACTACTTTGAATACTCACACACCTCATTCCTGACCATTGAGAAAATGTATAAAGTATATCCAGAGCATCATCAAGGTAGTAAATGTAATATAACACTTTTCACAGCATCTTCCTGCCCTTCTTGTTACTGTTATGCTACATTCTCGAGCATATTATTTTTGCCAGCCTCCCTTCTGTCATGGGCAAGATGAAGTACAGTGGCAGAAGATTCATGTGCAGCATAAACACCTGCATAGACCAGTTGGGATGAATGGCCTGTTTCTCTAGTGTAAATTCTATGTAACCTCCTCCAGCCCTATAAGTCTCTGAAAATTCTGCGTACATCCAACTCTGGCCTCTTGTGCATCCCTTATTTCCTTTGCCCCACTATTGGCCGCTGTGCTTTCAGACATCTAGGCCTTAAATTCTGGAATTCCCTCCTTAAATCTCTCTGCCTCTTCACCTATCTCCTCTAAGACATAGCATAGCACAGAAGCAGCCCTTCTGGTCTGTGTTGTGTATGCTGCATACGAGCCTCATCCCACCCTAAAGGCCTGCTCGGGTCTGCAAATGAGACCCAACCCGAGTCCGACAGAACCCCATCCGAACCCGACCTGGCCTGAGTCCTTCCACTTTTTTCCCACGCCCGACCTGACCCGACCATCAGTTAACCTACCTTCTGTTTTTCACTTTGTTTCTTACCTGCACAAGCTTAAAATAACTGTAGCAAAACCACCTTTAAAGTCCAAAAAGTAAATTAACATTACAGTCACTTACCAGAGGTGGTGATAGAGCGTGTCCGATCTGGCCCGACCCGAGCCTGAATGCCAGACCTGGAAGTGCGACCCAACCCAACCCGAACCCGACACATGTCGCCGGGTCCCGTCGGGTTCGGGTCGGGTAGCAGGCCTTTATCCCACCTTATTTAATCTATTACTTCTGAAAATCCATCTATTCCTTTTTCCCTATGTATTTATCTAGCTTCCCTTTAAAGCCATCTATGTTATTCACCTCAACTGCTCAATGTGGTAGCAAGTTCCACATTCTAACAACTCTCTGGGTGAAGAAGTTTTTCCTGAATTCTTAACTGGATTTATTGATGACTATCTTATATTGATGGCCCCTCAGTTTGATCTCCCAAGATACATTAGAAGAATGTTCAAGTAGAAACATTAGAGACAGAATAAAATTCTGCTCTTGGAGGTGGGTGCGGACGTGGGGGCAGACAAAATGGCAGGTGGCACCATTCCGGACATTGCCCCGGCCCCCTGCCATTTTGTACTGGAAGACTGCAATGGGTCGAATGGCCTTTTTCACCCTTGAGTTTTTGTTATGTATCAACATTTTGACCATTTTTTTCACCTGAAGTTTTTGGAAAAAGAAATGCTTTTATTGCTGGATTTATTTTTAATGCTAAATTTTTAAAAACAATTCTCACGCTTAAATGCTTCTTCCTGCCTCCACCTCAATTTTCAGCGGGGTTGGGGAGAAAGTCCCTCCTTTGAGGGCAATAGAGGGCCCCAGGAGGGCCCCCCCAGCAGCAATCACTGCCCCCCCCACCCTGGTAAGACCCCCCCACCCTGATCAACCCCCTCGCACCCCATTGCCGGGGCCTGTCTGAATGGCCCCAATGACCCCAACCTCACTCACCTGTCCCAGGGTCTTCTCTCTCCAATCTTGTGTTCTTGAAGAACTGCAGGGCCTCCTGCAGTACCGGCAATGGCTACTGTTCCCAGTGGCGCTGCTGGTACTGCAGAGCTGACAGCCTTCTGATTGGCCAGCAGCTCTTGGAGGCGGGAGCATGTCCCCCAAAGAGATGGTGTCCTCGATGGTGGGCAGTTAATTGGCTGACCGCTGTCAAATGACTTAGCGGGTCTGACGGAGGGCAGAGGCAGGGTCTCCCCTGTCGCTGCAGTAAAATGCAGCCCTAGGTCACCCTTCTCTGGAGGAAAGAAAAACCTCCTTAAAACCAACGTCTTTGATAAAGCTTTGACAAAGTTTTTCGTCACCTTTCTCATTGGCTCAGTTTTGTCTGATTATGCCTCTATGAAGTGCCTTGGGGTGTTTTACTATGTTAAAGGCACTATATAAATGCAAGTTGTTGTTTTTTCTATAACAGTGATACTTTAAGATAGCCTGTGACACCAGAACATCAAGACCCACATTTTGTCAGCTTTATCGTGAAGATTTATGACATTTAATAGTTAGAAGCCATTCTTTGCATTTACCCAATTTATTTATTATTAAATCTAAAATTGTTTTGTTATATTGTAAGCAGCAGTCTTAATTTTTAAAAAAATAATTGAAAGAACTGGATCTATGTAACATTTTCCAGGCAATTTGTACACATTCTCATGTACCAGCTTCAGGAAAATAAATCTCACACTTACATCCCTTACAATACAGTGCCATTGTATATAATCTTCATAAAATAGTTTTAAAGGCAAGTCGAGTTTCAGGTGTTTGTTTTTTTGTAATGTACAACAGAGCTCATCTGAAAGCAATTCTAATGAGGACAGATTTACAGATAAATTGCCTCTCAGAACACAGAGTAGCCTCAAGAAATTAATAATTAATTTATGTTTATATCATCTTCAATGCAGAAAAAAACATCCCAAGGCACTTCACAGGAGTGCAATCAGATAAAGATCAACACTGAGCCAAAGGACATATTAGGAAAGGTGACTAAAATCTTGCCTGAAGAAGTAGGTTTGAATGTAGTCTTAAAGCAGGAGAGGGAGCTGGAGAGGTGGAGACGTTTATGAAGGGAATTCCAGAGCTTATGGATTAGCTGGCTGAAGGCACGACTGTCAATGGTGGGGCAAGAGTAGTGCAGTAAGTCCAGAATTGGAGCAATGAAGAGTCCTTAAAGGATTATAGGGAAAGAAAGAGATTGAGAGGGCCAAGGCCCTGAAGGGATTTAAAGACCAGAATGAGAATTTTAAATGTGAGGCATTAAAGAACAAGAACCCATGTAGATCAGCAAGCACATGAGATGAGTGAGCGGGAACTTGGTGCAGGATAGGATACAGGCAACAGATGACCTCAGTTATGGAAGGTGGAAGTTGGGAGGCCAGCTAGACAAGCATAAGAATAGTCAAATCTAGTAATGAAAAGGCATGAATGAGGGTTTCAACAGTAGATGAACTGAGGCAGATGTGGCAACAGGTGATGCTACAGTTCTGGAAAGAGGTGTTCTTTGTAATTGAGAGGGTATGGGGCCAGAAATTCACCTTGAAGTGAAGGCTGTGGAAGAGGATGAAACTGATGGCCAGGGTACAGTATGGTGGGGGCTTAAGGTGATTGCTTTAGTTTCCTAATTTTTAACTGGAGGATAATGCAGTTCGTTTAGCACTGAATGTTGGACAAGTAGTCAGACAATACAGAGGCAGTGGAGAGGTCATTTGAGAAGATGGATAGGTAGAAATGGGTGCTGTCAGTGGACACGTGGAACCTGATGTCATGTCCTCAGATGATGGGGGTAATTTTAATCACCAAGAATAGGTGAGAAATTAAGACTGGAACAATTTCAAACCCAACCTAAACCGCCCACCTCCGGTTTTATGGAAGCAGGTTGAAGGCTGGTGACCAATCCACTTTGAGGAGTTGGGTTGCTCAGGAAAAGCTTTTCAGGAGGCTGCATGTCTCCATTTTTACACTTTATTTATTTTTAATCCATTTCAGCTGGATCCATAAGGTAAGTGCATTTACAGCACTGCTTGTAAGCCAGGAGCAGCAGGAGTGTTTCCTCCAGGCTAAACATGCTCACCTGCTTTCCTCTCAGTGATTAAAGACTCTCCCCAATCTACCCCTCACACCAGAATCTCCCCCACCTCCATGCTCTCTCTCCTCCCCATAATCTTTCCTCTGACCATGATCTGCCCCCAATATGATCTCTCTCCCTCCCGAATAAGCCCTCACCACCCCACCCCCACTCATTACGATCTCTTCCCCGAATACGATTTCCACCCCAGAACATGACATCTCCCCCTGCCCATCTCGATCACACCATTCCAGTCATGATCTCCCCCCACGACCCCGACTACAATAGACTGCCCCTCCCAGCGATCTCTCCATCCCTCACTACTTACTCTCTGTTCCTTGGCTGTGTTCTTGTGCTGCAGGCTTTCCCGCACAGCAGCCAGGCAGCCAATCATCAGGCTAGCTGTTGGGCGGAAAACCTGGCGAAAAATTTAAAATAGGTCCTGCAGTTAATTTCTGCAGGACTTTCGGGAAACCCATACTTTCAGGTTTCCTGTCCAGAACTCCTCCCCCCACTCCCTCCTCACCTCCCTGTAAATATCGAGGCCGAAGTTTCCATGTTGATGAGAAATAAAGGGGGCCTAAGGATGGATCCTTGGGAAACTTCAGAGGTAACAGGGCAGAGACAGTTAAAGAAAAAATTCCTGGAGATTCTCTGGCTACCACTGGAAAGGTAAGAATAGAACCAGGTGAGAACAATCTCACTCAGCTGCAAGGTGGAGGTGCAGGGTAGGAGGAGGATGGCATGGTCAACCATTTCAAAGGTTGAAGAGAGATCAAGAAGGATGTGGAGGATGAGTGCACAATGGTCACAATTAAAGAGGATGCCATTTGAGACTTTGGAGCAGTTTCAGTATTGTAGTAGGGACAGAAACCTGATTGATGAGATTCAAAAATGGAGTTACAGGAAAGATGGGTATGGACTTAGGAGGAAATAACATGTTCAAGGACTGTGGAGAGAAAGGGGAGGTTGGAGATGAGGTGGTAGTTTGCAAGTCAGAGAGGGGTCGAAGGTATTTTTTGAAGAAGGGGGTGATCATGGAAGTTTTAAAAGGGATGGGTCATTACCTGAGGTGAAGGATCAATTCATAATGTCAGCTAGCATCGGGGTCAGGAAGGGAAGTTGGATAGTCAGCAGTTTAGTGGGAATAGAATCAAGAGAACAGGAAGTAGGTCTTGTGGACAAGCTGAGCTCTGAAAAGGCATGAGGGATGATATGAGACAAACCAGTGAAAGATGTGGATTCACGGCAAGGGCAGGGAAGAACCTTGGGAGGTTTGGCTTGGTGACCAAGGGGAATGGTGGAGGGGTGGTGTGGGGAAAGCAGCAGAGGCAGGTAAACATACTGGGTGCAGTGAAAAAACAGGTTTTGCATTAAGCTCTGACTCAGCAAGTAATGGGCAACTGTGCACCTGAACTTCTGCACACAAGCGACCAAAGGGGCTAAACTGGACAACCCCAAGAACAGGCGAGAGCCTCACATTGCATGATTACCCCATGCCCATTCAATGTGATGTAGGTAGCACACCAATTTCATGCTGACTGCTCATTACTATGATTGCAGTGTGCAGCCAGTGCTAACTGTTCTGGTAAGTGGCTGCAAAACTGAGCAGAGGGCCCAAAATCACGAGAGGCTAGCATGAGTTAAAGCTAGTCAACAATACTTAAAGCCAGCCTGCAGGTCTTATAGGTGCATTGTGGCTGGAGCAGTTAGTCACTGATGTTGAAAAAGACTGAATAATGGCACAACATGGGGGACAGCATGCTCCAAGGTTCCTGGATGCTGCACTGGAGGCCTTGGTGGAGGAGGTGCAAAGGAGGAGAAAAGTGCTGCATCTGCAGGGGGCCAGGGTGCTCCCAGACAAATGCTCAGAAGGCAGTGTGATCAGATAGATGTGATGATCAATGCCAAGAGTCAAGCCCTGATGTCCTGGATGCAGTGCCGTAAAAAGTTCAATGACCAAACACGAGTCGTCAAGGTCAGTGAATTCATCTTCAAATGCCATATCCCACCAACTGCATCACTGGTCTCAGACACTGCTCAATGCACCACACCCCATCCCTCACCTACCAACAATCTCTATCAATTAGGAGTCATACCTAACATTCATAGCTTCACCTCACCTTCACACACTTAGCACTGCTGCAGCCTTCCACCTTCATCTCACACTGCCAGCTATTCAACCATGACAGCCACACCACACAAACACATTGCATCACACTCACTGATACACTGCCCCCACTCTTGCAGGACAAGGTGGCACATAACCAGAGGCAGCAGGAACTAGCGGCAGTGTATAGGCACGATTGTGTGAAGGAGGAGACGATGCTTGCCATCATTGGGAATCGTCATTGCTGACGTCGTGGCCAGCAACAGGGCTCAAAAAATATAATCTGATAGTATACTAATACCTAACCCTCCTGCTCACATCCCACTTCCTCCTCATCCCACAATCTCCTCTGATCTACAAGCTGCAGATGGTCTATGCATGCACCTCTTGCTTTCCCCACCCTCCCCTCACCACAATCCTATCCTTGTGAATTTCACCTTTCAGACAACCAAGAACTGCAGTCTGGGCAGGCATTGGTGGAACAGTAGCAGGTGGAAGAGCAACAGAACACTGATGATGAAGAAACACCATCACTCGATTTAACACCTGAAGCCACCAGCTCAGATATTGCCGCATGTAATTTCGAGGACTGCATTAAGGCAGCATCTGCATGTGGTGAGTAACTAGGCATGAGTGGCCTGAAATGGGCAAGGTTTGTGCAGGTGCCAGCTCACCAGAGGGTGAGGTCGCACATGAGTTCTGCTGCAGAGGACTCAGATGAACACTTCAATGGGGAGAAACAGATAAGAAGGCTAATGGGTATGAACAATTAAACGCTTGGTGCATTGGCAGGCCTGTACGCAATGCCAAGGAGCATACAATGTTAAGGAGCATGGAGGCTTCTGGCACCAACCTTGCATAGGGCTTTGCACAGACTTTGGAACCCATCCTTTACAGCATGAAAGTGGTGGCCAACTCCATTAGCATACTTGTGGATCCAACCATGAAGCAATGTCTGATGACCGGTGTCTCAACTTTCATTGTAGCACAAGCAGCAACCACCTAATGTCTGGGTGCTGCTTTGGAAGCCCAGACTTCTATCATGCAAGGTCAGCTCGCTGCCATGCAAGCTCAAACTGCTGACCGTCGTGTCAGTGTTCAAAAGGGTTTGCAGACCAGCAATTTGTCCTTCAACACATTATTAGGATTGCTGACGTGCCACTCCGGGGGAGTGTCAATGGCTCCATGGAGCATGAACCTGCTGCTGTCTCTCAGGAAGACAGCATTCATCCGTCCACTTCTGTCACTCCACCAGTGCCCGTGCTGTTGCCTGTCAGCCAGCCCAAACTGCTACCACCCATGCCAAGATGGTTCAGTTCGCAGCTGGGCCTTCTAGGTCCAGCGCTGCTCGGGTTCATCCTCCAAGGCCATCTGCAGTCTCCTCCACTGAAAATCAGCAGCCTTCCACTAGTCATCCTGCAGCCACTGGGGTAGCACTGTGTAAGAGTACTAGAACAGGCAAAGACACATGGAAGACAGGCACATAAGGGAAAGCAAAAAGTTTATATTCGTATACAATATGGCATGGTTTGATTTATAAATAGGGTTTGAAATGTTCATTTTGTACACAGGGATGCTGCAGATGTGGGCTGATGCACAGCAGGGGAACGAGGGTGATGTGTGGCTTGCAGAGCTCATGTTGGTTCCTATGGAGCAGACAGCCTTTGTCTGATAAGCCACTGCCATAAATCCCGAGCTCGCTGCTAGCCCTGCGTGCAGAGCCTGGCTGCCATCTGCCCTCCCATGCATGTTGTAGGTCCTCTGCGTCCTCATAGTTAAAGGCCGGCTCGGGTATGCAAATGAAACCTGGCCCGAGCCTGACAGAATCACATCAGACCCCGAGCCTGACCCGGCCTGAGTCCTTTCATTTATTCCCGTGCCCGAACCGATCATCAATTAACCTACCTTCCGTTTTTCACTTTGTTGCTTATCTGCACAAGCTTAAAAAAACTGTAACAAAACGACCTTTCAAGTCCAAAAAGTACATTCACATTGGAGCCACTTATCGGAGGTGGTGGTAGAGCGTGTCCGACCCAACCCGAGCCCGAATGCCAGACCCGGAAGTGCGACCCGACCCCGACACATGTCGTCGAGTCCTGTCGGGTTCAGGTCGGGTAGCCATGCTCTACTCATAGTCCGAGGAGGAATCCTATTGACGTCTCTCCTCATCATGCCAGGCCTGGCCCCTATTGTGTGTGTAGTTGTGCAAAGCAGCAAAGAAAGGAGATGGCCTTTTCAGCTCGTAGTAAAGGACATCACCCTATCCATAAAGGCATTGGGGGGACCCTTTCAGCATGCCAATCTCCTGCTCAATGGTGGCTCATGTAGCACAGTGGCTGGCGTTGTATCTCTCCTCTGCAGCAGTGGTTGGATCTCTCACTGGTGTCGGGAGCCATATCTGCAAAGGATAGCCCTTATCTCCAAGAAGCCACCCCTCCATCTGAGCCAGTTCAGTGAACAGCAGTGGCTGCTGGGACTGGCACAAGACACAGGTGCCATGGCAGCTGCCTGAGAAGCGGTCACACATTCGCAGCAAGCATCTCCGGTGATCACATACCAGCTTCACCTAGACTGAGAGGGCTGCTTTAATGGTGACGTCTGCAGGTAGTAGCCTGGCGAGAGGCCTGATGGCCACATGAGTGCAGTCTATGAACACTACAACCTCTGGTTCTCGGCAATGGTGCCAGAACCAATGGCCCTCTGGGCCTGGCTGTGATAGTCCGTCCTGAAGCGGACATACTCACTGGCCCTCCAGTGCAGGGCGCTGGTGACCTCCCTGATGCAGCGGTGCACTGCTGACTGTGTGACCCCACAAAGGTCTCTGGTGGGCCCCTAAAAATCTTCAGAGGTGTCAGGCTTGAGAACCGCTGCCACTATGAGGAACAAAGGCATGTGACGTCCACTGTAGCCCATGGGCTGCAGGTCATCCTTGAGCAGGGCACAAAGATGTGTCACCACCCTCTCTACATGCGCAATCACCTCTGACATTGGTGCTCTGACATCCGATGGCATGTCATGTGGGGCCTGTAGATGCACGGCAAACGTAATGGCGGGCTCCCCTTTGGGGGCTGCTGCTCATGACCGGAGGCCTCTACGTGGATCGCACCTGCCTGTTGATATTGCCTCTGGTGCATACGGATCCTCACGAGCAGATGATCACACAATGTAGGATGAGCCATACCTATTTCCATGTGATAAATAAAGTTGAACCCTTCATGTATTCGAAGGTTCCTAACAGGGCAGGGATTGGAGTTGACGGGCACATCCGCTGCTTTCCTGGATCAACTATGTGGTGTGCCATGGCATTGCCCATCTTGGCCAACACTCAGAGTGGCACAGCATGACTACATCAAGATCCTACCAGCTGAATCGATTGCCCCCACCATCCATATAACCTTAATGCTCCTGCCCTTTCTGGCACCCTCCCCACACACAGGGTGCCTAGTGTGCCATTGCTCCCTCACAAAACAAACTAACATGGAGCATACACTGTTAACGGAGTGATGGTACACAGTACCTCCCTTCATGCCAGCAGAGCTTTTCCTCCAGTAATCCCAGACCCCCTCCCTTTAAGAATGCAGAGTAAGACCCCTGTGTATCCACCCCCCCTCCTCCATTTAGGAATGCAGAGTGAGACCCCTGTGTATCCCCCCCCCCTCCCTTTAGGAATGCAGAGTGAGAACCTTGTGTATCCCCCCTCCCTCCTCTCTTTAAGAATGCAGAGTGAGACCTCTGTGTATACCCCGCCCCCCCACCTCCCTTTAGGAATGCAGAGTGAGACCCCTGTGTATCCCCCCCCTCCCTTTAGGAATGCAGAGTGAGACCCCTGTGTATACCCCCCCCCCCACCTCCCTTTAGGAATGCAGAGTGAGACCCCTGTGTATCCCCCCCCCTCCCTTTAGGAATGCAGAGTGAGACCCTTGTGTATCCCCCCTCCCTCCTCTCTTTAAGAATGCAGAGTGAAACCCCTGTGTATACCCCCCCCCCACCTCCCTTTAGGAATGCAGAGTGAGACCCCTGTGTATCCCCCTCCTCCCTCCTCCCTTTAGGAATGCAGAGTGAGACCCTTGTGTATCCCCCCTCCCTCCTCTCTTTAAGAATGCAGAGTGAGACCCCTGTGTATACCCCCCCACCTCCCTTTTGGAATGCAGAGTGAGACCCCTGTGTATCCCCCCCCCTCCCTCCTCCCTTTAGGAATGCAGAGTAAGACCCCTGTGTATCCCCCCCTCCCTCCTCTTTTTAGGAATGCACAGTGAGACCCCTGAAACAAAACTTATCTTCTGCCTCTGTGGACCCACATGCTTATCCAGTCCTGAAGAGGACGGCACGTGATGGTCACCCATTCATTAAAAAATCAGGAAGTGTCAATGGAGAGGCGGCAGTTTACCATATGCTAATTGTGGTGCCGCCGCCATTCGGCCGGGGGGAGGGGGCCACACTGAGGTCCCCCCACCGCCGGTAATTTGCGGTGGGCCCATCTCCATGTCACGGGTCGAGAGGGGCCTCTCTCCACAGAATTTTAGCAGACCCCGCGCTGCGACCCGTGCCGTCGAGGGACCGGTAAATTTCAGCCATTTATGTGGCAGCATGACAGTTTTCATGCTGCTCACATATTCATGGGTTGTGCATCGGAATCATGAGCCATGTCATCAGCAAGTAACCCTCATTAGCCACCCTTTGATTTAGCATGGTGGCTCGAATGCGGGTGGCACGATACACTGTTGCAAGGATACCAGGCATTGATCTGCATGTCCTATATTCAAGACAGAGATTTTATATTCAATGTGTTCAAGACAGAGATCAACAGATTTTTGGATATTAAGGGAATTAAGGGAAATGAGGATAATCTGAGAAGGCGGAATTGAAGTAGATCTGCCATGAACATATTGAATGGCTTACTTCTGCTTCTATTTCTTATGATCTTACATGTATGTTCTTATGGTTCTCAGCATATGGTCACACATTAGCTGTACATTGGGGGAGTGGAATCCCTTTCGGTTGTGGTACATCACAGAGTTGACGTGCTGTCTTTTTGAGAGAGGACTGCTGTGTGTGCAGGCAATGCCACCTTCCACCAAGGAGGCATTTAGGAGGAGGCGGTGGTGTACTGGTATTGTCACTGGACTAGTAACCCAGAGCCACAGGTATTTCTCTGGGGGACACGGGTTCGAATCCCACCACAGCAGATGGTGGAATTTGAATTCAATTAATAAATCTGGAATTTAAAGCTAATCTAATGATGGCCATGAAACCATTGTCGATTGTTGTAAAAACCCATCTGGTTCACTAATGTCCTTTAGGGAAGAAAATCTGTTGTCCTTACCTGGTCTGGCCTACATGTGATTCAGATCCACAGCAATGTGGTTGACTCTTACATGCCCTCGAAATGGCGTAGCAAGCCACTCAGTTCAAGGGCAATTAGGGATGGGCAATAAATGCTGCCTGGCCTGCGACGCCCACATCCCATGAAAGAACAAAAAAAAATAGTCACATGTACACTCGACTTGTTGCTCTCTGGCAAGGTAGAATGAAATGTAGTCATCTATCTTTGAACAGAAACCTCAGTGACATCCCTTATGCACCAGTGAACAGCAAACTCTGAGATGTTGCAAATGTCTCCAGCTCCAGCCTGGAAGGATAAGCTAGTTCTTGCCCTGATCCGACGGGGCAATTGTGGCTACGGCAGGTGGCAGATTTCATTGAGGGTGTCTTTAAGCAAAATAGTCACATGCTCTCTCCCTTTCTCTATCCAGGACCCTCACAGCATTCATTTCCCTCTTTCATCCAACAGACTTTATCTTTTTCCCCCATCTCAACTGAGACTCTAATCCTTCTATTCTCTCCAGCTCATCTCCCAGAACAGGGTCTCTGTAAACTCATTTTAAAATGTGTATCTCTCCTTTAGCTATCTCTGCTTCTCTCCCATTCCATAATTCCTTCTGTCTCCCTGGCTTTATGCATCCCTCTTCTCTGTCTATAATTCTGATACTTTCTTTATTATTGTGCCTGTGTTTCTTTGTAACCAACTCAATTGTGCTGCTCATAAACAAGTTTTTTCTTAAAAAGATACTGAGAGTTCATAGAATAATAGAATCTTGCAGCATTGGAGGCCATTCAGCCCACTGTATTTGTGCTGGCTCTTTGAAACAACTATCAAATAGTCCCACTCCACCACTCTTCCCCCCAAAGTCCTGCAATTGTTACTTTTACAAGTATTTATCCAATTCTTTTTGAAAAGATCTTCTCCGGTGCTTACCTTTCAAATCCTCACTTACACAATGTTTGGATCATGCAGCCCTGCTCTGAGCCGCAGCGTGTCTCTCATCTGTTGATTTCGAGGATGATCTCTCCAAACACACCTGCAAAACATACCCCTGCCCTAATCCTGCCACTTTACACCTACTCCAGGCCCTCTACCAAGCCATGTGCATAGGGTCATGTCCTATTCTTGTTGGACGACTGTTGCAATGGCTCGGAGAATAATGATGAAAAAAATATGAATACATTCCTTGACCCCACCCCCCCCCCCCCCCACTTCAACTTCAAACCTTCTTCTGAAGAGAGTATGGCCTAGAAAATCCAGTTCTGCTGAAAGGTCATTGACCTGAAACAGTGATACTGATGTTAAAAGGTAGGCAGGGAGGGCGTGGCAGAGCAGTTTTGTAGTTGAGAATCCTGGAAGAATGGATTTCCCTCAGGTATTACTGAAGTTAATGGACCTAATTGCCATTTTTGGACTCCATTGCCCAGCCACAGTTAACCAGATTGAAAAGCTGGCTGGCTGTTGGGTGATTAGGCCTTCAGCACCAGGTTACAATTGGGAAAAGAGAGCAGATATAGAGGGAATGGGGTCAGAAGAATATTGATTGGGTGGGGGGAAACGCCGGTGAGGGTCAGAGGGGGCCATCGATAGTGGGGCTGGAGAGATCCGGGGTCTTTGTACTAGAATGATTGAACCGAGGCACACCTGATAAACAGCCTCAAGATTCGTTCACTTTCGGCTGGCGAGCTGCAGATGACTGCTAAAAATTGCCAGGCAGCTTGAAGGCAAAAAAAAATTGAATTGCAGGCCACTGCTTTTGCTGATATCTTTCAAGAAGGAAGTGTTACTGGGAGAGGGAGTGACCAGGAGAGGGGAGAATATGGGAAAACCCAGTGTTGGGAGGGGGAAGCAACTGAGTGGGAGGGAGAAGAGACAGGGGGGTGGAGGTCGAGGTAACGATCGGGAGGGAGGGGTCAAGTGCTGGCTGTCAATGGACTATGGTTTTAATGTGGGCTTGGGAGGAAACTCCTGCACATTCCCACTCCACAATCAGGTAAGTATTTTTTAAGATGTTACCATTTTGGTGTTAGTCTGCATTGGTCCCTTTAAGGACCACTGGTTAGGCCACATGTAGACAAGGGGTGCAAAAACGGCCTAGCGTTTGTTTTGGGCTAGGCCCTAGATGCCTCCTTTGATGCATGTATCAATATCGAGGGTAATGCACTTCTGGCTTAGAGTGTGTGTGAGCACGGTTCCCCGCCATACTGGCCTGTTTGGTGCCCATTTTTCACCTGTAAGACGGTGCAGTCAATCGCATTTACTGGCCTATATGTCTTTCTAGCCCCCTCTCCCCAAAACAGGGTTTCTCTCTGCCCAGCACAGTGCCAGAGTGTCTTCCGGCCATTTTCCCCACACTGTCTCCCCTCTCACTCAACATCTCTTTCCTGCTGTTCCTCTATGTCATTGTAAAATAGTGTGCTGAAAGCATTTGTAAAGGATTTCCTTTCTCTCATATAGATTGGCAATGACATCAGGTGAGAACCATGGGGCGCTTCAGCTGAGGTTACAATGTGCCAAATTTGTGCAGCCCAATTTTATTTATATTTACTCTTTTCCCAGCAGGTTGCTGAATCTGAGACTTTAATTATCCTTGAAGAGCTCCAGTAGTTCTTTATTGATTTTTTTTTTACTTTTCATGTTTAAATGCTTCATAAAATCACTGCCATTGAACTGACTGTGGTGCCACTGTTTTTCCATGTCCGATTTTAAATGACATTTTGAAAGTCCATACTGAGCAAATTTTCTAGTGACGCCAAGGGGGTAATTTTCAAACTGATGAATGGGAAGAAAAATTGGGCAGTTTATGCAACACGGTGTCTGTCTCAAAATCCAATTTTAGTCTTCAGCGATAAGTTGAAAATTACACTCAAGTATTTATTAAACATTCCGCTCTCCCCCTGCAAAAAAATGCAACAATTGTTCATTTGCTACCAGCTCTTAAAATTGTTTTGCAGCAGCTTGATTATTTCGTACTTTCTGTTTCAAACTTTTGAAGCAGTTTTATGGAGCTTCAACTAAAGATCAGTCTTGTCACCTATACATGGACCAATCAGATCACAGAAAAGTGACGATGGGATGGAAATATCAATCTTGTTAAAAACAGGCAGATACTAACACGGTATGACAAGAGCTCAGCAACAAAATCCTTCAAGTGCACGTTAAACAACATGTTTAGAAGGACTCCATTATAAAGTAATTGCAATCATTCATTCAGGTGTTATCTCTCATGGGGGGGACTAATCCTCTTCAGCTGTGAAAAGTGACTCTGCAATGCTGTTGCTGATGGTGAACTTGCTGGAGACCTGCGCTGTATATAATTAATACAATTCTACGCTACTTTATGTTTCAACATCACAGTCCTGCAGTGTGAAAGTTGTGAAAGTTGACTTGGTTTCAGTCCTTCATTAATTATCAACAATTAACATCAGTTTTAGGTTTTTAATACATTTGTGGTTCAAGTGAATTCAAATGTAAGCAGGATAAGCAAGTTAAATTCAATAGAAACAGCAGGATATTTTAAGCTCTATTAATGAAGTAAAGCCATTGTGTGACTTTCTCATTCTGATGCTCAAACATTATGAGACAGCGATAAGATCTTATACTGAATATATATTGTGTTTGAAACAGTCCCTAAAACTCCATTGATGTCTGGCAGTGTTTTGAAAGTAGAGCTAGCAATATAATTTCAAAAGCTTCTCTATTAAAATCTTTTATTGAAATCTATAGAAAGAGTCTTGGGTGACTGTATGGCAAGCAGTAAATGTCCATCATCTCTAATGCACTGCACTACATTAGAAATCAGCTGTAGAACTTGGGTAAGATTTAAGATTATATATATCAAAAGGGAATTCAAAGTACACTGTATTTGAATTTCTATTTGTCTCAGTTAAAGGAATTTTTATTTTTTAATTTTCATTAATGTACAATGGTGGTGCCTTTTGGAATGCATTTCCACAGGCTTTAAAATTTGCTTTCTTGTTAAATAAACTTTAAGAAGCTCAATTAGATACTACTTCTTTGAAATACAGTTTGTATTATTCATAATCTTTACTGAGCAAATTACATTAGTTGCACATTTCATCCCACTCGGCTTGTTTTTTAAATGTGTTTTCTTGGCAATTCTTACGTTGTCAGGGAACCTTTAATGAGCACCTTTGCTGACTGGATGGACAGAAATGAGCTTGTTTTTAAAAAGACACAAAATTCTAAAGAGTTAGGAGAGCATGTCACATTTGTACTGTGTGAAAGATCTCAACAATGAACTTGGATTGCAGCAACAACAGAAACAACAATGAAAAAGAAGCCACAATGGGAAAGGCACCTGCAATGCATCCGGTTTACTTACCTCTATGCCTGCACTCCCAAGTTGGGCAGTTGCGTACAAATTTTTGGGTTTGTTCTGACAGAATATTGCAAAATTTTTAGCAGATCTCTGAAGATGATAAGCCAGAATATTTCACAAAGCAATGAGCTTGGCTATGCCGGTATCAAGCATCAACATATACTATATTAGCCTTTATTCTGCACATCTCAATAAATCTAAGTAGGAAAAGATATTTTAGTTTGTAAATAGCTCACAATTTCTTCATTTGTGTTGTCTGTTAAAAAAAAAGCCAAGGGTTTTCAAAGAAGTCAGAGCTGCCTGTTTCTTTCTTTTGGGCCTCCTTATCTCGAGAGACAATGGATACGCGCCTGGAGGTGGTCAGTGGTTTGTGAAGCAGCGCCTGGAGTGGCTATAAAGGCCAATTCTGGAGTGACAGGCTCTTCCACAGGTGCTGCAGAGAAATTTGTTTGTTGGGGCTGTTGCACAGTTGGCTCTCCCCTTGCGCCTCTGTCTTTTTTCCTGCCAACTACTAAGTCTCTTCGACTCGCCACAATTTAGCCCTGTCTTTATGGCTGCCCGCCAGCTCTGGCGAATGCTGGCAACTGACTCCCACGACTTGTGATCAATGTCACATGATTTCATGTCGCGTTTGCAGACGTCTTTATAACGGAGACATGGACGGCCGGTGGGTCTGATACCAGTGGCGAGCTCGCTGTACAATGTGTCTTTGGGGATCCTGCCATCTTCCATGCGGCTCACATGGCCAAGCCATCTCAAGCGCCGCTGACTCAGTAGTGTGTATAAGCTGGGGATGTTGGCCGCTTCAAGGACTTCTGTGTTGGAGATATAGTCCTGCCACCTGATGCCAAGTATTCTCCGAAGGCAGCGAAGATGGAATGAATTGAGACGTCGCTCTTGGCTGGCATACGTTGTCCAGGCCTCGCTGCCGTAGAGCAAGGTACTGAGGACACAGGCCTGATACACTCGGACTTTTGTGTTCCGTGTCAGTGCGCCATTTTCCCACACTCTCTTGGCCAGTCTGAACATAGCAGTGGAAGCCTTACCCATGCGCTTGTTGATTTCTGCATCTAGAGACAGGTTACTGGTGATAGTTGAGCCTAGGTAGGTGAACTCTTGAACCACTTCCAGAGCGTGGTCGCCAATATTGATGGATGGAGCATTTCTGACATCCTGCCCCATGATGTTCGTTTTCTTGAGGCTTGCTCTTCAGTTATTCTGTCTAGAATCCCTGCCATACTCTTATGGGAGCTGCTTCTTATTGGAAATACTGTTCAACTTCCCCTTGAGGATACCACCTACATCCACTTTGAAAAGTCTGCCTACTTTAAAACATTGGGGGGGGAAATCCCATTAAATATCAAAAGATAACTGCTCTCTTTGCAGAACTTTTAATGGGAGACACAATTTCTCTTTCCAAATGTTGCATTTCCATGTAGTTTTCTTCCAGTGCCACTGCCCCGGGTGTTTCTTTAAAAAAAAACATTCAATTACAGTTGCAGGAAATCTTGTTTTTGTTGCCGATTTCAAAACAGCAAAAATGCCAAGTCAATTCCTAGACACAGTTCAGAAGAAGAAAAGGAAAATGACATTCTTGTTTGGTCCAAGCGATTTAATACTAGCAACATTACTCTGCTCAACAAAATCAAATGGCTACACAATGGTGTTTTAACAGGGTAGAATTTGATTGAGGCTCGTTTTCCAGCCTGAATTAGGCAATGCACGCTCCAGAATCTGGAGACCAGAGATTTGTCCCAAATTGGGCCTCTGGCTTCACTTGACTAATTCTGTGGAGCAACAGACGATTGGGCAACCAGCCTGCTGAATACCAATATACCAAAGAGCAAGAGGGTAACCAGGGAAAGGGTTGGCCCACTCGAGAGCAGAGAAGGGAATCTATGTGTGGAGCCAGAGGAAATGGGCGAGGTACTAAATGAGTACTTTGCATCAGTATTCACCAAGGAGAAGGACTTGGTGGATGATGAGCCGAGGGAAAGGAGTGTAGATAGTCTCAGTCATCTCATTATCAAAAAGGAGGAGGTGTTGGGTGTCTTGCAAAGCATTAAGGTAGATAAGTCCCCAGGGCCTGATGGGATCTACCCCAGAATACTGAGGGAGGCAAGGGAAGAAATTGCTGGGGCCTTGACGGAAATCTTTACATCCTCATTGGCTACAGGTAAGGTCCCAGAGGACTGGAGAATAGCCAATGTTGTTCCTTTGTTTAAGAAGGGTAGCAAGGATAATCCAGGAAATTATAGGCCGGTGAGCCTTACGTCAGTGGTAGGGAAATTATTAGAGAGGATTCTTCGGGACAGGATTTACTCCCATTTTGAAACAAATGGACTTATTAGCGAGAGGCAGCATGGTTTTGTGAAGGGGAGGTCGTGTCTCACTAATTTGATTGAGTTTTTTGAGGAAGTGACGAAGATGATTGATGAAGGAAGGGCAGTGGATGTTATCTATATGGACTTCAGTAAAGCCTTTGACAAGGTCCCTCATGGTAGACTGATACAAAAGGTGAAGTCACATGGGATCAGAGGGGAGCTGGCAAGATGGATACAGAACTGGCTCGGTCATAGAAGACAGAGGGTAGCAGTGGAAGGGTGCTTTTCTGAATGGAGGGATGTGACTAGTGGTGTTCCGCAGGGATCAGTGCTGGGACCTTTGCTGTTTGTAGTATCTATAAATGATTTGGAGGAAAATGTAGCTGATCTGATTAGTAAGTTTGCGGATAACACAAAGGTTGGTGGAGTTGCGGACAGTGATGAGGATTGTCAGAGGATACAGCAGGATATAGATTGGTTGGAGACTTGGGCGGAGAAATGGCAGATGGAGTTTAATCCGGACAAATGTGAGGTAATGCACTTTGGAAGGTCTAATGCAGGTGGGAAGTATACAGTAAATGGCAGAACCCTTAGGAGTATTGACAGGCAGAGAGATATGGGCGTACAGGTCCACAGGTCACTGAAAGTGGCAACGCAGGTGGATGAGGTAGTCAAGAAGGCATACTTGCCTTCATCGGTCAGGGCATAGAGTATAAAAATTGGCAAGTCATGCTGCAGCTGTACAGAACTTTAGTTAGGCCACACTTAGAATATTGCGTGCAATTCTGGTCGCCACACTACCAGAAGGACGTGGAGGCTTTGGAGAGGGTACAGAAGAGGGTTACCAGGATGTTGCCTGGTCTGGAGGGCATTAGCTAAGAGGAGAGGTTGGATAAACTCGGATTGTTTTCACTGGAACGTCGAAGGTGGAGGGGCGACATGATAGAGGTTTACAAAGTTATAAGCGGCATGGACAGAGTGGATAGTCAGAAGCTTTTTCCCAGGTGGAAGAGTCAGTTACTAGGGGACATAGGTTTAAGGTGAGAGGGGCAAAGTTTAGAGGGGATGCGCGAGGCAAGTTCTTTACACAGAGGGTGGTGAGTGCCTGGAACTTGTTGCCGGGGGAGGTGGTGGAAGCAGGTACCATAGAGACGTTTAAGAGGCATCTTGACAAATACATGAATAGGATGGGAATAGAGGGATACGGACCCCGGAAGTGCAGAAGGTTTTAGTTTAGGCAGGCAGCAAGATCGGCGCAGGCTTGGAGGGCCGAATGGCCTGTTCCTGTGCTGTACTGTTCTTTGTTCTTGGAATGCTGGCAGCAGACCTGAGGTATTTCCTGTGCTCCACATATTAAGTTACAAAAGAAAACTTAAACTTACCTTTTTGTTGGTGGCCCTTTATGGACTACTAGTTTAGCTGCATATGAAGATAATGGGAAAACTTCTGAGAGGCATCCTGAAGCAAATGAGGGGCCCCTCATTAGCATATGCAAAAAAACTACCATCTGTTTCAGGCAGCCACTAGGAATGCCTGAATATTGCCCAAGTTAATATGGCATTGGATGTACTTCAGGCACTTGGGGCTGGAGTTAAAGAGTTTCCGTCGCAGCTTCCGGTGGCAGATCGGAAGTGGGCACTGTCGGTGCTCATCATGTGTGCAGCGGACCCACTGCAATCATGCGGCGGGCAGCCAATTACAATAATGGAGGCGTGGGACCTGTCCAAATCACGCGACAGGCACGGATTTCGAGGTGGCGAATGCGCCGTCAGATAACTCCGGAGCAGGTGCTGGCCATATTTATAGCCCTGCCAGCCCTGCTTTCATTGCTGCCTTTGAGTCATTTGCTGTTTGCTGTTCACTGCTGAAACTGGTGTTGGAGTGACTCCTGCACCCTGCACCCCCAGGAGAAGGACACCACACTATGACAGAGGTAAGACAATGGCTGGCCCCATGTTTCATGGTTTAGCAATGTCTCCCTGGAGATTCTCTTCCAGGCTGCAAGGGAAAGGCACAAGGTCCCCTTCCCCAGGGATGGCAAGAAAATATCCTCCCGCTTGACTAAACAAGCATGGATGGAGATCGCAGAGGAGGTCAGCAGCCGTGGGGTCACCCCCCGAACATGGGTGCAGTGCAGGTGAGTGTTCCATACCTCTCTCCTCTTTGGGAATTTCATATGGCTATGCAGGAGACAGCAGGACGTGGGGAGGAAGGCACCACAAAGGTGCTGGCAAAGGGTGTCAGGCATCACCATATCCTGCCAGAAGCATGGCTGCATCTCGGCCACAGACCACTATCTTACGAAGCTCACCCCCATTAACTCCCCTGAGAGTTAATGTGGGGATGAGCCATATAGAAAACCCCAGCAGGGGACGAGGAGCTTCCACTAACATAACTGTCCTGTTGCTCTTCCTGCGGAGTCTTACTATCTCCCTCTTTCCACTTGCAGGACAAGGAGGCCCATAACAACGGGGACACCTCAAGGACTGGTGGAGGAATTGGATTTATTTGGCCTCTCTTGACAGCTGAGAATGAAGCACTCGAGTTAGCGGGGACCCAGGGAGGCCACTCAATAGCGGATGGAGAGACTGGAGTCGCCATGCAAGAGAGTGAGGATTGTCTTCATTCGACATCCAACACTCTTCTGGAGATGCACATCATGCATAGTTGCCATGACGAGCTTTGCACAGCCTAACCCACACATGTTTGTGTTCTCTCATGCAGGTGGATGTCCGCAGTAAACTCCATTGGAAGGGGGGACAGCAGTCAATCTCTGAGGAGGAGCAGTCAGGAGATGCACCATCACATGAATCCCCTGCACCTTCCACCAGCGCAGATGCTTTCACCTCGGTGGTTTATGCTCGGCTTTAGATTCAGGGTCACAAGCTGGTGAGATCACAGCATACACACCCAAGCAGCTGGCTAAGGCTGAGACAGCCGAGGGCTCTGATAGTCAGAGGACTGTGGGTAGCCAGGCCCATGCTGAGCCCCAGGCTGATGACAAGCCTCTGGTGTCAACAGCACAAGGCAAACTGGAGTTGCAGAGAGAGGTAATGCAACATGTGGTGGAGATGCCAGAGGCCATGCACAGCCATGAGCAGACTATGGAGGAGTCCATCCATGCCATGAGTGCTGCCATATCTCAAGCATGTGAGCACATGGCTTCCTCCATCAAGAAGTAGGTGACCCTCATGGAGAGCCTGATCCCACAGATGCGCGTAGACCTGCATACCACAGTGCTCAATGCAGCAGTGGCAAGGCGAGAGAAGGACAAGGCTCCTGGAATCTTTTCCAGGTCCTCATCATTCTCTGATCAGCAGGGAGGCTCAAGTGATCCTTGAAAGGGAAGAGGAGAGGCTGGCCTCCACATCTGCTGGCTCCCTGCAGGGCGCTTTGAGTGTGGACATTGGCTCCTCAGCCCCTCCGCATGTGAGCCCAGCTCTAGTAGCCGTGACAACTGAGGAGAGTCCTGCACCTGCGCAGGAAACCCTCAGGCAGCCAGGACCCTCCAGGCCTCAGGCAGCCAGAGGACACCCGCCAAAGTCATCACAGACCAAGGGGAAGTCTGATCAGCAGCCTTCCTCCAGCCCAGTGTCTAGCGGGGTCACACCTCGTAGAAGCACTCAAAAAAGTATAAAAAACAGCTAGACGTACTTGGGGCTTCACGGGTGTTTGACATTTGACATTTGTTTTGTGTTACAAAGATTTTTCACTTTAAAGTTAGCATTCATTGTGGAAACTGCTTATTTTTACATGCCTTAATTATGAGATGCTGATTGCACCCTTCTCCCTTATTGGGCTGCCAGTGTAGGCATAGCCCTCCTTCGGTAAGCATCTCCCATGGGCCATAGAGCATGGTTAAGCTGGGCACTCGACATAGAGCTCAAATAGAAATGAGGCGACAGGCTGAATGCATCGAGGTGAGTCTTTATTGAGTTCACTCTGAGAGGCCATCATGGTGACTGGAAGTATGAGACTGTCTCTTACCTCCCTGGCCTGTCACTCAATGTGCCTGTACTCCGGTGCAAGGGGTTCAATATCCAGTACTACCTGCACATTAGCCGCCTCCGCATCCTCCTTGTTGCTTCAGGAGTGGCGATCAATCCCTCCCCCCTCTGCAGGGCTAGATTTTGCAGAGCACAGAAGACCACCATGACACACAAGACCCTCGTTAGTTCATACTGCAGGGCTCCACCGCATCAATCGAAGCACCGAAATCTCATCTTTAGCAGCCCAATGGCCTGCTCGATGGTCACTTGGGTGGAACTGTGGCAGGTGTTGTAACTCTCCTCTGCTGCAGTACGAGGGTTCCTCAGTGGCATCAGTAGCCATGTCTTCAGTGGCAGTCCTTGTCCCTGAGAAGTCATCCCTCTAGGCGAGCAGGGGGCCTGAAAGGCTGTGCACCTGGGACTGTTGAAGTATGTAGGCATCGTGGCTGCTTCCTTGGAAGCAGGCACACACCTGCAGGAAACATTTTTGGTGGTTGCAGACCAGTTGAACATTGTTGGAGTGAAATCCCTTCCTGTTGATGAAGGTGGCTGGTTGGTCCATTGGAGCTTTGATGGGCACATGCGTGCAGTCTATCACACCATTGCACCTAGGGGAATCCAGCAATGGCTCCGAATTCGATGGCTCTCTCTGCCTGACTGTCAGGATTGGTCCAGCAGTACACATAGTCACCGGCCCTCTTGAACAGGGTCACCTCTTTGATGCTGCTGCCTGGGAGATGCCACACTTGTTCCCAGTGGATTCCTGGAAAGAGCCAGATGCGTAAAAGTTTCATGCCACAGTGATTTTCAAGGCCACAGGCATACAGTGACCACCGAATCCCATAGGTCGCAAATCGTCCTGCAGAGTGACACTTAAGTTGCTGACGGCCTCCCTGGAGAGCCACAGACTTCGCTGACAGTGCCGTTCAGACATTTGGAAGTAGTTGGTTTGAATCCGGTACAGTCTCTGGCACAGGTGGGCCCTTCTTGGCATGGCCGGCTGCTGCTGCTCTCTTTGTGGAGCTTCATAGGCAATCGCAGTTGCTTCCTGGCCCTCCCTCCATTGGAAACGCTGCATCACGCCACGGGGTTCCACAAAGATAGGATGTATGAGATTCATGCCAGGTGATCACGAGGCCTCTGTCTTTGCAAAGATGAAGTTGCCTTGGCAGCTTTGCCTTTGCTACTCTTCTCCGCTTCCTTGCTTATGGTCCTCAGCGCCCACCCTTGCTGAGAGTCTCTCACCTGTTAAAATGGCCACCCATGCTGATCACCCAGCAGTGTGGCCACCTGGTAATGCCACCTGGCAGCACGCCCACCCAGTAATGCCACCCAGCAATATGCACACTTGGTAATGTCACCCGGAATCATGCCCACCCATGCAAAGTGTGCAGTACTGCAGGCCGACAATGTCCTTCGCTTCCCCTTCTTCCCCAGTGCTGGTCATGACTGCCTTCCCATCGCAGCACCGAGTGCTGCCACCATTCAATGGCCGGGAATCTGAAGGCACATGAGGGCCACCCGTTGTCCACTTAATTCCAAGCCCCCCATTGAATCGCTTTCAATTGCATGCAAATGTATTATAACTATCTGTTCAGCAATTTAAATTACACTCGTGTCGCGTTGCGGTGGTGACGCCGCCTTGGCGCTTTCCTGCCATTGACTAAATCCGGAACCGATGTCACAATGTCGGATTTCCGGGCGGACTTGTCTGACGCTATTCTCTGGCCCCGATGCCTCTATTCCCGCTCCAAATGGCCTCACAAAATCCAACCCTTGGTGTGCAGGACATGGTCTCGCAAAATAGGATATTTCTGCCCCTATTGTGACCAGAAAAATCGGGTGCAACACAGTCCAATTTCTACTCCACCTTTTAGGTACATGCAATATGTGGGAGGCGATATTTTTATTTTTAAAAATTCATGTATCAATGTAATATCCAAGAGTAGATTTTCCAAAATTGCACTCCACAGCTTCACAAAATGGGAGCCAGCATCTGGTACTGAAGCACAAAGGTCAGCACATCTGTCAGGATTCCCTATGCATTACTCATGGGAAATCCTGCTGTGCTCAATAACCTCTGTGCCCAAATTCCTATTGGTACTCTGGGCACACAAACCCCCCCAATGGAAGTGTGAGTTTACAAAATCTACCTGCCAGCTCTTTAATTGTGAACTTAAATAAGGTTCCAATGGAATAAAGTGACTAATTATTGAAGAGTGTATGATAAAAATAAATCATCTGTTCAGCATTACTATTTTCAATAGATTCTCCATCACCCACAATAAAAATAATATGACTGCTACATTTTTAATAAAGAATGAAACATCAAATTTCCTCTTCAAAAATGTTTGGTGCAGCTTGGAGCATTTTGCTCTTGAGTCATTACAGCTTTAACTAACCTTGTTCAGGGACTGGGGGTTTGGTTGTCGTAGATTTTATCTTGAGTGCGTCCTTGGCAGACATGTCACAGCAGGAGCCTTTATTAGTGTCCTGATCGCTGTCGGCTTGGTCACTGTCTCCATGTCCGCTGTCCCTCAAACTAACCCTCTCTGGATCTTTGAATGTGGAATTGCTGAAACAAAACACAGCACTGTTCATCACTACATCAGTTTTGAGTAAATAGGTCTGACTGAGCAATGTAGACAGGAATGCAAATGCTGTAGATGAGCAAGACATTTAATAGGACTTACCTTTGAACAAACTGCTGCCTGCTGCCCATGTAATTGGGCTCTGTGGGAAAATTGTCTGTCTGTGAAGAATAGATGAGGAAATTTAAGTATATTGGTACATATTAAAATCTCCTAGAGTGAAACAAAATTTCCTAGAGGAAGATGATTAATAATTCAAAAATTCCTTTTTATCTTTAGATTTGTCTGTTAGAATTACTTTCAAAAATCCCCCACCTCTATTATTGCATATCCTAAACAAACAGATTACGACAGGGCAAGACTTTTACTGGTTTTAACGCAACTATCAAAAATTAAATATCCCTTTATTCTGTTGAATCTGAATTAGAACATGCATAAAGCTAAGGAGGAACATTGGTTCTCCATCAGCATTAAGCAATTCTGGGCTGGGATTTTCAATTCATCATTTTTACTTTTAAAACAACAATGGACAAAAATGTCTTATGAAATACAGAAAATTATCACTTCACAATTTAAAATATCTTCATTATTCCATTAGATTAGTTTCAGAAGTAATTATATAATTTACAGAATTGCAACTACAGTTTTCCCCTTCAAAACAGAAAGGAGTTTAATTTCCTCTGATAGAGTGCTGCTTAATGTGCTTGTGTCAAGTTTCTTAGTGAACTATTTTAGGGCATTTAAAATAATTGGATGAAAGACTGTGTTCAAGTAACACACAAAGAATGATGTGTGAATACATTAGGCAGTGTTCAGTGGAGGTTAAGCTTGAAACTTCCAAAATAATCATGTTTTTGTTAAAAAACTGTAAAAATCCCCACTCTCACTTTTCAAAGTGGAAAACTGTTAAACAGAATCACAAGGAACTTACTAACCATGCAAAATTCCTGCCTTCAATGTAGTGTTAGAAAAGATTAAGAAGTTTCATCTCTTTTAGTGTAAAAATACTAATGCAAAGGTAATCATGAAATGCCACCTTAGTTGTTTTAAACATTAATAAATGTTTGTACCTTTATTCTTATGAGGAATATTCTGAGGAACAATTTTTACCAAGTGTAAAAGTACGAGTTTTGGAAACACACTTTATTTAGATATTCAAATAGCCTATTTTATTATACTGTGTGGCATGAAGAAATTATTCATTCGATACTATGACATTTGAACACTTGTTTTTGGTCTATAACTATGTACACTGAGTAACAAACAGGCTGCTGCATATTCATGTAAGTGCACTACAAGCACTGTTTGGATTTGCAGGTCAGTCACAACCATAGAAACTAGATCCCCATATGTAGAAAATGCTGAATTTAACCGCGAAACATTTAAGTAATTTGTGTTCACACAAATTAACATTTCAGTCCCTGTCCCTAAATCTTGCTGTTCTGCTAATTGCTGGACAATAAATTATATACAAATCTTGTTATTTCTACAAAAACAGTATTAATCACAGTACTGCATATAATGCATGGTTATTTTCTTTCCACTTGTGAATGTTGTTCTTGGAGCTAATTTTCCAGGATTGAGGAGGTGCATAAAAATTAACCATCAGGTGCAGGGTTAATCAGCTTATAGTGCATCACTGGCCGAGTGAGCTTAGGTGCATTTGAAGTCTAGCACTGCCACAAATCATGCTCTGCCAGTCCATGTGAAGGTCACACTAGCATTAACTAACTTTGCCTTGGGTTCATCAGATGAAGGGAATTTTCTGATGCTAGTTAACCATCAATGTCATATTGTGTTCTCAGGTGATAGATCCTCATGCTATATGAGATCCTTGTGACAACAAGAAGTCAAACAGGAGTTGTAGTAAATAACAGTCTTTCCAATTGCCCCAAAATGTATTTATCACATAACATTCCCAAAATGAAGGATTACTGACATGCCAAGAGAATGCAGATGATCTGTGATGGAATCTGTGATTCCATGTGTAACATTATACCTTCAATTGACTTTATGCCCAGCTCTTGCTGGGCAGATAATAATTTTTCTGTTTAGATCATACTAACATGATGCAGTGTAATATACTTGGCATGATCGCTAGCTGTCTATGATGGACCTCACATTCACTCATCAGGGAAATTCTACCACCAAGTCTGTTTCTTGGGAGTAATCTAAAGTAGGCAAATGAAATCTGGAACTCTCCCCTCCACAAAACACTGTGGATGCTGGGACTATTGGGGCTTTCAACACCAAGATAGCTTGCGTTTTATTCGGTAAGGACATCACAGGATATGGAACAGAGGGGAAAATGGAGTTGAGGTGCAAATCAGCCCTGATCTAATTGAATGGTCGAGCAGGCTTGAGGAGCTGAGAGGCTTACTCCTATTCCTGGTTTCTCGGCGCAGTAGAAAGGATGGTCCTGAGAGCTCTCATAAATGCACCATATCCAATTTCCCAACTGTATTTTATTTCTCCTACTGTTGCTCCACTAGTTGTTTATATTATGCCAGTTTTTTTAGGCTTCTTGTTTGTGACATGCAAATAGGGGCCTGTTCTAAACTAGCTCTAATGAGCCAGGTCATGATTTTGTTCACCATTCAAAATACCCCATTTAAAGAGGGAGATGGAACAAACAGATACACAAAAGGATCAACCTTCTCACTTTAATGGTTTACCTTCCTTTTTATGAGCTTTGCAACAGAACCCTCAACAGGGCACATGAACCACCCAGTTGAAACACACATTATTGCTTATTATTTCTCCTGCCCATTAATATCCCTTTTTTTTTTAGCAAAGCCATAGATATTTTAGCAAAATGCTTCCCAAGTAACAATCCTGGAAATCAGAATTCTTTGCAAGTCTGATCACAGCTTTAGAAAATCTATTGAAAGCCATGGAATAATGAAGATCAGTGCCACACAGTAAATTCATCCAGTATATCAGGCACTTAAATCTGTATGGGCTAGTTTGAGATAGCACCTTATCTCAAAATCCTCCTAAATGTGAACTCACATTTGGGAGGAAAAAAATGGGAATTACTAAAACCTTATTTAACCACTACATTCCAATGAGAACTCATTGCTGTTTCCTTTGTGTTTGATAGTGTTAAGATAATCCAAGACTTGGCGGGTTAAATGAATTTCACACAAAGTCTAACACACTTAAAAATCTACAGAGCAGGAACAGTTGGGAAGAAATACCTCAGTACTAAAAAATCACTTTGTTTGTCTTTATCCATTTTGAAAAATGTGGAATATGTCAAATTGTATGAGGAAATTGGAGTGGTTGTTGACAATTTTATTAATTTTTTTATGAACATATTACATGACGTACCTTTTCATACATATCACTTCATTATTCCATTATGCAATCCAACAGCGCCAATAACAATGCTGCTGGCTTGACTGTATTATGGCATTCAGCGTATTTACATCATTCAGCAAAGATATATACTTAGCAGTAGGTACGCTGTCAATAAAAAGCGCATTAAGACCCTATTGAAAGGGCTTCCCTGTCAATTACAGCACAGAAAGGATTCTATTGCCAGATTTCTCCTGTCAATTTAATACACTAGGTCATATTAACAGCACTGTCTTGTCAATAAACCAGTTCTGAATCCTATTAATGGTGCTATCCTGTCAATATCATCTGATTTCTTATTTCTCAACCTCTCCAGTATCTACAGAATGGGATTATAGGGTTACTCTGTGTCCATCTGATGCACTGCATATAAATTTACCAGAAATATGATATTTTATCTGAGATCTAACTGCTAAACTGTGTGGGTCCCTCAATATGTGTGTGTGTATGAATATGCTTGTAATAAGTGTCAAATAACATGCATATCAAATGAACAACAGTCTTGGAATCATCCTGAATGCAGGTAATGAATAGGGTAACTCTGGTATCCATTGATTATTTTAAAAAGTACTGTAACAGATTTTAATTTCTATGGAGCAATGGAGACTGTGACAACTGTTATTTAACAGCACAATGGTAGCAGACACTGAGTTACAGTACATGCATCTGATAGCAAGCAAAATGGTTTTGGTATGTAACGGGAAAAGAGGAAGGGTGCATTCAAGGCTGCACATACAGGAAAGCTGGAATACGAAGGTGGAAAGAGGTGGAAAACGTTTCACTTATGCCATGCCTTTCACAACCTTTCGACATCCCAAAGCACTTTACAGCCAATTAAATACTTTTGAAGCATTCTGATGCAAGAAATGTGGCAGCCAATTTGCACACAGTGGGCTGGATTTTAAGAGCTTGCCAGTGAAAAAAATGGTGGCCCACACACAAGGGCTGCATGCCTCAGAGCTGCCGCGATCTCCTGCGTGGCAGCTCATTTAAATAACCAGGGCGGCCCACCCACCCCCCCCCTGCCACCACCAAACCACATGGAAGGGGCAGGCCGTCCGATGCAGGCAATGGCGTCAGCTGTCTGTGCTCAGGCGCTGGCGCCATTTTAAAGGGCAGCCAGCCTTGCTGGCAAGTTTAAATTTTTAAAGATACACCCCCCCCAAAATGTATCAAATAAAATCCTAATACCCCTTTCCCACCCCTCAATAAAACATGCATTAATTATTTTCCCTTCCCCCCAAAACACTTACCTTTGAAATCTGACCTTCCCCACCACCCACCCCCCAGACTGTACAAAGTTTAAAGTTCACCCCTTCCCACCATCTCCTACACTCACTACATGTATTTGACCCCCGTCCCCCTGCCCAGAAAATCTTAACTCTCCCCCCTCCCCACCAGTTTCATGCTGGCTTTCCCGAGACAGGAAGTGAAGGCACGAGAGTGCCAGCTGCCGCACTGAAGATCGCGGCGGGCCTGGAAGATTGGAGGTGAATGTATTTAAATTGATTCATTTTATTGATTTACATATTGAAATTCAGGTCCCATCGCCCAGTGGCGGGGGGGGGGGGGGGAACACCACGGAGCCTCACCACCGCTGGGAGGATTGGCCCAAGCCCTCCCAGCATCAAGCTCCATGGCGGGTCTCTGCCGGAACAATCTTCTGCGCCCCCACCCCCCCCCACCCCACCGCCATGCAGCCCACGTCGGGGGCCCAGTAAAATCCAACCCAGTATGGTTACACAGCAGTAATGATAATGAAATGATCTGATAATCTGTTTTATTGATGTAGATTGAGGGATAAATATTGACCAAGACACTAGGGAGAAGTCCTCTGCTTTTCTTCAAACAGTACCATGGGATCTTTTTCATCTACCTGAGAGACCTTGGTTTAACATCTGAAAGACAGCACCTCTGACAGTGTAGCACTCCCTCAGCACCGTACCAGATTATATGTTCAAATTTCATGGAATGGGACTTGTTGCTCAGAGGCAAGAGTGCTACCCACTGAGCCAAGGCTAACACCTCAGTACATTTAAAGCCAGGCATCACTACACTAAACTACACTAGACTGCCACCAATCTAGCTTGTCCATGAAACAAATGCAAGAAAACACTGAAGCCTAACATTGCCAAACAAAACTGAATTATACTCACTAAGAAATTTTCTGTTACATCAGTTCTTTATGGTTTTGAGAAAGGTACGCTTTATGCAGCAAAAAATCTATAAATGCTATATTTCTCAATGAGCACAAATAACAAACATTAAATAATTTTGCATGAGAGCAAACGAAGATAAAAGTAATGGGTTTCAAATAACTTACTTGCTCGAATGTACAGTAGTTTGCATGTTACAAGAACTGCATTTGCATATATTGCAGTATTTGCCACTGATGGACACTAAAATATTTTTAGACGCAATGGTCTTGTCAATTCTGAAAGATATTCACTAGCTACCATCTCACTGAAATACCAAAATATCACTTACGTTTGCTGATGGGAAATTATTTAGCTAAGATGGCTCCTGCCTGGCACTTTTCATTAAATGGCAAACTAATTTGATGGTGTGTTGCTACATTTATACAGTAATCCTTCCCTTTCTGATTATATTCTACTAAAAATCATTAGAAAGATGAGCCACGTTCAAACATAAAAATCCCTCTGAAATGAATGTTGATGGAGAAGCTTTTGGAGATTGTTCAGTGAGTAAATCGAAATGTGAGTATGAAAGTAGACACAGACTTGTAAATGTGGTTTGAAACTGAAGAGCTGCTGGAAAGGATATGTTGGCTGAATGAATTTTTTCAGTGCATACGCAAGAGGTTCCACACAAGTATTGGGCAGACATTTTTACTGCATAGAATAAAAAAAATTCTAAAACGTTTTTTGAGCTGATTTGAATGAGTGTTCCTAAATGCCCCTCACTCTAAAAATCACAAAGACAAGAACTAATTTGAAAATTTTGTGCCGTTTCTTACTGTTTTGTCTGTTTATGTTCATCATTCTCTCTTTAAACCAATATTCTATACTTTTGGAAGTGTTAACAAACTTATTCTGATGCTTGAAGCTTATTATGTTTTAATACAGCAATGGTATAAATATTTGATTTATTGAGTATTAACCACATTTAGCCAGTTAAAGGAAAAATCCCTCTAAAATGCCAGCATTCAAATCTTTCCTTTGGCACAAAACTACTAATGTTAAATCTGATGGAAAACTGAATTCCCCTTTCTTATCAGCACTTGAAAACTGAAGCCATGAACATGCAGAACAGACATGCCAACTGGCATTAGTTAATCTGCCATATTAAACACCCCTAAATTTACTTGTGGAAACTTTAACTAAAATTAACACATACAAATTATACATTAACAAAGACAGTCAGAGTATTTTTTAAACTTTCATAGTGGGGCTGACTGGTGTGTGAATTACTACAGTATACTGTCACCACTGAGATCTGGATCTGAATCCAAGCCAACTCTGATCAAATGAAAGTTATCTCTTGTTCTATTGATTTTAATAGATAATGAAACCAATTTGAGCAGTCAGAACTCATCTCTTTGTGGGCATGTTTCAAAAGCACAAAACTACCAAAGAATCTGCATTAAACTGGTAATGTGACTCGGAGAAATTCTGAGGGTAGTTGGTGTGGGAAATTAAACAAGTCACACCGGTGCAGTAAGGAACAACTCTTCTGAGATTGAGGTTAAGGCGCCTTGTTAGAGCAGAGTAGAGGGAACTTTGTTCTGTATTGAGCTGGGATATACGGGAGTTTAGAAGAGTGAGGGGAGACTTGATTGAAGTATATAAGAACCTGAAAGGTCTTGAAAAGGTGGATGTGGAAAGGATGTTTCTTCTTGTAGGTGAGTCCAGAACTAGGGGGCACTGTTTTAAAATTAGGGATCTCCCTTTTAGGACAGACATGAGGAGAAAATTTTTCTCTCAGAGGGTTATGTGACTTTGGAACTCTCTGCCTCAGAAGGTGGTGGGGCTAGATCGTTGAAAAGGGAATCAAAGGTTATCGGGGGTAGATGGGAGTGTGGACTTTGAAACACAAACAGATGAGCCATGATCTTATTGAATGGTGGAGCAAGCTAGAGGGGCCAAATGGCCTACATCTGCTCCTAATTCGTATGTTCATATACATGCTCTGGAAGTAATGGGGAAAAACTATTAAATTCCACAACACTAATATTCCTAACCCCGATCAGCACAAAATTTCCTACTGTTCCCCAAAATATATAATTTAAAAGGGAAAATTTTGAAGCCAAAACTATAAATAATTATTTTGACTATTACTTTTCTGTTTTTTAAAATTAGTTTTTCTGTTTTAACAGCAGATGATGATTGTTTGAGGTACTAAGATATTTTGTGTAATCCTACCAATCTAGTACACATAGTAATACTATCAACACTTGCTTCTGAAGCAAAAACAATTTAAATGCTAACTGAAATCAAAGAGCTGTTAGGTTCATGTGTCCAAACATATGTACGCATCTGCACCTCTCAGTGCACCTGTTTGTGAAAGGACCTCTTAGTGTTTATTGTGATAAAATCAATAAGTTAAAGTGTAATGAGATATATAACAATAATAACTTGCATTTATATAAACCACTGATGTAGTAAAGCATCCCAAGATACTTCACAAAAGCATAATTGGACAAAAATTGGCACTGAGCCAAAGGAGGAGACATTAGGACAGCAGAGGTGGGTTTCAAGGAATTCATTAAAGGAGGTGAGAGAGGTGGAGAGGTTTAGGGACAGAATTCCAGAGCTTAGGACCCAGACTGCTGAAGGCAGGCCCAGCAATTGTGGGCGAAGGAAGTCGAGAATGCACAGGTAACATACAAAGCGGCAAAATATTAAATTTGTGGTCTGACTTCAGTAACTGTAACATGTGAAGTTTAGCTGGCAAGTTCTAGTTATATTGTAGACAATACCTGGCCATAAAGTGCACTCTGCCTTTCAGGACCGAGCTCTACATACCTTTTGCATGTAAACAGGAGGAGGCCATTCAGCCTCTTAAGCCTGCCCTGTCATACAACTAGATCATGCCTGATCTGTACCGAACTCCATTTATCCACCTTTGTTATATATCCCTTGATACCCTTACCTAACAAAAATCCATCAATATCAGTCCTGAAAGCTCCAATTGTCCCAGTATCCACAGACTTATGGGGCAAGAGTTCCCAATTTCTACTACCCTGTGTGGAAAGGTTCATCCTGATTTCCTTCCGGAACGGCGTAGCTCTAATGTTAAGATTGTGTCCACTCATTCTTGATTCACCCACTACAGGAAATAGTTTCTCTGTAGTTACCCTATCAAATCATTTGAACATTTTAAACACTTGAACAGGTGACCCCTCAATATTCTAACCATACATGTTGAGCTCTGCTCACCTGGTAAATGTTTAAGTGCAACCAGTTAACAAGCAACAGTACATGGTGTTAACAACAGACATACAGCTGAGAACAGGGGAGGGGGAGGGAGGGGCAGTGGAATCTCACTGCCTGGGTGCTCACACTGGCTTAGGGAGGTGGGAATCTCACACTGCCTTGGGGATGTCTCACCCTGTCTTGGGGAGGGGCGGGGGTTGGGGGTCGCACGCTGTCCGGGGGGAGAGGGTTTCACTGCCAGGGGGTGGTGGAGTGGTCATACTTCTGGGATTGCCACTGCCTAGGGGACATCATACCCTGCCTGGGGGAGGGGATAAAACTGTCTTGTGGGTTCTAATTGTTGGGAGAGGGGACGTGGTGGGGGGGAGGAGGGGGTGCCTCACTGATTGCGGTGTGGAGGGGGTCTCATACTGTTTGGGGATTGGTGAGGATTGCAATATCACATCCTGAAAGGGGTCTCATCCCTAGGGGGGGGAAGGAGGTGTTCATGTTGTTTGGGGCCAGTGGAGGTCTCCCAGTGCATGAGGTGAGGAAACCATCACACTGACTGGGGGTCACTCACTAATGGAGGTCTCACTGACAGGAGGCTCACATTGACTGAGGAGTCTGACACTTACCGGGGTCTCACATTGATGGGGGCGTCTCACACTGACTGGGGGTCTCAAATTCATTGGGAGGGTCTCACAGTGACTGGTGGGCCTCTCACTGACTGGGATGTCTTAAATTCATTGTGAGGATCTGGCATTGACCAGGGCTCTCACTGACTGGCAAGCCACTCACTGTCTGGGGGTGTCTCACACTTATGGGGGGTGTTCAAATTGTTGGGGGTTCTCAATGACTGGTGGAGGGGGGGGGGGCAGCTCTCTCACTGACTGGAAGAGTCTCACGCTGATTTGAGCGGTGGATCTCACACTGGATCCTAAATTGACTAGAGGGTGTCACATTGATGGAGGGTCTCTCACTGACTGTGAACTCACACTGATGGGGTGGTTTCACACTGACCAGCGGCGTCTCACTATGACAAGGGGTTCACACTGACTTGGGGAGTCTCACACTAACTAGGAAGTTTCACACTGACTTGACGGGGTCTCACACTGACTTGACGGGGCCTCACACTGACTGTGAGGGCTTGAGTGACTTGGGTGGGGAGGTCTTTGATATTGGGAGGGGTTTTCACACTGATAGTGGGGAGGGGATTTCACATTGCTTTGCTCTACTGCACTGTGGGATTGGACTCTTGCATTAACCTGACCACTTTTGCTTTGCTGCACAAAGAAAATGCTTTGTATCAATGCATATGTGGCAATATAACTGTACTCTACACCTATTTATGGAATCCTATGTAAAGATTAGTTAAAATCCATTGAATTCCTTTTATTAATTAGTATAATATTGATGCTTGTAATATGTCAAAAATCATTGTGGCACAGATGGGCAATGTCATGTTATGAATAATACATTCACCTTGGTTTTGGAAAGGAGAGAGCATTAACATTAGTATTTTATATTCAGGTCACATGATTTCAATATCTGCAAACTGAATAAGATAAAGATAGACACAAATTATATTGCCACATTTCAATTTTCTATCAAACACAGTAAAGACACCATAAATAAATGCTGCTCCGCTTACAAGTGTAGTTACCAGTTTTTAAGCTCTAAAGTTTTTGAAAATGTTAAATATGAAATAACTTCTGTATCTCACCTAAAATATTATAGACTGTAATATAAAAGGTTCAGCAAACGACTGATGTATTGGATTTATGAGTTCTTATTTATCTATTTTTGATTCACACTATTTTACTATAATACAGGTGTTCTCCTGCCTCTATGTATTCAGTTTTGTCAAATACACACTTCCCATGAGAGGAAAATAACAGTTTTTAACCTGAGCTTGTTTTTTGACTGAAGGAGATCGAGTACTCATGTTTTTCTTATCTGGTGTCTTGTTGCATTGAATTTGTCTATAACAGAAAATATGTGTGAATGCTCAAAAGATCTTGTAGAAATTACAAGATACCATGACATTCATTCTGCTGTGTCTATAACTGAACCTATATTGAAAATGTTACCAATAAATCCTGACGAGTACTATCACGGTTACCCCTGGGTATATGGAATATACTGTAGAAACATGATGTTGATTTGGCAGAATTGAACTTTATATGACCATGGGCTTATGGAGAAGTAATGAAAAAAATAAGAATTTTATAAATGTGGGTGGATGTCACTTTGCATAATTTTAAATTGCAACAACCAGCGACTGAAATTGCAACAGATCTAAAATCTGACACATTTACTAACTGTCTGTATCTCTGTCATGAATTGTAAATTCAAATGTTTGTGACAATATTCACCATCTATTTGCCAGAATATGTGGCTCTACAGTAGGAATTATTGGTAAAACAATTCACTGAATTCACCATTTTTTGAATAGGCGATTCTTCTATATTATATAGTCATTGTTACACTGCTGCTCATGGAAGATTGCTCTGTGCAAATTGGCTGCTGCTTTTCCTACGTTACAAGTGATCACACTTCAAAAAATATTTCATTGGCTCTAAAGTGCTTTGGGACATCCTGAGGTTGTGGAAGGCACTATATAAATGCAAATCCTTTCTTTTTCTTTCTTAGAATTGCTTTGCCTAAGGTGGATGTGCGGCACTTTAACCCTTTCATTAGCACAAAACTATGTAGGTTTAAAGAAAATACCTTCAGAATGAATCAAATAGAGGCAACTGTGTGATATATCATCTATTCTATGATGGAGGGGACTGGATCCCACATAGCACCCCCTTCCCCCCCACCCCAAGTCAAAGGCAAAGTTGAATGGATAGCAAAGATCACACATCAGAATAAAGTTGGTATACCACTATTATTAACTGTGCATTCGACGCAGTATGAGAGGTAAAACAGCAGGTAATTAATCAAACACTTAGCGTGTCAGTGATGACTCAGCAGTAGCACTCTCGCCTCTGAAAAGATGTTTATGGGCTCAATTCGCACTCAAAAGACTCGAGCATAAAATCTATGGTAATATTCCAGTGCACTACTGAGGGAGTTCTGCATAGTCAGAGTTGCTGCCTTTTAGGTGAGACATTAAATCGAGGCTCCTTCTGCTCTCTCAGGTGGATGTAAAAGATCCCCCAGCACTATTTTGAAGAGAAGTTCTCCCCACTGTCCTGCCCAATATTTGTCCCTCAATCAGCTTCAATAAAACAGATTATCTGGACATTTATCTCACAGCAATTTGCTGTGTGTAAATTGGCTGTCATATTTCCTATATTACAGCATTGAAAACACTTCAAAAGTACTTAATTGTCTGTAAAATACTTTGCGATGCTCTGAGATCATAAAAGGTGCTATATGTATAAAAATGTAGGTTCTTTCTTTCTATGTTGCATATATCAAGTTATTTTAAACAATATTGAATCACTTAAAGTCCTAATGATAACTGCTATGACATCACGCAGACAGTTATATTCATCTGTCTTTATGATATAATAAAATAACCACACACTTGTTCGACAGCTGGTACTGCCAAGCCGTGGCTACATATAATGGCCTGCTATGCCATTTTCATTCCTTATGTAATTACGTAAAAAGTCTTATGCAGCAATCCAGAAATAACAAACTGAATTGTCATCATGAGATTTTAACATTTTAAAACAGTCCAATTCAATCACAAGCTTTCTAAAAGGTTTAATCAGTTTGGGATGCAGTTAATAGTTAATTGGTTACTTTCTGAGCGCAGATGAAAGTAGAAGCTCGATGTATCATCATCTGTCCCACAGGCAAATTCAAAGGCTACTAAGGTGAATTTGTTCATGCAATAATGATTTATGCTACTAGCAACTCTCGTCTTTTAAATATTGCAGAGTGGTTATAACACATGCCAGACAAGCTGGCAAGTGTAGTAAAGGGGTATTTCATGGCCCTTATCTCTATTCACCTACAGAAAGGTGTCAAAGACTGAGGGCTGAGTTGTTGAGCCGGCGGGGGTCCTGACACCAGGCCAAAAAGGCAGGGCGTACTTTTGTGACCCCTCGGCTCAATTTAACGGTGCACAGGCAATTAACTGCCCAGTGCCGGGGTGACGGGGACCCTGCCTCCCAGAACTGCCAGCCAATCAGAGGGCTGCAGTTCAGTTGTATCGGCAGCATCACTGGGAGTTGTGCTCACTGCTAGTATTACAAGAAGCCCAGGACCAGGTCCATCGATAGAGCCCCAGACCCCAGATAAGTGTGCCGGAGTCACCGGGGCCAGTCCAGTAGGTCCCGATGAGCTTGGGTGGGGGGGGTTTGTGTGGTTGTTAAGGGTGGGGGGGGGGTGTCTTAGTGGAGGAGCAGCCTTTGCTGCCAGGGGCCCTCTGTGGGCCACAGATTGCCCATGGTGGAGGCCCGTCTCAAAGCCTTCAGGGAGGCCACTTCGTTTTACTGGGCAAACTCCCCACATGGCCCCTCTCCAACCCCCACCCCTTGGGGGTTGATACCAGTGGCAGTGGGAAGAGGTCCTTAAGTGGGTAATAATTGGTCACTTAAGGACCTCAATTGGCCTCTGGGCAAGAAGGCCATCTTCAGTTTTTCCTGCCCCTGACTTAATCGCAGGGCGACGGGCACTGTGCACCCGCACCCCCCTCCGCACCCCACCCCCCAACACCTTGCATCGCTATTTTATGGGCCCCCTCCGACTCCCATCCCAGCTTCCAAGGGCCCATAAAATTCAGCCTTTACTGCGCAACAATAAATAAGGCATTTTGGAACTGGAGTGGAAAACGGATCTTATTTCACAATTTAAAAGAAATTATCTTAATGACTTATTCTTACTTGTAATAATTCATATTGCACCAAATGAGAATATTTCTGTAAATGAAAGTAGGATCAAACTTAATCAGTCAGTACTTCCCAGCAGATATTTGCATCAAACAACCACATTTACATGCCAACACATTTCACCTTTACACTAAAGTCAATGTAGCTGTTTGCAGTTACATTTCTATTGTCAGTTGACAAATGCAAAGTATTTAAAGTGATAAATGTAACCATGGATATCAGTAAAAAGGGACTACAAAGCTGCTGGAAAAACCCAAATGATTCACTAAGTCCTTTAAGGAAGGAAAGCAGCTGCTCTTATTCATTTTGGCTTTTATGTGACTCCAGACCCACGGCAACAAGACTGACTCTTAACTGCCCTTGAAAGTGGCCTAGCAAGCCACTTATTAGTACCACCACCCTACCAGGGCAAATAGCGATGAGCAATAAACACTCCTTTGTCAGTGATGCCCGTTTACCAAGATTTAATAATAAAGAAAGAATGTAAATGACACCATAAAGGAAGTGCATTCAAATGTTGTGTACTACAGCTAACCATTGAAATTTCCCTAGCACATTTAAAACAGATACAGTAATTATTCACGATTAGAAATAATGTATGTGTGTTTATTGTAGCAAAAAGGTGCTGTGATAAATATAGCAACAATGATTATTAAGTTTGCTCCCACTTCCTATCTGTAGTGCATTCAGGTAACATAGTCTTCACCATACTTGATATATTTTAGAATTAAAGCTTTTTTCTATTGAATAAACATCTCTATATGAGTAAAGCTAAATTCATTACAATGCAGTAAAAGGTCAAACATGTCACATTGTTGATATAAGTATTTCCCCACATTCAAATTTTTTTTCATTCTTCTCCTGCTTATTGCGAATGCTATTTTGCGATAATCGAAAACCATTTCCTCATCAAGTGACCATGGTTTAAGCAATCTTAAAGGTAAATTTGTATGATGCATCTATGCTTTTTCTTGGAAAAATCAAAAGCATTTTATTTTAATAGAAGCAACTTTAAATGTGAATAAAATTAACTCTCTCTTAAGAATCTGACACGATTTAATAAGTACTTTTATACATCCATCATTATGTATTGTTACTCTGCACTCTATCAATGAAACCAAAACGTATTCTGTGGATCTATAAAACTGTAACATTTACAGATACATTTCCTCCGAAAATCAATGTGATTCAAAGCCAGACAATAAATCCAAAGTCTGTTCAGCCTCAAACTGGCTTCTGAAAGTGTGTTTATTTTTGAGCAACGGTGCAACAAACATAACGGAAAGTATCTCGAAAACAAGGAAATTTTTTTTAAAAATGGTTTTACAGGGCAAAATAATTTCAGGTTTTGGCTAAGCGTTGCACTGCTGCTTTTGAGGGGGACTTATAATTCCTAGCCCAGCACTCAAGGATCCAATTTATGCCTTACACAATTGGTCTTTAGACATAAATCCCTATGCAGGTCAATAACGGAGTCAATACACTTCACGCGAGGGAACACGTTATATTAAAGAAATATTGACTTATCATAGATATGAAGTGCACAGAGCACATTGCCCAACTCTTAAAGACGCATGGCACAATTTGGTCAATAACTTTCTGAAAGCAACAGGTTCCACCCAACGAAATCATTCATGTGTGTGTGTGCGTGTTTTACCTGAATCAGTGACATTCTTGTTGACGTTACATCAGTCGGATTTGAACCCTGTCCGGAGAAAGTGTGACAGACCACATGGCCCTGGGGGACGGTCAGGTTGTTGGAGGTGGGCTTCAGGTACATGACTTCTGACCTGGGGGAGCTGAGCGGCAGGCGCGTCTGGTAATCGAAATAAACGGGAGAAGAGGCCAGGGAGGGACTGCTCACCACGTTCATGACATCTCTCTCCTCCACTTCGCTCTGGACCAACATGATGTCGTTCTTGCTGATCTTCTTCTTCTTACTGCTCTTGCCCAGGTGAGGGTGCGAGTACTCGGCGATCCTGCAGTTGTACGTCCTGATCTCCTTGTTCTCCCTCCTGCACTTGACGGCGATGGTGACCATGGAGGTCAGGAGGATGATCGAGATGGAGCTGAGGGTGACGATGAGGGGCAGCGACATGTCCCAATGCCGTTGCTCCTTGTTGACCCGATGCTCGTCCTTGGGGGCCGCCCCCAGGTAGGCCACGATGACCAGCCGGGCCACGGCCGAGAGGGACGGCTTGCCGTGGTCCGACACCCTGACCACCAGCTCGGCGCTGGGGGCCACCTCCTCCCAGAAGGGCTGCGCCGTGCGGATCTCGCCGCTGCTCGGGTCCATGTCGAAGAGGTGCTGCTCGTTGCCCTCGGCGATCTCGTACGATAGGCGGCCGCTGTCGCCGTAGTCACTGTCCACCGCCCGCACCGTGGCCACGATGTAGCCGAGGCCCGCGTTCCGCGGCACGTGGATCTCGGCCGTGTCGTTCTGCAGCACGGGCAGCACGATGACCGGAGCGTTGTCGTTGACGTCCAGCACGGTGACCCTGACGGTGGAGTTACTCTCCAGGTGAGGAGTACCGGAGTCTTTGGCCAACACTTTGAACTCGAAGGACTTGGTCTGCTCGTAGTTGAAGGAGCGGAGCGCGTAGATGGCGCCGTTGGACGGGTTCACCGACACGTAGGTGTAGATGGAGACGTCGCCCACGCGGGACGGCAGGATGGAGTAAGAGACGGTGCCGTTCTGGCCCAGGTCGGGGTCGTGGGCCAGCACCGAGCCCAGGTACTCGCCCGGGATGTTGTTCTCGGGCACCTGCAGCACGTACACCGGCTTGGTGAAGCGGGGCGGGTTGTCGTTCTCGTCCGCCACCCTCACCGTGAACGAGCGGGTGGCGTTGAGCGGAGGTGAGCCGTTGTCCCGGGCCACGATGGTCAGGTTGTACTGGTCGGTGAGCTCGCGGTCCAGGGGGCGCTCGCTCAGCACCGTGTAGAAGTTGTCGTAGTTTTCCTCCAGTTTGAAGGGCCCGTTGCCCAGCACGCGGCACTGCAGTTGGCCGTTGCGGCCGAAGTCCCGGTCGGTGACTTTGACCAGGGCGATGACGGTACCGGGCGGCGCCGCCTCGCTGATCGAGCCCTGGTGAACCGACACGAAGTTGACGGCGGGCGCGTTGTCGTTGACATCGATGAGCCGCACGGACACCTTGCAGTGAGCCGGGATGGAGTTGGGACCCAAGTCTTTGGCCTGCACGTCGATGTCGAAGATGCTGCTCTCCTCGTAGTCCACGTTACCATGGAGTTTGATGACTCCGGAGCGCGGCTCGATGGAGAAGAGCTCCCGGATCCTGTCGCTCACATACGGGCTGAAGGAGTAGACAACCTCGCCGTTCGTGCCTTCGTCCGGGTCCGTGGCGTTCACGTCGATCAGGAAGGTGCCAACCGGCGTGTTCTCGGGGATCTCCACCGTCAAGCTGGGCTCCTCGAAGGACGGGCTGTTGTCGTTGGTATCCACCACCTCCAGCCTGACCTGCACCGTGCTCGACTTGGGGGGCTCGCCGCCGTCCAGCGCCGTCACCACCAGCACATGCCGGGGCTGCTCCTCCCTGTCCAGCGGCCGCTGGATGATCAGCTCGGGGAACTTGGTGCCGTCCCCCCGCGACTTCACCTCCAGGCCGAATAGCCGGTTGGGGCTGCTCAGCTGGTAGGTCTGCAGGCCGAATTGGCCGGTGTCCGGGTCGTGCGCGCTCGTCAGGGGAATGCGCGTCCCCGGAGCCGCGTTCTCGGGGATCTCGACATCGATCTGTTCGGTGGAAAAACTTGGCGCATTATCATTGATATCCAGGATCTCCACTTTGATCATGCAGAGCTCCTTGTCGTTGGCGAAGACTTCCAGCGAGACGACACACTTGGCAGCCCGTTTACAGACAGTCTCCCGGTCGATGCGTTGCTTGGTGTAAAGTAACCCGCTCTCCCGGTCGACGTCCAGCAAATGTGGAGCAGAATTTTCCAAAACCCGAAAGTTCGGCTTCCTTTGCTCGGGACTGGTCGCCAGGCGAGCATCTTTTGCAATGTTCCCGATCACGGTCCCGGGTCCCTGTTCTTCCAGGATCGTGTATTTCAAATTCTTCAAGGTCACAGCTCCAGTCCAGTGTAAGAGGAAAATCAAAATATGCAGGTACATTCCCAGCACTTGCTTTTTTCTGTTAAACCTGTTGATTTACAGCTCGGAAAACAGACGAGCCTGCAGCGGTGTGTGAGCATCCATGCACCTTACAATAATCATTTCAAAACGTTATTGAGTTTGACGACAAAAGTCTCTCGTCACCATCTTGCATTATAAATCCTTAATGGGGGGAAATAACAATCGTGCCGAACACTTTTCTTTCCCCCCTCTCCCCTTAACCACCCAAGGATCTATTTGCACGGGTTGTGGTACTCAATGCGAAATCTGGATTGCTTTTCCCGAGTGAAATCCAAGCGTTTGCAAAGTGCGGTGCAGCCGATGTACCAGTTTCAAGGCTTGCGATGTGTTCCTTCCAATTTCAGAGATGCAGCTGCCGAGAATTTTGCATGCTGCACACACACACACACTCACACCGACTGGATGAATATCTATCTGTGTGTGTACGCGCCTATCTCCACTCAAAATAAGCGGCAGCAGCTGCTGTATGTGACTCGGACAAGACCGCAAGGAAAAAAGTCTTATTTTGATTCTTCTTCCCACAGTCGAAGATGAGCAGTTTTAATTTTAAAAGCTTTCATTGGCACGTCTAGGATTCCCGTGAAAGGTTCCCATCAAACGATCGGAAGCAAAACAAACCTTCAATAACACTTAGTGAAGGCAAGAAGAATCAAATCTCTGCCCCTCTCTCCCTCTCGCTATCTGCGTCAGCCCCAAGCTCCCGGTGACACTCGTTACTTTCCCTGTTGATTCTCTCCACTTGTGATGAGCAACAGTCTTGGGTCCAGCCTTGTGCTGCAGGAGAACAGGACATGGGTAACAGTCAGAGATGTGCTCTTTCCCTCTGCTTTTGGCTCCTGGTGTTGCTTGCACTCGCCCAGTTCGGCGTCCTTTTTGGACATGAACCTCTCGCCGACACGCTCCGGGTCTCTGCCTCCCCCTCCTGCAAGCTTCGTTAAAACATACAGGGCTGCACAGAAACCAAAGCCTCTCCGGCCAATGAAGTGCCCGCGTCCTCTGGCACCGCCCAATCCGAGCACACCGGCCTCGGCCAATGGAGGGGGGAAGTCTGGCGTCGGAGGCGAGGGGTTGGCGGTGGGGAGCAGGAACGAGTGGGGAGGTCTCCGAGAGGGAGCGAGCATTGTAATGCGCGACCCCGGTGCTCGCTCTCGGACCGCGGGCACGCTCTCGTGCAATTTCACCCTCAATTCTTTATGAATGAATCGGTCTCCACTTGCGTGTGAGTGGGTTCCAAAAAGAAGTGTTATTAGAAGCTTTATTTTAATCAAAAATTTTAAAACCAAACTCCTAAATGGCAAAAAAGTACTTTGAAGGATGACAGCGCAGCTGTACGGGAACGACAGCAGAACTGCATATAACAAATGAATGCGAACTCACACAGCGTTTAGTGTACGTCAGTGCTGACGGCTGGAGGCGGGGGGTGGGGGGGGGGGCACTCGATAGAGTTTTATGAGGGAATATTGCAATTTCTCTTAAAAAAATGATCGCCATGGGGGAAAGCTGCCACAATGTATTCACTTTTATTAAAAAGTGGACAGACTGATGGAAAGTGATGATGCAAACAGGTAGGAGAGAGGATGTGTGAGTGCGGACTGGAGAGTGATGACAATGGCGAAAGTAAATGCCTCATCTGTCATCGTTCTTGTACGTGTTTTTAGCAGTCGATTCACAGTTCAGAGGGGACGTGGACATTGCAATCTTAAAGCAGATTTCTTCATTGTAATCAAAGACAGAAGTTTGTATTCCATGTCATTTTGAATGGAAAATTGCCGGTTAGCTGGCTGAATAAAAATTACTGAATTATAAGAGTAGCATTAACCTAAGCACACGTTCTTGGGTTTGATACATGCATTCGAGAAGCTGAGCAGTGAGTGCCCGGCTTTGCTGGATCTTCATAACAAGATCACGAATTTAAAAAAATAAATTACGAGTTTTATTGGAAGAATAGACGGTAACAGATATCTTAAATTTGTCTGCAAACGAAATTATAGAATGTAAGGCGTATCAAAATGAACCAATAAACAGTGTAATTCCAGCCGCCAATAGTTTATATTACAGTATTCTGATTTTCAATGTTAAAATTGATCTAGAAGGTGCAAGTTTTATAAGTTCGGTACCTGTTTAGAAGTAGGTGAAAATGTTTAATTGCGATCGATTCGGTAAAACGACTGAAGGTCGAAAAGCGGGGTGTGTAGCAAGTTTTTGTAGCCCTAATGTAGCACAAGTTAACTTGGAAAGAACCATACTTTTTTTTTAAAAAAAGCAATGCCATGTAGTAATCGACAAATTTAACTTTTTAGAAAAGGCTGAATTTGAAATTATTTGTTCCTGCAGTAGCGAGTGGAGCGGTTTCAATGACGCTCTCTTCGAAACAGCGATTTGTTCGGGTTCTGGTAACAGATTTTGCTTTCGCCACTGACAGGTACCGTGGAGAGAGGCGAATCTCCGATGATTAAATCGCACAGTTCTAAGCAAAAGGGCTATTGTATCATGCAATTTGAACTGCTGAGATATTGGATTTTATTTCACTCTATATTACAAGGAAACAATGTAGCTTGTGTATATTATGTAAAAAAAATAACAGAGGGCTGTGAGAGATTGATGAGACGTTTTGATGTTTCCGATACATCTTGATCGGCTATGGGAGTGAGATTCGATTGGTTTACAGACTAATGAACCCAGCCAGCGTGTTATGCCAAGAGTTCAAATTTCCCAGTGATGTGAAGGTGTTGGAGGTGGTGCGAAGTGAAGTTTGAGAAGATTTGATAGAGACGTTCAAAATCATGAGGGGTCTGCACAGAGCAGATAGGGAGAAACTGTTCCCGTTGGTGAAAGGTTCAAGAACCAGAGGACCCTGATTTAAGATGATTAGCAAGAGAACCAGAGGCAACACGAGGAAAACTTTTTTTACACAGCGACTGTCAGGATCTGGAATACACTGCCTGAGAGTGTGATAGAGGCAGATTCAATGGTGGCTTTCAAAAGGGAATAATTATCTGAAGAAAAAAAATGCAGGACTACTGGGGAAAAGGCAGGGGTGTGGGACTAGCTGAGCAGCTTTTACAGAGAACCAGCAGAGGCACGGTGGGCTGAAGGGTGTCTCCATTCTGTTACCACTCTATGATTCTGATAGTACTCAATACATCATTATCCATCTCAAAATTTTGAAACTAGTGTTTATTTTGAAAATATCGATAAAACACCAAAAAAATACAGATTAAATATGAGCAAGCATTCACAGCAGGAATTCTGCATAAACCAATGATTTGATTGTTTTTAAAGGTTTTCCTACACAATCCTTCCAGGAACTTGTGTACAAGAGATTTCACTCATTTTCTTTTCTAATATTTTTTAGAAAAAATATTTGTATTTGTGCTGTACAATGCAATCATCTTATAGCAAAGTTTTTTTTTCACTCTATGCACTTTAACAGTCCCACAATTTTTTAACTATATAATTAATCAATCAATTGTAGATTTATAAGAATTATACCAGATTTACAAGGATGATACCAGCACTAAGAGAGTACACTATCAGGAAAGACTGAGAAAGTTAGAACTCTTTTCTGTAGAAAAAAGACTGAGAGGTGACCTGATAGAGGTCTTTAAAATTATGAAGTGTTTCGATTGAGTAAACATAGAGCTGATGTTTCCACTTGTTTGGGAGTCCATAATCAAGGCCCATAACTACAAGATAGTCACCAATAAATCCAACAGGAAATTCAGGAAACTTTTTAGTGAGAATGTGGAACTCACTATCACACAGAGTGGTTGAGGTGAATAACAGCTGCATTTATGGGGAAGCTAGATAAGTACATAACTGAGAATGGAATCAAAGGTTATGCTAATAGTATGAGATGCAGTAGAGTAGGAGGAGCATAAACACAGGCCTGTTGGGCCAAATGGCCTATTTCTGTGTTGTAAAATTCTTTGTAATGAACATTTAATCTTAAGAATTATTAACTTACTATGAACACTCACTCCATGCGCTCTGAGTAAGAAACCACATTTATAGGGTTATTATTTTCAGTCCATTTATTTTCATGGATGGAAATTTAAGGGTTGTGGGCCTGCAACTAATACCCAATGCCCAGTGCAAGTTCTGGTCTTCCACAACAACAACTTGTATTTACTTAGTGCCTTTAACATAATAAAATGCCCAAAGTGCTTCACAGGAGCATTATAAAGCAAAATTTGACCCTAAGTCACAAAAGGCAATATTAGAGTAGATGGCCACAAGCTTGGTCAAAGAGGTAGGTTTTAAGGAGTGTCTTAAAGGAGGAAAGCGTGATAGAGAGGCAGAAAGGTATAGGAAGGGAATCCCAGAGCTTAGGGCCGAGGCATGGCCATCAATGGTGGAGCAATTAAAATTGGGGATGCTCAAGAGTCCAGAATTAGATGAACACAGATACCTCATAGGGTTGTGGGGCTGAAGGAACTTACAGAAATAGGGAGGGGTGAGGCCATGGAGGGATTTGAAAACCAGGACGAGCATTTTAAAATCAAGCCGTCACTTAACCGGAGTCAATGTAGATCTGCGAGCAGAGGAGTGATGGGTGAACAGCATTAGGTGCGAGTAAGCACATGGATAATAAAGTTTTGGATGACAAATTTATGGAGGGTGGAATGTGGGAGACTGCCCAGGTGTGCATTGGAATAGTCTAATTGCATTTCTGGTCAGCTAATAAAAAATGAGTAATAGCCATCATCATTGAGTTTGTGATCTCAATACTCTCATTCGCACGATGTAGGCACGTGCTCTTTTACATTTTCATGTGCTTGTTGGTAAAATGGTAAGATAAAAAACAATGCATGTGAGTGTTTTCCATTCATTGTGAGTGCTGTACTTTCTTAGTTACAGAATGGTGGTAAATGTTTGCTAAGTAAATATACCCATTCTATACTTTTGCTAAAATTATTACATGCAACTAATAGTGTGTTGCTAAAGGAACATGTGTGGCTCATAAGCAATTTCAATTGGCCAACACCACGATGCAGTAACCAGCTGGTACTGCACTATCAACATGCCCATCACTTAATCGTACTCTAATTTTAAACAGGAGAGTATCAGCAAGTGGAGCAACAGCATAATTTAATCAAAAGTGTGGATCTATAGGAATTGCAAGGACCATGTTGCTGTGGCTTTCTGGACTGCTGTACAAAATGCCTGAATATCAGGGGATGACTAGAACATATCCATCAGAGCCGTTTTGGCTACACCCCCTCCAATAGTCATTTCTCAATGAGGAATGGAATTCAATAGATGAAATATATTTATTGTGTTATCTTGAGCTGGCACTCACTGCTGCATGTGGTAATTGTAATTGCTGACTTCCATATCCCTCTTCATTTCTTCTGTTATCTGGCAGCTTAATCCTTTTCCTGGCCCTTTTTTTTGTTTTGTCTGTTGATCTGTTGATAAACATAATACAAAGGATGAAGGTGTCAGGAAGTAGATACACAATTCCAGGGAGTTAACTCAGGCCAACAGAATTTGACTGTTGGATGGATCCTGGAGATAGCAGTATCGGCTGTCTGACTGTGGTAAAGATTGTTTAAAAACTGGTGGTAGGGAATGATCTAACCCCTGTCAAACAGTTGTTCTAACTTAGTGTTACCTTTCTTGAGCAAGGCACAGAATCCAGAATAATATATCTGGGAGTGTGCTACTGTGTCAGATTGGGAAGTGATTTTTTTGTGGTACACTTGCCTCTTTCCAGACTGATATTGTTATTGGTGTAATTAATAGAGAGACAGCTTCCAGGGATATGATTATGTCTTTAAGCAACCTGAACGAAAGGTCACAGACCTGAAACATTAACTCTTTTTCTCTATCCACAGATGCTACCAGACCTGCTGTGTATTTTCAGCATTTTCTGTGGTTATTTCAGATTTTCAGCATCTGCAGTATTTTGCATTCATCTGAATGTAAAGAGGTCAGCTACATGTTTTGTAAGAGTTCTAAATTAGTTTAAACATTTTCTTTTAAATGTATTCATTCACGGGATTTGGCCATCATTGACAAGGCCAGTATTCACTATCCAATCTCAATTGCCCCTAAGCAGGTGGTGATGAGCCACATTCTTGAGTTGCTGCAGTCCATGTGGTGAATGTATTCCCACAATGCCATTAGGTGGGAAGTTCCAGGATTTTGATCCATGGGGCAATGAAGGAACAGTGAAATACTTTTAAATCAGGACAGTGTGTAATTTGGAGGGGAGCTTGAAGGTGGTGATATACCATTGCACCCGCTGCCTTTGTTCTTCTAGGTGGTAGAAGTTGCATGTTTGGGAGGTGCTGTCATAAAAGCCTTGGAGAGTTGTTGCAATGCATCTTGTAAATGATAACACAGCAGCCACAAGTAGCTCAAGTAAGAATAAGAGCTTTAGATAACTGAGTGGTTTGCTGGTTCACTTCGGGGGCAGTTAAGAGTCAACCACATTGGTGTTGGACATGAGTCACATATAGGCCAGATTGAGTAGGGAAAGCAACTTTCCTTCCCTAAAGCACATTAATGAACCAATTGAGTTCATGAATGTTCAGGCCTCAGCCAAGGCTAAAAGAAGTGTTTTAGAAACTAATTTTACTACATTTGTAAAAGAAAGGGACAGGGAAAGAACTGGACTTTGTAGAGTGACATGAGCAAAATTCTAAAACATTATACACAGTTGAAGTAGATAAGGAGGTGGAATATAACAGTTTACAATTACTTTATAATGAGCTTCAACAATATGAAGATGCCAAGTTTCAGCAAATAGCGCAGCTGTGTGTCATTCACTCCCACTCAAACAGTACATAAATGCTATAGGAAATCCAGGAGAAACTCAGTGGTGGGGAAGCTTTTAGAAAGGCTAATCCTGGACAAAATTAACAGTCACTTCGACAAATGCGGATTAATTAAGGAAAGCCAGCATGGATTTGTTGAGGGCAAATTGTGTTCAACTAATTTGATTGAGTTTTTTGATGAGCTAACAGAGAGTTGATGAGGGTAATGCGATTGATGTGGTGTACATGGACCTCCAAAAGACATTTAATAAAGTGCCACATAACAGGCTAATCAGCAAAGTTGAAGCCCATGGCATAGAAGGAACAGTGGCAGCGTGGATGCGGAGTTGGCTGAGTTACAGGAAACAGAAAGTAGTGGTGAATGATTGCTTTTCGGACTGGAGGACGTTATATAGTCAGCTTCCCAAAGGGCTAAGAATTAGGACAACTGCTTTTCTTGATCTATATTAATGACCTAGACTTGGCTGTGCAGGGCATAATTTCAAAATTTGCGGATGACACAAAACTTGGAAGTATTGTGAATTGTGAGGAGGATATTGATAGACCTCAAGAGGACATAGACATGCTGGTGGAGTGGGCAGACATGTGGCAGATGAAATTTAATGCAGAGAAATCTGAAGTGATACATTTTGGTAGGAAGAACGAGGAAAGACAATACAAAATAAAGGATACAATTCTGAAGGGGGTGCAGGAGCAGAGGGATCTGTGTACAAATCATTGAAGTTGGCAGGGCAGGCTGAGAAAGTGGTTAATAAGTCATACGGGATCCTGGGCTTTATAAATAGAGGCATAGAGTGCAAAAGCAAGGAAGTTATGGGAACCTTTATAAAACACTGATTTGGCCTCAACTGGAGCATTGTGTCCAATTCTGGGCACCACACTTTCGGAAGAATATGAAGGCATTGAAGTGGGTGCAGAAGAGATTTACAAGGATGATGCCAGGGATGAGAGACTTCAGTTACAAGGATAGATTGCCAAAGCTGGGGCTGTTCTCTTTAGAGGAGAAGATTGAGAGATGATTTGATAGAGGTGTTCAAAATCATGAGAGGTCTGGATAGAGCAGATAGGGAGAAACTGTTCCCATTAGCAGAAGGGCCAAGAGCCAGAAGACACTGATTTAAAGTGATTGGCAAGAGAGTCAGAGGCGACATGAGGAAAAACGTCTTTATGCATCGAGTGGTTAGGATCTGGAATGCACTGTCTGAGAGTGTGGTGGAGGCAGATTCAATCATGGCTTTTAAAAGGAAATTGGATAATTATCTGACGAGAAAAAATTTGCAGGGCTATGGGGAAAAGGCAGGAGAGTGGGACTAGCTGCGTAGCTCTTATAGAAAGCTGGCATGGACACGATGGACCAAATGGCTTCCTTGTGTGCTGTAACCATTCTATGATTCTATTTCCAACTCCAGAAGCATGAAACTAATTGTATAATAATTCTTAGAATCACAGAATTATGTAAACCAGAAGGAGGCCATTCAGCCCATCCTGCCCATTCCAACCCTTTGGAAGAGGAATCCAATTAGTCCCACTCCCCAGGTCTTTCACTGCAGCTCTGCAAATGTTTCATTTTCACACATACATCCAATTCCATTTTGACAATTATTATTGAATCTGCTTCCACCATCCTTTCAGGCAGTGTATTCCAGATCATGCTGTGTAAAAAAAATTCCCATTTCCCTGCCTAGTTCTTTAGTCAGTTATCTTAAATATGTGTCCTCTGGTTACTGATCCTCCTGCTAGATAATCTGTAGTTACCTGTAGACAGTCATAGTAGAGGTGGACTGGTGTACACTTTTATGTTTTAAGTTAGAGTCAGAGTTATGCAGCACAGAAACAGGCCCTTCGACCCATCGTGTCTGTGCCAGCCATCAAGCACCTAACTATTCCAAAAAGTTGTAGGGAAAGATGCCACATCATTATTGAATGTCTGAAACTGAACTTTCTGAAGTTTCTGATAGCTGGTGTACCAATTCATCACCTAAATGTTGTTAAAAACAAGACAACCAATGAACCACGAACGTAGGAAAATCATGAAATAAAAAGAGAAAATGATATAAACGCTCAGCAGATCAGGCAACATTTATGGAGAGTGAGAAATAGTTGACATTTCAGGTCGTTGATCTTTCATCGGAACTGGAAGATGTTAGACGTCTCACCAAAAGACAGAACATCCAAAAGGGCAAAACCTCCTCAGTACTGCACTGTGGTGTTAGCCTAGATTTTGTGCTCAAGTCTCTAGACTGGGACTTGAACCCACGACTTTCTGAATTAGAGGCGAGAGTGCTACCAACTACTGAAATGTATAGAAGGTAAAAGTGTGATATGGAGAATGTATTACAGTCTGATGCAATAGAATCATGTCATTTCAGCTTTGAGAAAACGACAGTCAGAAGCATGTGCCTCAAGAACACTCATTCCGATAAAAGTACACACATTGAGAAAGAAATGCTTGCTGTTGCATATGAGCAATTTGCGTGTGATTGAGGCTGATCATTAACTCTTGGAGAAAGTTATTAAGAAACTTCCCATATACAATGCAATACCAGCATATACACCCAACGTGCAAGCACTCTACTTAAGCAATTAAACAATCTTGGCCAATAAAAGGTGAGACATAATATAAAAATAAATGCGAAGATTAGTGCAGATCACACGGACTTGTAGAAATGTAAAGAACAACAAAGGGATACAAGTAAAGTAGTAAGAGCTGCAGAAAGGGAATATGAGAAAAACTTGTGAGGGATATCAAGACCAATATTAAAGGTTTTACAAATATTTATGTTTTATTCGTTCATGGCAGATGTGTATCGCTGGCTATGCCATCATTTATAGCCCATCCCTAATTGTCTAATTGGTGGTGGCAAGCTGCCTTCTTGAACCGCTGTAGTCCATGTGGGGTAGGTATACCAAAGTGCTGTTAGGAAGGGAGTTCCAGGATTTTGACCCAGCGACAGTGAAGGAACGGCAATATAGTTCCAAGTCCGGATGATGTGTGGCTTGGAGGGGAACTTGCAGGTGGTGGTGTTCTCATGCATCTACTGCCCTTGTCCTTCTAGGTGGTAGAGGTCGTGGGTTTGGAAGCTGCTGTCTAAGGGGTCTTGGTGCATTGCTGCAGTCCATCTTGTAGATGGTACACACTGCTGCCACTATGTGTTGGTGGTGGAGAGAATGAATGTTTGTGGATGGGGTGGCAATCAAGCTGGCTGCTTTGTCCTGGATGGTGTCGAGCTCCTTGGAGCTGCACACATCCAGGCAAGTGGAGAGTATTCCATCATACTCCTGGCTTGTGCCTCGTAGATGGTGGACAGGCTTTGGGGAGTCAGTAGATGAGTTACTCGCTGCAGGATTCCGAGCCTCTGACCTGCTCTCATAGCCACAATATTTGTATGGCTACTCCAGTTCAGTTTCTGGTCAATGGTGCCATCCAAGATGTTGATAATGGGGAATTTAGCGATCATAATGATATTGAATGTCAAGGGGAGATGATTAGATTCTCTCTTGTTGGAGATGGTCATTGCCTGGCACTTGTGTGGCATGAATGTTACTTGTCACTTATCAGCCCTAGCCTAGATGTCCATGTCTTGCTGCATTTTTACACAGACTGCTTCAGTATCTGAGGAGTCGCAAATGGTATATTAAGAGAAAACGGGTAGTTAAGGATAATCTAAGCCCCCTAAAGACAGATGCAGGTGATATCATAATTGAAAATAAGGAAATGGCAGACTTGCTAAATAATTACTTTGTATTGGTCTTCAAAGTAGAGGAAGAGGCTAAAGAAGCAGAAAAGTAAGAACTTGCATTTATTTAACACTTGTCAATACCTCAAAATGTCCCAAAAATTAGATTGGTAGATTTTTGTTAGGCAAGGGTATTAAGGGATGCAGAATCAAGGTAGGTAAATGGGCTTGAAATACTGATCAGCCATGACCTAATTGAATGGCAGAACAAGTTTGAGGGACTGAAATGGCCTACTCCTGTTACTATGTGCAACCAAATAGCTACAAAGAATGCTGTATATTTGCAATACATTCTTAAAATGGAAGGAAAGGATATAAGCATTGCTGAAATTATGTGTAGGATTTACTCGTTCAGATATGTAAAGCTTGTGGTAGCGATTATGAAGTACTCTTGAGTTCAAGTAAATTAATTGAAGAAATTGAGAACATCAGTATGGTGCAGTCTCTTTCTAACAACTTCTAACTGAAATCCAGCAGAAAAGCCAGAAAAATCAAACCCTTCAAAAGTTGAAACATACAATTCTATATGGCTGGCCATTATGCAAAAATGCATTGGGAGATTGAAGAGGTGTCAGCTGTGGCTCAATTGGTATCACTCTTGCCTTTGAGTCAGAAGGCTGTGACTCTAGGACTTAAGCACATATTCTAGGCTGGCACTTCAGTGATTTACTGAGCGAGTCTGAGGGCCTGTTCAAGCACTGTATGATCTCTTAGATGGACATGAAGATCCCACAATTCGAAGAAGAGGAGAGTTCTTTTCAATGACTCTCAACCAACATCACTAAACAGATTATCTGGTTATTATCACATTGATGTTTGTGGGAACTTGCTGTACTTAGCTGCAGTGTTTCCTACAAAAGAAGTGATTACACTTGAATGGGAAGTGCTTTGGGGCATCCCTGGCTTGTGAAAGGTGCTATATAAATGAAAGCTCTTTCTTTCTCTTCTAGGATTAGCATTTCTGAGCTGAAATATTTGCTGAAGATGAGACCTAATTCAAAGAACAGACTCATCATCCCACAAAACATTAGGACAAATATGATGTAAGAAATTCAATCGCACAACACTTAGATTGAAGGATGCTTGATAAACCGGACCGGCATGACTTTTGAAACTAAAGCCTGGAATCTGTGGTGAAATTTGTAAATCCTATCCCAAATAGGGTTGGCAACTTTCCTGGATTGTTCTAGAGTCTCTAGTAATTAAAGATTAATCTCCTGGACACTGCTGCAAATAACGCTGGAGAAAACTAATTAGAACATTAAAAAATGTTTGTTTATTTTCATTTTCTTTGAAAACTTTGTGTATTAGTTCTAAAAATATTAGATGTGGTGAAAAATTTGATTGACAATCAAGAACTATCTAATCACATAATCTGTTCATTTTTCAGTTGGCGAGGGAAAGGCTGTGAAGAAGGACATGTCACGTGACCAAAAATGGGAGTGCGGGGGCAGGATGTTTGGAGGCAGGAGATCATGCGATGAAACCAAATCACAGAAGTCTGAAAGCCAAGACCTAAAGACAAGAAAACTCAGTCAAGAACCAACACATCTCAGAGCAAAGGTCATCAAGAGGGTCAAATAGAGGAAGACAGAGTAAACCTGAAGCTGAAGAACAGCATTTTATAAATAAATAATTATCAAAGGACACTAAAAAAGCTATTTAAAGGAAAGCAACTGAATAATGCTTGCTTTTTTTTAAAGAATGGAGATATAGATATTGATACAATTTGCAGACAGACAGGCACCTGAAACCATTATGCTGTCAAGTAGTTGAATGTAACTAGGTCATCCAAGTTCTTTATTAAATTCTCAGATAAGCTTGGACACTTTCTACAAGCAGAATGCCTGGGATTATGCTGCTTTGTTAAGATTTATTAATAAATGGACCAGTAATAAATAACCTACTAAATCAGGGGTTTGAATCATATTTATGCAGGTGTTTCTGGACAACTGTTGGGATTCTCTTGGATCTATTAGGATAAGCTGCAATCAGGGGAAGGTTGACTGGGATGTTTTGGGCTGCATGTCACAGAATGTATAGGCTGGCCAGATTCAGAGCATAATTCATGTGAGTTGAGCTGTTCAGTAATAGCACTTAAGAGTGCAGTTATACTGCAGTTGTAGAGTCAGTACAAACTGCTGTCACTTTGCATCGATGCTGAAGTTATCGTGTAAATGTAATCTGAATCTGACTTCTGGGGCCAACATGAGGTTTGAATCAAGTGGATTGAAACTTGCTGGAGGAAGGACTCTTTCTTGCTTCACTTTGGAGTCAGTTCACATGTCCAGTTTACATTCCCTGGTTTAATGTTAGTGCGAAGCATTTTTTGGATTCACACTAGCCCTGCATCATGTGATTGAAAAGGCTGAGCTCTTCGCCATGCTTGGAGAGATTTTATCCCAATTTTTTACTTTTTTAAATTCAAATATAAAAATGAAGGAAATTTAGTAGAACTGAGAAACTGTTTAAAATTGACCATTAAAAATCTTCCCCTGAGATAAAATACCAGAAATGGAAAGCCTAGTTGTATCCTTGAACACACTCCTAGACAATATTTGGTCTGTATTATATAGTCCAATTTTCCCATTGATATTGTTTCCCTTCATATGTTTATCTTCATTTAACTGCAACCAGCTTTTTCCTTATCAATGACATTAAGACTGCTTTATTTTGCCATGTGACTTGATATCAAAAGACGGGAAGAAGTGGTTTTAAAAGATTAGAGTGCCAGACTAGGGGTGTAATTTCATTAACTGACTGGAAGTAAGTGCTATACTGAGAAACTAACCATTGTTTAATTGGTTTAAAATACTTGTGTGTGCAAGTATTTTATAAATTATTACTGTATCAATAACCTAAATTAAATGGATTGCTTTACAATTGTTGCAGAAATGATAGGCAAATATTTTATGAACCTAATCTGGTAAGGATAAGAAAAGACTATTCGATCATCAAACTGGTTTTGTCATTTGGTTCTATATACTTGCCCAGTTTACTTTCTTACTCCCATAGAACCACGCCATTGAACTAAGGAGCTGTTTAGTTTATTTGTGTTCAGGCAAGTTCACAATTGCTGCGCAAGGTGGCAGTTTATTTCACAAGCTAAGAGTGAAGTATTTATTATCACAGGGGAGACGGTGGCGCAGTGGTAATGTCACTGGACTAGTAATCCAGAGGCCCAGACAAATGCTCTGGGGACATGGGTTTGAATACCACCATGGCAGATGGTGAAATTTGAATTCAATCAATAAATCTGGAATTAAAAAGCTAATCTAATGGTGACCATGAAACCATTGTCAATTGTTGTAAAAACCCATCTGGTTCATTCATGTCCCTTAAGGAAGGAAATCTGCTGACCTTACCTGGTCTGACCTACGTGTGACTCCAGATCCACAGCAATATGGTTGACTCTTAAATGCCCTCTGAAATGGCCTAGCAAGCCACTCAGTTTCTCAAGGGCAATCTGGGATGGGCATTAAATGCTGGCCTAGCCAGCGACGCCCACATCCCATGAATGAATAATAAAACAAAATTATTCAAAAACTCAAGTTTGGCTCCCTCTTTTCTTAAATTAGAATTTGGCTCTTACTTGTCTCCCATTTCAGTATAAAATTTAACTCTTTATCCATCCTACTAGTTCACTTCATGCTTTTAAAAAATTGGATTATGTTCACCAAAGTCTTTTTTTACAGTACGAATAGATTTAGATTGATCAGCCTCTTCTCATAGCTCATTAATTTAAGAAGCAGCACCATTCTTTGTTACCACATCTGAACGCTTTCCAAAAACGGTGCCTTTTTGTAAGTACCAAGTCCTGTAGACAATACTCCAAATGATTTGATCAATTCTGTATATAGAATGTATGGTTATGTAAGAGCATAAGAAGGTTAGATAATCTTGACATTTAAGGCATCATTTTACAAGTTTCTGCTGCTGATGAAGCACCAACAGTATATTTTGCCAATTCTAATGCGTTACATCCACAATTTCCTGATTATTAAAATTGCTTTGATCTTTTGTTTTTGTGTTTTATGATGTGGAAGTATTAGTTATTAAGGTGCTCAGTTAATTTTTCATAATTAGCAAAGAAAACATTGCAATTCAGGCTATCAACCACACACTTTGCCTGTTCCTTTCTTGTCCCCACTTGATTTTGGACTTGGCAGCAGCTTTCTGATTATATTTGAGCAATAAAGGTAAGATAAGAAAAAAAATGCAGCTGTTGAAAGGATACAGAAAAGAGAAACCAGAGTGCTTGAGTGGATAGAGGAACTGGATTAAGAAGAGCGATTATGCAAATTGGGCATGTTCTCGCTGGAAAAGGGAACATTGAGAGACGAGAAGATTTCTGCTTTTAGCATCTGGAAGAGACCAGATAATGTAGATCGTGACAAGATATTTCACCTCGTCCAGAACAACAGAACCCGAGGATACGGCTTGTGCTTAAGGGGAAGGTAAATACAAAACTAATCTGCAGAAACAATCGGGTTAATTTTAATCTGACTGCCTGGGTGAGAATTACACAGGATTGGGCGGCATGCCAGTTTTACACCACACCTACCACGCCCCCACCCCCCCAATATTTCTATGGCTTCAATAGGGCATAAAATTGGGTAGGATGTAAAACCAGCATTGCACCTGATCCCGTCAGTTTTCTGATGGGCGGACTAGGTTAAAGTAGCCCACATTAATATTTCAGTGACCGAGTGGTCTATCTACCTTCAGAACAGACTCCCTAGGGAGATGGTGGAAACAGTTGGAATTGAATCATTCAAATTAGATTTCTTTCATGCAATTAATATTTTGGGATACAGGTTTGGCATCCTTCCATCTATGAAAGATGGTGGACACGCAGCAAATAAACCATTTAGGTGGGGTGTCTTCCACTGGTGCACCTTTGCTGTGAAGGTCAATCCTTGAGAGGCAGCTTCTGCACAAGTGCTGCACATAAAGCTGCCCAAGTGATGCTGTGAAATGAGAATGGAAAGTGCTGTAAATACTCAACACGTCTGGCAGCATCTGTGTAGAGAGAAACAGAGTTAACGTTTCAGGTCGTGACCCTTCATCAGAACTGACAAAAGTTAGAAATGTAACAGTCTTTGACCAAGTGAAAGGGGGGAAGGGGGAGGGGGATGAAGAACAAGAGGAAAGATCTGTGATAGGATGGTGGGGTGGGGGGTGGGTGGAAGAGATTAAATGACAGAGATGTCATAGAGCAGAATGCAAATGGACTGCTAAATAGTTGTAGTGAAAGAAAAAGCATGAGTCCAGAGAGAATGCTAATGCAAGTTGTTTTTGACATTGACACCTGTTTCCAAGCTGCTACAGCAACTAGTTGTCATAATAGTGCACACCAGTCCACAGGCTGTGCCACCATTTCCCTCTTTCGCCAGCTAGTGACTCCCAGGTGCGATTGTCAACACTTAGGGCCTTCATGTCACACTTGCAAGCATCCTTAAAGCGGAGCTTTAGGTGTCGCACTGGTCATCTGGCCCCTGCTACCTCACCATACAGAAGGTCCTTGGGTATGCGACCATCTTCCATCCTGGCTGTGTTCGATCCACCAAAGCCGTCTCTGTTTGAATAATGCCAACACACTTTGGGATACAACATGTGAGTAATTTGAGATATGCTGTGGTAAGTGTGTCATGCTTGGGAGCAACAGATGGCTTGAGACCTATTGCTCCCAAAGTTCTCCGCCACTGGGGTTTTCCTCCCGTCATGTCTGGTTCTATTGTAGATTTATTGGTAGAGATTGATTTCTATGATTAGTCAACAACTCCATTATCATTGCATCAGATGAATACCAGGATGGTGGCAGGCAAACTGGATAGATCTCAATCTTTTATCATCCAACAATTCCTATGTTCCTATGTCTAGCAACTGGCTAAAACATGTACTTGATATTGCAAAGTATTGACAAAGTTCCCAACAATAGTGTGATCATATTATTCTCATTCATACTTTGTTCCAGACTATAACACTGCAAAAGGCAAAAGACTACTTAATTCTTAATCAGCATGAAAGTGCACCCAGATATAATAAAAGGTCAACAATACGGAATACCTCAAACTAATAGATAACAAGTAATTTTGGTTGAAACAACTGAAAGTATCTTTAGAAGTCATTTGCATGATACAAAATATCCTGCCTAATGGTCAAAAAGTGCACAGTTGGAGAGTGGTAGAAAATGCTTCATTTCTGCTATGACATACTGAAAGGAGTGATTACTCAGCACACTGCCAGCTGTTGGCGTGTGTTGATTGACTGTGCTCTATCATGTTTGAAAGTGCAGCATTTAGTAAATCAAAACAGTGCATTTTCAAACATTGTCATAAAATGATTTTTTTGTCTGTTAGCAGATTTTCAAAATATATGTAACTAAAAGAGCATTTAATCTTTGAGGAGGAATATTCTGGAGCAACACCATATGCACTGAGAGGAAATGAGAATCAACAGCTGGGAAAATGAATGGTAGTGACTGAGGTTGGACATGGTAGGAGGACATGGATTTGTACCTACAGTGTCTTACATAGTAGGATAGGATCTATAGGAACAGGAGTTTAACCCTTTGAGCCATTCAATGAGATCGTGGCTGTTCTGTGACCTAACTCCATATACCTATCTTTTCCTCATCTTCCTTAATGCCTTTGGTAACAAAAATCTACTAATCTCTGAATTAACATTGAGCGTCAACTGCTATTTTTAGAAGACTGTTCCAAACTACTACCATGCTTTTCATGTAGAAGTATTTCCTACCTTTGCATTTCACTCCTGAAAAGTCTGGCTCTAACTATAGCCTATGTCCCTTTGTCCTTCACTCCTCAATCAGCAGAAATAGAGTAGATAGAGAGAAACTAATCAGTTGCCCTTAATATCTCAAAAACTTCAATCAAGTCACACTTAAGCGTTTTAATTCCAGGGAATACAATCCTGGTTTGTGTAATCGCTCTTCGTAAATTAACCCTTAGAGTCCAGGTATCATTCTGGTAAATCTATGCTCTACTCCCTCCAAGCCTTATATATATTCTTCTGACGGTGTGGTGCCGGGAACTTAACACAGTACTCCTGGTGTGGTCTAATTAGGGCTTTGTATAGCTGAAGCATGATTTTTATCTCCTTGTATTCTCAGCCTCTAGGTCTAAAGGCCAACATTCCATTAGCCATTTTGATTATTTTCTAAACCTGTTCATGACATTTTAATGATCTATGTCCATGGACCTCTAGGTCTCTTTGAATTTCCACTGTTTCTAACTTTTCACCATTTAGAAAGTACTCTGATCTATCCTCTTTTAGGTCTAAAATGGAAGAGCTAAAAATTGCTGACATTGAGATGCATTTGCCACAGTTTTGCCCATTCACTCCATCTATTAATATCTCTTTGTAATTTTATGCTTCCCTTAAAACTGCATATTATAGCTTTGTGTCATTGGCAGACTAGGATATGTGGCTCTCTATCTCTTCAGCTAAATTGTTAATTAATATGGTGACTATCAGAGACCCCAATACAGATCCCTGTGGGACACCACTAGTTGCATTCTGTCAATTACAGCCCATTATCCCTACTCTCTGTCTCCTGCCACTCAGCCAATTTCCTAACCAGGTCAACAATTTGCTTTCAATTCACTGCACTTCAACTTTAGCTAACAGTCTCTGATTAGGGACTTTATCAAATGCTTTCTGTAAATCTATATGAATAATATCCATAGACATTCCCCTGTTCACTACTTTTAGTCACCTCTTCAAAAAATCCAATCAGATCCATCAGGTATGACCCACACTTTACAAATCCATACTGACTTTCTGATCAGCTGAAAAATGTTCAGGTGTTTAATTACTCTATCCTTAATGTTAGCTAATGGGTCTATAATTCCTTGGTTTTCCTCTCTCACCTTTTTTAGGAACATAGGAACATAGGAGCAGGAGTAGGCCATTTAGCTCATCAAGCCTGCCCCGCCATTCAATACGATCATGGCTGATCATCCACTTCAATGCCTTTTTCCCCACACTATACCCATATCCCTTTATGTCAATGGTATTTAGAAATCTGTCAATATCTGCTTTAAACATACTCAATGACTGAGCTTCCACAGCCCTCTGGGGTAGAGAATTTCAGAGATTCACAACCCTCTGAGTAAAGGAATCTTTCCTCATCTCTGTCCTCAGTGGTTTTCCCCTTATTTTGAAATTGTGTCCCCTGGTTCTAGACTCCCCAATCAAGGGAAACATCTTAGCTGCATCTACCCTGTATATTCCTTTAAGTATTTTGTAGGTTTCAATGAGATCACCTCTCATTCTTCGAAACGCGAGAGAATACAGGCCCAGTTTCCCCAATCTCTCTTCATAGGACAGTCCTGCCATCCCGGCAACAAGTCTGGTGAACCTTTGTTGCACTCCCTCTATTGCTAAGATAAGGGGACCAAAATTGCACACAGTACTCCAGGTGCGATCTAACCAAGGTTTTATATGATTGAAGCAAGATTTCACTACTCCTGTACTCAAATCCTCTTGCAATAAAGGTTAACATACCACCAGCCTTCTTAATTGCCTGCTGCACCTGCATGTTAGCTTTCAGTGACTTATTGACGAGGACAGCGAGGTCCCTTTGTACATCTACACTTTCTAATCTCTGACCATTTCAGAAATCCTCTGCACATCTATTCCTCCTACTAAAGTGGATAACCTCACATTATTCCAAATTATATTCCATCTGCCACATTCTTGCCCACTCACTAAGTCTGTCCAAATCACATTGAAGCCACTTTGCATCTTCCTCACAACACACATTCCCACCTAGTTTTGTGTTATCCATGAACTTGGAAATATTACATTTGGTCCTCACATCCAAATCATTGATATATATTGAGAACAGCTGGAGCCCAAGCACTGATCCCTGCGGTACCCCACTCGTCATAGCCTGCCAACGCGAGAATAACCCATTTATTCCTACTCTCTGCTTTCTGTTAACCAGTCCTTAATCCATGCCAGTGTAATTTTGCTAACCAACCTCCTGTGGGGGACTTTATCAAAAGCCTTCTGAAAATCCAAGTATACCACGTCCGCTGACTCCCCTTTATCAATTCTGTCAGTAACATCCTCAAACAACTCCAACAGGTTCGTAAAACATGATTTCCCCTTCATAAATCCATGTTGACTATGCCCAATCAGATCATTATTATCCGTGTCAATTTATCACATCCTTTTGAATAGATTCTAGCATTTTCCCAACCACTGATGTAAGGCTAACTGGTCTGTAATTCCCTGTTTTCTCTCTCCCTCCCTTCTTAAATAGTGGGGTGACATTTGCTGTCTTCCAATCTGCAGGAACCATTTCAGAATCTATAGAATTTGGAAGATGATCACCAATGCATCCACTATCACCATAGCTATCTCTTTCAACACTCTGGGATGTAAAATATCAGGTCCTGGGGACTTATAAACCTTCAGCCCCATCAATTTCTCCAATACAAACTTCTTACTAATACTAATTTCCGATAATTCCTCATTGTCCCTAATCCCCTGAATTTCTAATTCTGGGAGATTTCTTGTATCTTCCTCAGTGAAGACAGACACAAAGTAATCGTTTAGCTTCTCTGCCATTTCTCTATTCCCCATTATAAATTCTCCTGACTCTGCCTGTAATGGACCCACATTTGTCTTAGCCAAATATTTCCTTTTTACGTACCTGTAGAAGCTTTTAAAGTCCATTTTTATGTTTTTTGTTAGCTTACATTCATATTCTATTCTCCCTTTCTTTATCAGTTTCTTCGTCCTCCTTTACTGTATTCTAAAATCCTCACAATCCTCAGGTTTACTACTGTTACTGGTAACTTTATAGGCCTTTTCTTTTAATCTTATGCAATCCGTAACTTCCTTTTCTATCCACAGTTGACTGCCTTTACTTTTGGGGTTTTTGTGCCTTGAAGGAATGTATAGTTGCTGTAAACTATGTAATATTTCTTTAAAGACTATCCATTGCCTATGAACTGTGATACCTTTTAATGTATTTTCCCAATCCACCTCAGCCAATTTGTCCATCATACCTTTATAATTCCCTTTGTTCCAATTCAACACCCTGGCTTCAGATTAAACTACCTCACTTTCAAACATAATGTAAAATTCTATCATATTATGGTCACTCATCCCTAAAGGTTCTTTTACAAGAAGATTATTAATTAGTCCTTTCTCATTGCATAATACTAGATCTAAAATAGCCTGTTCTCTAGCTGGTTCCTCAACATACTGCTCTGGAGAACTAACCCTAACACGCTCCAGAAACCCGTGCTCCCCAGCATTAGTGCTCATTAGGTTTATCCAGTCTATATGCAGATTGAAGTCACACATTTTTACTGTATTACCCCTGCTACATGCTTCTCTAATCTCCTAACTAATACCATGCCCCACACTACCACTACTGTTTGGTGGGCTATAAACAACTCCTACCAATGTTTGCTGCCCCTTGCTGTTTCTTAGCTCCACCCAGATTCCACATTTTGTTCTTCCGATCTGAGATCCTCCCTTACTAATGTACAGATCCCATCCCTTATCAGTGCAACACCACCTCTTTTTCCTTTTTGCCTGTTCTTCCTAAATGTTGAATATCCTTGAATATTCAGTTCCCAGTCTTGGTCACCCTGTAGCCACGTTTCCGTAATGACAATTAGATCATACCCATTTACCTCCATTTGGGCCTTTCAAACATCTACCTTGTTGCGAATGCTGCATGCAGTCAGGTAGAGTGCTCTTAACCTTGTCTTCTTGACATTATTCTGCATTCTGATCCGAGTTCATGTTTGCCTTTTTTTCACTTGCCTTCTAATGTCACTTGCCACTTTTCTACCTCCTGTTACCAGCTTTACTTCCTTACAATTTGAGCTACACCTCAGGTTCCCCCCCCCGCCCCCCCGCACTGACAAGCTCGTTTAAACCCTCCCCAGCAACATCAGCAAATCTCCCTGCGAGGATGTTAGTTCCGGTCCTGTTAAGGTGTAGCCCGTCCAACTTGTACAGGTCCCACCTGCCCCAGAACCAGTCTCAATGCTTCAGAAATCTGATGCCCGCCCTCCTATACCAATTCTCCAGCCACGTGTTCAATTGATTAATCCTCCTATTCCTATGCTCACTAGCACATGGCACTGTGAGTAATCCTGAGATTACTGCTCTTGAAGTCCTGCTTTTTAACTCCCTAAAATCTGCTTTCAGGACCTCATCCCTCTTCCTACTTATGTTGTTGGTACCAATGTGGACCACGACCTCTGACTGTTCATCCTCCCCCAGAAGGATGTCCTGCAGCCGCTCCGTGACATCCTTAACCCTGACTCCAGGGAGGCAACGCACCATCCTGGAGTCACGTTTACTGCCGCAGAATCACCTGTCTGATCACCTGACTATCGAATCCTCTATCACTATTGCTCTTCCACTAGTCTTCCTCCCTTCCTATGCAGTTGAGCCACCTGTGGTGCCTTGGACGTTGCTCTGGCTGCACCCCCCCTGAGAAACCATCGCTGTCACCAGTATCCAATATGGAAAACAGATTAGCATGCAAGTTGGAATCAGGGGACTCCTGCACTGCCTGCCTGGTTCTCTTAGACTGCCTGGCAGTCATCCATTCCCTCTCTGCCTGCATCTCCTAACCTGTGCTGTTACCACCTCCTTAAACGTGCTATCCACATAGTCCCCTGCCTCGTGGATGCACAACAGTGACTCCAGCCGCCACTTGAGCTCCTGCTTCTGCAGCCGGTGACGCTTCCTGCAGATGTGCTCGTCTAGGACATGTGGTGCGTCCATGACTTCCCACATACTGCAGGACGTACATTCCACTTGGTTGAGCTGACTTGCCATAAGAGAACTTTAAAAATGTTTTATTACAATAGAATAACTTACCAGTTACTCACCAGTCAGCTTCTTCCCCTGTACAAAAGAGAGAAAGACAGAGAGAGAAAAAGAGAAAGCCTCCCCTCATGCACCAAACTCCCATTTTACACTCTGTGCACTCAAAGCAGCTCTCAGTGCAGTCAAATTTATTTTTTCTTAATTTATAATGCCTATCCTTCCTGAACTCCCTCTCTTATCAAACTCCCTTCTTCACACTCAGTGCAGAATGACAGAATGGCATGTGCAATTTTCCAGTCTACAGGAACATTTCCTGAATTGAAAGAACTTTATAATTAAGACACCTGCAATGTTCTCACCTACTTCCTTTAAACCCTAGGATGGAAATCAGCTGGTTCTGGGGATTTGTCACTCTTTAGTGCCATTTCTTTCTTCATTACTGTTATTTTGCTTATTTTAATGTTAGTGACTTTGTGTGATAGCGTAAAATGGATTGTAGCAAGTTGGTAGCCGATTTTACATCTCTCCCCATTTTTATTTCTACTCATTTCAAGTAGATGTAAAATAAGCTACAGGCTCACCATCACCTATTTTACTCTGTCATACAAAGGCAAGATCAACCCCAGTTCCTGATCCAATACGTGCTACCTTGGGAAAAGCATTGCGCATAAACTGATTTTTGGTCCAGGAATAAAGGAAGATTATAAAAGAGGAAATAAGGAAGAAAGTTAAAAAAATTCTTTATGTATTGATATTTTATCTATATTGAAGACTTGCAATTATATTTCCACTATTTTCAATGATTTTGTCCCAGAATTTCTCTGAAATATGTTTCGCGAACTCTTCATTCAGCCTTGGCTCAGTGGTAGCATTCTCAATTGTGAATCAGAGAGTTGTAGGTTCAAGCTCCATTTCAGAAACATGAGAATATTATCTAGACTGCCACTTTAGTGCAGTACTAAGTACATGCTGTATATTGGAGATGCTGTCATTTAGATGAGATATTAAACTGGGACCCTGTCTGCCTTCTGAGGTGGGTGTAGAAGTTCCCACACCAGTATTCACAGAAGAGCAGGGGAGTTCTCCACAGTCTCCTGGCCAACATTTATCTCTCAACCACCTCCTCAACAGATGTATTGGTCATTGATTTCATTGCTGCTTGGGGTAAATTGTTGCCACATTCTCTTACGTTATAGGTTTTGACGACTGGGCAACTCTCAACCTCCATAAATTTGCCCAGGCATGCGCCATGGAGAGGTCACTCCACTGACCACCTCCAGGCGCGTATCCATTGTCTCTCGAGATAAGGAGGCCCAAAAGAAAGAAAGAAAAGAAAAAGATAGCAGTGACCATACTTTAAAAGTAACCAATTCGGGACATCCTGAGGTTATGAAAGGCACTATATAAATGTGAGTCTTTCTTTTCTTTCTTTCTGACTGTTTCCTCTTCTTCTAGTGACTTCTTTGTTTTCCTTTCATTTTTTCAACATTTTTTCTGATCTTCAAAAAATGTATTTTTTCTCTGCTGTTTCTCTTCTGCTTAGTTTTACATTACTCTGATCAGCCTCTCAAGGCTTTTTTGTGCTGTGTAGCTTAACCAGAAAATCATGTCAGTAGTTAATTCACTGAAAATTATGCAGAGAAGAGAAACTGGTTGCTATGTGTTGTAAGCTTTGCACAGCAACCAAAAGGGACAGAAAATACATGGCAGAATGCAGCCTTTCTGCCTGGCCTGTAAGTCTTGCACCCTCGGATATTGTGCATTTTGAAAACTTGGAATGTTTTGGCTGTGGTAGCCATTTTGATTGAAGTCAGTGACCATTTTAGGCAAGAGATGTGATTCCTGAAATTCTAAAGGTATGTGAGGTATGTGTGATTCTGATAAACTATGCAACTGAAGAGAAACATAAGAATAAGAACAAAAAATGTAAAATCCTAATGAACACAGGAATATTGACATTGGCTTAACATTGTCCTTTATCTATGAATCTACTTGTCATTTCCAAGGTAATATCATAAATGTGGCTTCAATGATTTAGGGCTGATTGTAAAGCAAGATTCTCAGTAAAGTAAAATCATGATATTGCTTCAGAAAAATTAATACAGGCTACTCTTGATAACTTAAAGCCATTTTTACACTGAAAAACTTGAATTATACATTAACTCAAATTAAGTAATGTAAATGACACAGAAAAATTGGAAGTTATTGTTAAAAATGCAATTATTGGACTTTTCAAATTGAAGAAGTTTAAATTAAGAAAAATAAAGATTGTAAAAATTGCATGATAGATATTTGTTTTTCAGTGAAATATTAAGTTTACACTTTAGGAAGATTCAGGAAAGTGGTGTTACAGTTTTTATTTAGTCAACTTTTATTTGTCTCTGATGATACCACTTTCTCAAGCAGAATATTCTCCCATACCAGCATTGTCGAAGTTCCAACAGGATTTCCTTGAGGCTGTTTAACAATTAGCCAGCAGGGTGCACCATTCAAACAAAAGCAAAATACTGTGGATGCTAGAAATCTGAAATAAAACTGAAAATGTTGGAAACACTCGGCATGTCAGGCAGCATCTTTGGATGGAGCAACAGAGTCAAGTTTTCAGGTTGATCACCTTCCATCAGGACTGAAAGATGTTAGAGATGCACAGTGTTTAAGTAAGTGCAGAGTCAGGGGAAAGGGAGGCAGGGAAAGAACAAAACGGAGACGTCTGTGATAGGTAGAGAGCAGGAGTGATGAGATGATAAAAGGGATGATAGTGTGAGGCAAAAGAGGATGATAATGAGACAAGTATAGAAATGAAAGATGTGTCCAGAGGAGGTTTAAATGATTGCTGCGGAATAGCAGAGGGAGAGGGAAGCATGAAACATCAGGCAAAGTGAAAGGGTTTGCCATGACCTGTGAATTCAATTTGGGGGACTGGTAAGATTGCACCCGGGTCATTAAGTGGGCTGCATTTTGAATGCCCGCCATCAAAATAAGTGACGGGCAAAGAACATGGTGGTCCGCACACACGGGGCGCATATTGTGGAGCCGCCATGATTCCAAACGCAGCGGATCATTAGCATGGCCAAGGCGGCTGCCCACCCCCGATGAGATGGAGGGGGTAGGCGAGCTGTCCCCGGCATTGACGTCCTGCGCCAGTGCATAGGCGCTGCACCAGGACTTTCCCGTCCAGGGAACTCTGGATGTCAAGGGATATATGGCAGATGCAGAGCACTGGAAACAGCAGAGGCATGAGAGGAGTATAGAAAGTGTAGGGGGCTTCTTAAAAAAGTAATTAGGAGAGCGAAGAGGGAACATGGAAAAACACTGGCGGGCAAGATAAAGGAAAATCCTAAGGTATTTTATAAGTATATTAAGAGCAAGAGGATAACCAGGGAAAGAGTAGTGCCCATTATTGACCAAAGTGGCAATTTGTGTGTGGAGCCGGAGGACATAGGTCAGGTTTTAAATGATTATTTTTCATCTGTGTTTACTAAGGAGAAGGACGATTATAGGTGAAGAGATCAGGGAGGAGGATTGTGATATACTTGAACATATTAGCATTGAAATGGAGGAAGTATTAGCTGTTTTAGCGGGCTTAAAAATGGATAAATCCCCAGGCCCAGATGAGATGTATCCCAGGCTGTTATGTGAGGCAAGGGAGGAGATAGCAGGGGCTCTGACACAAATTTTCAAATTCTCTCTGGCCACAGGAGAGGTACCAGAGAACTGGAGGACAGCGAATGTGGTACCTTTATTCAAGAAGGATAGCAGGGATAAACCAGGTAATTACAGGCTGGTGAGTCTAACATCAGTTGTAGGGAAACTATTGGAAAAATATCTGAGGGACAGGATTAATCTCCACTTGGAGAGGCAGGGATTAATCAGGGATAGTCAGCATGGCTTTGTCAGGGGGAGATCGTGTCTAACTAACTTGATTGAAATTTTCGAGGCGGTGACTCGATGTGTAGATGAGGGTAAAGCAGTTGATGTAGTTTACATGGATTTCAGTAAGACTTTTGATAAGGTCCCACATGGGAGACTGGTTAAGAAGGTAAGAGCCCATGGGATCCAAGGCAATTTGGCAAATTGGATCCAAAATTGGCTTAGTGGCAGGAGGCAGAGGGTGATGGTCGAGGGTTGTTTTTGCGAGTGGAAGCCTGTTACCAGTGGTGTACCGCAGGGATCAGTGCTGGGACCCTTGCTGTTTGTAGTGTACATTAATGATTTAGACGTGAATATAGGAGGTATGATCAGTAAGATCGCAGATGACACGAAGATTGATGGTGTCGTAAATAGCGAGGAGGAAAGCCTTAGATTACAGGATGATATAGATGAGCTGATAAGATGGGTGGAGCAGTGGCAAATGGAATTTAATCCTGAGAAGTGTGAGGTGATGCATTTTGGGAGGACTATCAAGGCAAGGGAATATACCATAGATGGTAGGACCCTAGGAAGTACAGAGAGTCAGAGGGATCTTGGTGTACTTATCCATAGATCACTGAAGGCAGCAGCACAAGTAGATAAGGTAGTTAGGAAGGCTTTTGGGATATTTGCCTTTATTAGCCAGGCATAGAATATAACAGCAGGGAGGTTATGATGGAGCTGTATAAAACGCTAGTTAGGCCACAGCTGGAGTACTGTGTACAGTGCTGGACACCACACTATAGGAAAGATGTGATTGCCCAAGAGAGGTTGCAGAGGAGATTCACATTGATGTTGAAAGAGAAGCAGAGTTAACGTTTCGGAACAGAGTTCCCAAGAAGGGTCACTGACCCGAAACGTTAACTCTGCTTCTCTTTCCACAGATGCTGCCAGACCTGCTGAGTGGTTCCAGCATTTCTTGTTTTTATTTCAGATTTCCAGCATCCACAGTATTTTGCTTTTATTCACATTGATGTTGCCTGGGCTGGAGCATTTCAGCTTTGAAGAGAGACTGAAAAGGCTAGGGTTGTTTCCTTGGAGCAGAGAAGGCTGAGGGTGGACATTATTGAGGTATACAAAATTATGAGGGGTATTGATAGGTTAGATAGGAAGAAACTTTTTCCTTTAGCGGAGGGGTCAATAACCAGGGGGCATAGATTTAAGGTAAGGGGCAGGAGGTTTAGAGGGGATTTGAGGAAATATTCTTTCACTCAGGTGGTTGGAATCTGGAATGCACTGCCTGAAGAGGTGGTAGAGGCAGGAACCCTCATAACATTTAAGAAGTATTTAGATGAGCGCTTGAAACGCCATAGCATACAAGGCTACGGGCCAAGTGCTGGAAAATGGTATTAGAATAAGTAGGTGCTTGATGGCTGGCACAGACACGATGGGCCGAAGGGCCTGTTTCTGTGCTGTATAACTCTATGACTCTATGACCATTTTTAAAGGGCTTACAGCCCTAAATGACCATTTACATTTTTAAAGGTATAGTGGATTAAAAACTATTATAAATGATTTTTAAAAATCTTCCCATGCCCTCTCTCACCCCTCCATTGGCATTACACATCATTCTTGCCTCCCCCACCACCCCGGAATAGAAACATAGAGACATAGAAAATAGGAGCAGGAGTAGGCCATTCGGCCCTTTGAGCCTGCTCCACCATTCATTATGATCAAGGCTGATCATCCAACTCAGTAACCTGTTCCCGCTTTTGCCCCATACCCTTTAATCCCTTTACACCCAAGAGCTGTATCTAACTCCTTCTTGAAAACATGCAATGTTTTGGCCTCAACTGCTTTCTGTGGTAGCAAATTCCACAGGCTCACCACTCTTTGGGTGAAGAAATTTCTCCACATCTCAGTCCTGAATGGTTTACCCCGTCTCCTTAGACTATGACCCCTGGTTTTGGACTCCCCCACCATCGGGAACATCCTTCCTACATCTATCCTGTCAAGTCCTGTTAGAATTTTATAGGTTTCTTTGAGATCCCCCCTCACTCTTCTGAACTCCAGCGAATATAATCCTAATCGACTCAATCTCTCCTCATACGTCAGTCCTACCATCCCACGAATTAGTCTGGCAAACCTTCGCTGCACTCCCTCTATAGTAAGAACATTCTTCCTCAGATAAGGAGACCAAAACTGCACACAATATTCCAAGTGTGGCTTCACCAAGGCCCTGTAGAATTGCAGCAAGACATCCCTGCTCCAGTACTCAAATCCCCTCGCTATGAAGGCCAACATACCATTTGCCTTTTTTACCGCCTGTTGGACCTGCATGCTTACCTTCAGCGACTGGTGTACGAGAACACCCAGGTCTCACTGCATATTCCCCTCTCTCAGTTTTTGCCATTCAGATAATAATCTGCCTTCCTGTTTTTGCTACCAAAGTGCTACCAAACCTCACATTTATCCACATTATACTGCATCTGCCATGCATTTGCCCACTCACTCAACTTGTCCAAATCATCCTGAAGCCTCTCTGCATCATCCTCACAACTCACCCTCCCACCCAGTTTTGTGTCATCTGCAAATTTGGAGATATTACATTTAGTTCCCTCATCGAAATCATCAATATATATTATGAATAGCTGGTGTCCTAGCACCCTACGGTACCCCACTAGTCACTGCCTGCCATTCGGAAAAAGACCCATTTATCCCTACTCTTTGTTTCCTGTCTGCCAACCAGTTTTCTAAGCATCACAATACACTTACCCCAATCCCATGCGCTTTAATTTTACATGCTAATCTCTTATGTGGGACTTTGTCGAAAGCCTTCTGAAAGTCCAAACCACATCCACTGGCTCCCTCTCATCAACTCTACTAGTTACATTCTCAAAGAGTTCTAGAAGATTTGTCAAACATGATTTCCCTTTCGTAAATCCGTGCTGACTCTGCCCGATTCTACCACTGTTCTCTAAGTGCTCTGCTATAAAATCTTTGATAACGGACTCTAGAATTTTCCCCACTACTGACGTTAGGCTGACTGGTCCATAATTCCCTGCTTTCTCTCTACCTCCCTTTTTAAACAGTGGGTTTACGTTAGCTACCCTCCAATCTGTAGGAACTGTTCCAGAGTCTATAGAATCTTGGAAGATGACCACCAATGCATCCACTATTTCTAGGGCCACTTCCTGAAGTACTCTGGGATGCACACCATCAGGCCCTGGGGATTTACCGGCCTTCAATCCCATCAATTTCCCCAACACCAGTTCTCTACTAATACTGATTTCCTTCAGTTCCTCTCTCTCACTAAGCCCTGTGTTCCCCAACATTTCTGGTATGATATTTGTGTCCTCCTTTGTGAAGACAGAACCAAAGTATGCATTTAGTTGGTCAGCCATTTTCTTTGTTCCCCATAATAAATTCCCCTGTTTCTGACTGTAAGGGACCTACATTTGTCTTCACCAATCTTTTTCTCTTCACATACTTATAGAAACTTTTACAGTCAGTTTTTATGTTTCCCGCAAGCTTGCTCTCATACTCTATTTTCCCCTTCTTAATCAATCCCTTGGTCCTCCTTTGCTGAATTCTAAACTGCTCCCAATCCTCAGGTCTGTTTTTTCTGGCAAATTTATATGCCTGTTCCTTGGATCTAATGCTATCTCTAATTTCCCTTGTAAGCCATGGTTTGGCTACCTTTCCCGTTTTACTTTTGCGTCAGACAGGAATAAACAGTTGTTGCAGTTCATCCATGCACTCTTTAAATGTTTGCCACTGCCTATCCACCGTCATCCCTTTAAGTAACGTTTCCCAATCTGTCATAGCCAACTCGCGCCTCATACCTTTGTAGTTTCCTTTACTAAGATTCAGGACCCTAGTCTCAGAATCAACTACGTCACTCTCCATCTTGGTGAAAAATTCGATCATATTATCCACAAGGGGTCTCGCACCACTAGATTGTCAATTATTCCTCTCTCATTACACAACACCCAGTCTAGGATGGCCTGTTCTCTCGTTGGTTCCTCAACGTATTGGTCCAGAAAACCATCCCGTATACACTCCAAGAATTCCTCCTCTACGGTATTGTGACTAATTTGATTTGCCCAATCGATATGCAGATTAAAGTCACTCATAATTACAGATGTTCCCTTATCACATGCATCTCTAATTTCCTGTTTAATGCCATTCCCAACATCACCACTACAGTTTGGGGGTCTATATACAACCCCCACTAATGTTTTTTGCCCCTTAGTGTTTTGTTTTTGTTTTAGAGATACAGCACTGAAACAGGCCCTTCAGCCCACCGAGTCTGTGCCGACCATCAACCACCCATTTATACTAATCCTACACTAATCCCATATTCCTACCACATCCCCACCTGTCCCTATATTTCCCTACCACCTACCTATACTAGGGGCCTTAAGGCTTGTCTTTTTAACATTACTTGTTCCCTTCCCACTATTTTTCACTGTGGCCTTGTTTGATTCTGGTCCTTGATTTCTCTGCCTATCACTTTTCTTATTCCCTTACTGTCTTTTATTCTTGTCTTTGATCCCCCCTCCTCTGACTCCTTGCAAAGGTTCCCATCCCCCTGCCATTTTAGTTTAAACCCTCCCCAACCACTCCAGCAAATACTCCTCCTAGAATACCTACCATTAATATCTGACCTTCCCTCCCTGCCCTCAAAGTGCAGAACCTTTGTCCTTTACCCCTTCCCATCAACTCCCCCAACCAATCCAAGGAGTTTGACCCCGCTCCCCCACTCCCGAACTGAGAAAAGTACCCTCCCCAAAGGAGCCGCGCCTCCTTTCCCCGGATGGGGATTTGAAGGTGTGGCATTGCCGGCTGCCAGAATGAAGATTGGTGGGGCAAATAAGGAGGCAACGTGACCTTCATCTATTTAGGTAGGTAAATTTATTTACATATGGAAATCGTGGTCCCGTTGCCGAGCAGCGGGGAGGCCGCCATGAGGCCTCTCCATCTCCGTTGAGATCGGGCCGGGCCCTGCCAGCGTCAGGGTCGGTGGCAGGCCTCATCCGTAGCGATCTTCATGCCCCTCACCCCCCACCACCATTCTCAGTGTCAGGGACCCTTTAAAATCCAGCCCAGTGAGTTTTGTCTGATCCATATATGGGTCCAGAAAGCCTGAGATTTCTGTTCAACAGCTTCAGTAATTGACCACTTTAGTACTATGATTCTTCACATTTCATAGTATTTCTAATTCCAAATCAAAACATTTTTGTTGCTGCACTGTGTTCAATGTAACTATAGTTAGATCCACTCAGGAACTAATCCCTGGTATTTGGTGTAGATGCTGTATTCCTGTTTGTGCCAGTCTTCGTACAAGTGACATGCACCTTGCATTCTAGTCCTTTGTCAGACCAGAAGCTACTCCTCAACTGAAACAATTGTGTGCCAATGAACGACAGCTATGGGACTTACACTAAACACTTTCATCACTTAGACAAGTGAACTACTGAACCAAGATGATTCTATACATTTAATTTATAAATTTTTAATGAATTAAAAACATAGAAATTGTACAGAATTGTTAGAGAAATATGTGCACCTGAGTATTAATTGTTTTGATATGTTACACACCAGTCAATATTGTGATTAATATATTTTATTCTATATACCCTATATAGCAAGTTCTATATTTCTGCTAAATATTCATAAGGAAGCTTCACCATTTATAGCTTTGTGAAGATTAAATGTACAAATCTGGATTTTCTACCCTGGCATCTGACACTTTGGTTGCTGGAGATATTTACAGCACACAACAGATGTCTACAATCCTAACAGGCAGAGTTGTGAAATTAAATTGTTCTTAATGTGGAATAAATGGAGATTTCACAATGTGACTGTTGTCCTTGTAATTATTAGCTCAGGGTTTTGTGTTCTTTGCACATGTGTCTCTAAATGGATAAGGTTCTATCACCTTATTAAAATAGTCACTAAAACCCCTTGTGATCGTCTCTTATTAAGAATATCACTGCAACTGTTTACTGGCAAACAGTTTGAGAAATTGGCTGCAAAAGACATCTTGCCAAAATATTGCATTGAAGGCAGCCATTTATAAACATTTAGATCCTGAAGTATTGAGGTGACAGTTAATGTGGATGTAATTTCAGGTAGCCACTTGCAAGGAATCAGGAACAAGACAAGCCCATTTTGACAGTTTAGCTGGCTCCATTATGTTCCAGGCATCAGTGATTAATGATATAGTCAGTCTCTATCAGCTTTTCACTTCAAGCACAAACATCTATAAATCCGATTCTTCTTCTCAATCAGTGTCAACTGTGGTTCAGTTGGTAGCATGCTTGTCTCTGAGTTTTAAGATTTTGGGTTCAAGTCTTCCTCCAGAGCTTGAGATTAAAAATTTGTGCTGTACTGAGGATGCACTACATTATTGGAGGTGCTTCTTTCAGATGAGATGTTAAACTGAGGCTCCATCTGTCTGCTTGGGTGGGTGTAAAAGATCCCACAGCACTACCAAAGTAGAACTGCAGAGCTATCCCTGCAGTCCTGGCCAATATTTATCCCTCAATCAATGTCACAAAAGTACAGGTTATCTGATCGTTATCACATTGCTGTTTGTGGGATTTTGCTTTGTACAAATTGGCTGCTAAGTTCTCGGATTACAACAGTGACCATGCTTCATTGGCTGTAGAGTGGTTTGAGATGTCTGGTGGTTGTGAAAAAACACTATCTAAATGCATTTTTTTACACATATCAAAAATATTTCAGATTCCTGTTTAATGAATTTTTTAGTGAAGCTGTGCTTTTACCGTTTGGTCTAGCTGATGCCAATTTATTCCATGTGGCAGTTACCTTCTGCAAGAGATTTCTGAAGAAGTATTTGGTAACTTGCATTCTCCAAATTTTTACACCAACTAAGCTGCAGAGTTTCATTGCAAATAGAATAAATAGTGCATGGGAGGTGGGAAGCTGTAATCTATCAGAGGATGTAGGATGGATTTGTAAATGTTTTTTGAACTCAGATAAGCTTCAAATTTACTTGCATGATGAATAGATATATACTTTAAAAAGAAAAAAATGCAGGGCTATGGGGAAAGAGCAGGGGAGTGGGATTAATTAGATACCCCTGTTAAAGAGATAGCACAGGCAGGATGAGCCTTCGGTGCAGTATGATTGTATGATTCCAGGTACATAGGAAGGTAGAAGCTTGGGAAAGAGTACAGCAGTCTAACTGACCAGTTCCATTGTATCTGTAGATTACTTGGTAGCTTATGGACATGGTGCCATTCACTGTCCATTTGATCACTAGTTCTATACCTGAGAATGCCTACTAGACTAATAATAATCACAATTTTTGTAACAGTACCAGATGCCAAGTAAACAATTGATCAAGTGTAATTGACAGGCAGAACACAACCCAGATCAATACTAGCATTATGTAACAGACATGCTTTTGTTTGCGCAGTTGTGTTCCATTTCTAGGTGGTTTGTGCTGCTGTCAGTGTGGACCATGTCCTTGATGTGTAATGACAGAAGGGTTTTAATGCTCTGTGACAGCAACATCAGGTTTCATTTCACTGTTCTTTTCCAGGGTTCAATATACGTGGGATGCACTGCAATTAATATTATGACTCCTGTTTAACATATTCTTACTTTCTTAGCTGAGTTTTATAGTTATCAAAGTGATGGTTGTAAGACCTAAGACATAGATTTCTTGGGGCCCTGTGTCAATATCAAGAGCTCTCAGGTCAGCTATAGGCATGATTCTATGGTATATAATGCTTTCATTACTTTGAATTAACAATTTGCTTTAGTTTGACTTTACATTAATGTCCCTAATTACACCAGTGTGATGTGGTAGCCTTGCCGCAATCATAGCACTAATGCCTCTGACTCAGAAGGTCTTGGGTTTGAGACCCATCCAGTGGCTTGAACATATCTAGGCTGGTACTCTAGCAATGCACTGTCGGAGGTGCCATCTTTTGGATGAGATGTTAAACCGAAGCCCCGTCTGTCTTCCTAGGGAGAGATCCCTGCCACTAATTCAAAGAACAGCAGGAGAGATCTCCAAAATTAAAAGCAGAAAGTGCTGGAAATACTCAGCAGGTCAGGCAGCATCTGTGGAGAGAGAAGCAGAGTTAATGTTTCAGGTCTGTGACCTTTCATCAGAACAGACCTGAAACGTTAAATCTGCTTCTCTCTCCACAGGTGGTGCCTGACCTGCTGAGTATTTCCAGCACTTATTGTTTATATTTCAGATTCCCAGCACCTGCAGTATTTTGCTTTTATATTAGAAGAGATCTCCAGTTGTCCTGGTCAATATTTATCCCTCAACAAACATCACTAAAACAGATTGTCTGGTTATTACCTTATTGCTGTTTTGGGATCTTTCTGTGTCTAAATTGTCTGCTGCATTTCCCTAATTTACAACAGTGAGTACACTACAACAATATTTCATTCATTGTAAAGCACGTTGGGATGTCATGAGATTAGGAAATGTACTATATAAATTATTTATTTCTATATTTATCCATTACCCACACCTTGCATCTGCTTGCTTCTCTGAAATTGTTAATTAGTACAATTGATTCTAAAGTGGAGTTAATTGTGATTCAGTTGTAGCAAACCCACCACTGAGTCAGAAAGTTGTGGGCTCATTATCTCATTGCTGTTTGTGGGAGTTTGCTGTGAGAAAATTGGTTGCCAAGTTTCCTGCATTACAACAGTGACTGCACTTCAAAAATACTTCCTTGGCTGTAAAGCACTTTGAGACATCTGGTGGTCATGAAAAGTGCTATATAAATGCAAGTCCTTCTTTGAAATCCCACTCCAGATAGCTCCAGCAGGTGGAGATGCAAACTCTTGCCTTTGAATACTGAGTTGGTATCATGGGGCACTTGTGTCTGACAGGAATGTAGTGGCAACCCCTCTCCCCACCCCATTGCACCTAACTGGTTTAGCAGGTAGGGTGTTGTAAGTCAGACTGACAACCTGTCCAGATGCAAAGGGTCATCATTGCAGAAAAAGCAGTGGAAGAAATGGATTGTATCATGTGCTGCTCGGCACAGCAGAGAGAAGCAGCAGGGTCAGTTTCACATTGTGACCCATACCCATTAGGAACTAGATTGAAACTGTCCATATTAATTTTACATGGGACCTCGAAGTCAGCTGTTAGAGAAGATTTTGCACCCATCATTTTGAACTGGATTTAAATCCATGTCCCATGATTGAAAGGCCATTCTATAATCCATTGTACCATCCAGTCCCCCTTCACCACTTTAAATATTTGTATCATATTCAGCTTTCTACTTTATTTTTCTTGAGATGTTGCAGTTCTGTACTCCTTTCAAAAGTACCATCATCAAATTTAGATTATCTGCATTAGAAGCCAATCACAAGGGGAGAAAGAAAAGCACTACAAACTACAGCTTGAGAAATCTAACGATTATTTGAATTCAAGGTTACAACAATATTTTGCAAACAGCATTTGCATAGTGGTATTAACCTAATAAAATGTCCCAAGGTGCTTCACAGGAGCATTTTCAAACAAAATTCAACACAAAGCCACATAAGGAAGTGTTAGGACAAGTGACCAAAAGCTTGGTCAAAGAGGTAGGGCTTTAAGGAGCATCTTAAAGGAGGAGAGAGAGATCGAGAGACAGATAGGTTTAGGGAAGGAATTCTAGAGCTTCAGGCCTAGGTGGCTAATGGTACAGCTATCAATGGTGGAGCGATTAAAATCAGGGATGCGCAAGAGCCAGAATTGGAAGAGCGCTGATATCTCAGAGGGCTGTGGAACTGGAGGAAGTTACAAAGATTTGGAGGGGGAGGCCATGGAGGGATTTAAAAACAAGGATGAGAATTTAAAATTGAGACATTGCCAGACTAGGTGCCAATGCATGTCAGCAAGCACAGGGGTAATGAATGAATGGAACTTAGTGTGAGTTAGGATACGGACAGCAGAGTTTTGGATGTGTTCAAGTTTATGGAGCGTAAAAGGTGGGAGGCCAGCCAAGAAAGCATTGGAAACGTTAAGTCTACAGTTAACAAAGGCTTGGATTTCAGTTGCAGGTGAGATGAGGCAGGAGCAGAGACTGATGATGTTATGGAGGTAGAAGTAGGTGGTCTTGGTGATGGAGATGATAGGAGTTCAGAAACTCAGTTCAGGGACAAATAGGATGCCCAAGGTTGCTAACAGTCTCAGAGAGTGACCAAGGAAGAGGGATAGACTTGGTGGCTAGTTAATGGATTTGCAGTGGGCACAAAGAAATGGCTTTTTTCTTCGCAATTTTAATTGTATCATGTATAAGCACACTGATAGCGGAATATAATTTTTTACACAATTTCCATATTCCCTTCTTTAGTGTATGAGCATCACCTTCTTTAAACATGTCTTGGTGAAAGGCTTGTTAAAGTCTTTCATCTTATAAAATGCTTGTTGAGAATCCGGATATGTCTTGTCAACTGTCCCTGCTCCTCTGCTGTTGCCACGACATCAGAAAAATAACATAATGAGTTTGTAAAGCATGAGTCATATTGCATGACCTCCCCTTTCTAAATCCACACTGCCTGTCATTGATCGTGTTCAATTTAGATTAATGGCCCTTGAATTGTTTTCCCCATAATATTTTGCATAAGATCGAAGTCAAACCTGCAGTTCATGAAGCATGTGCTTCTGGCCTTTCTTGAATAGTGGTGTTACACTAACTATCCTGTAGTTTATTATCACTGCGCTTATTTTTCATGAACTACAGAAGGTCTGTTCCAAAGTTCCCCAGTACATCTTCCTTCAATTGCTTTAATAGTTTCAGATTCATCCTTGTTTGACAGAATGGCATAACTTCTTTCAGCTTTTTCTAATTACATTTCCTTGAGTACTTGAACTTGTATACTCTACTGGGCATCAGGAAAAATTCAGGTTCATGTTTCTGGATATTTTTATAATTAGCTGCTTATAAATACTCATGGGAAAACATTCTAAGAATCTCAGCTATGTCTTTGTCATTTAACTCAGGACTACCTTTAACATTTTTTTCACGACTGTTTGCTCTAACTGTAACTGAGAAATGATTTGATGTCTTCTTGGTATCTGTACTTCAAAAAATATTTTTGTTCATCAGTTTTCTTTTGGTTTCCCAAATGTATTTTTAGGAGTCCATAAGATTTGAATATTCCTGTTTGCCTATGCTAAAAAAAGTAGGCTTTTTTTTTAATGGGGCAGTGTTGATAGATGTACAATTGGATGATCTGCCATGTTGCCGTTCCCTCCAATAAAGTGCAAAAAAGGCTAAGCAAAAGTGAGAAAATAACATACTTGTTAAAGGTCATTTGATTCAGTAATGATAAACACACATAACATTCTAGAGCTGTCGAGTCAAGTTAATATGGCACCAGCCTTGACTCGGTGCTAGCTCTCACGCTTCAAAAGGTTGTGAGTGCAAACTTCACTCTGGAGACTTGAACAGATAATCCAGACAGATTCTTCAGTGCTGTACTAAGAGAGTGCTGCACTGTCAGAGCTGCTGCCTTTTGGATGAGATGTTAAACGGAGACTCCATTTGCCCTCTAAGGTGGATGTAAAAGATCCCATGGCACTATTCTGAAGAAGTAAGGGAGTTCTTCCTGGTGTGTTGACCAATATTTATACCTTAACCAACTGTAAAAAAACAAACATTTGGTCATTTTTTCCATTGCTATTAGTGGAACTTTACTGTGCAGTAATTGACTGACGTGTTTCCAATATTAGAACAGTGACCATTACTTCAGAAATACTTCATTAGGTGAAAAGTGCTTTAGGACATCCTGAGGTTGTGAAAGATGCTATATAAATGTAACTTCTTTCTTACTTTACTCCCGATGAGACTTGGAGTTAGTGAACTCAATGAAGGAAAGATTTCAAAATATTACCATAGAAAACAATGGTATAGAGGAGTTTGCCGATCAAGACAATGGATGAAGATGTCAGTGATAGAAATATTGGAGTGGAGGAGGAAAGAGTAATCGAAAAATGCAGAGGGCACAGGAGACACAAGGCTTGTATCAGGTAGTACTGCTGTGTTAACAAAACAGAGTCAGTTATCTGTGCATGATAGAAAAGACTGAGGTTCACTCGGGAGACTGTGATGGAATTGTGCCATTTGGTCTACCAAGCACTTGAGGGGCAGTGAGCCATCTGGGAATGCACTATTGTGGTAATGAATGTCACCACTGGCCTCAACCTTAATGACCTTCCAGGCACCCACAGGGAACTGACAAGGAATCAAACTCTTTTACTTGTTTGCCTTGTAGACAATTTACATTTCATTTTCTGCTGAATGATAGACTGGCAGATATATTAAAAGTGAGTTCATTTTCAATGCTAGTAATGCACATGTTTGATGTGTTTTGCTGCTATTTCTGCCCCTGGTGTGTCATAACGTTCTCCTTGGATGTGCCCTACTGAAACTGCTCTCCTTTTTTAAGGGAGCAGCACCAGTGGATGGCTCCAAAGCCTACTATATGTATCTGTGACTAACCCTGATTATATTTTATCTATTACTGAGGATTTTATTGCTGTAGTCATTGTGGGTTCAGGGTTTTCAGAGGTGATGGTTATTATCACCTGCTCAGAACCAGTGATGCGGCAGAATTATCACTGGCATAACTGTTGGCCAGCTGCAACTCCCTATGCCACAGATGGAGTTCATCCTTTTACAACACCTACTGATCTCTGTGTGATAGAACAATGGTTATCAATGAGGTTTCGAAGTCGCTCTGATAGATAACCATTGCTCAATGAGTTGGAGTCAGTCATGATTGCATCTTAGAGTTGAAAGAAAAAGACTTTACAATTAATTAGGACCTTTTATGGCCTCAGGACATCCTAAATCACTTACAGTACTTCTGATGTGTATCTACTGTTGTATAGCCAGAAATGCAGCAGCCAATTTGGACACAGCAATAAGATAAATTACTAGACCATCTGTTTCAGGTGTTGTTTGAGAGATAAATATTGGCCAGGACACCAGGGAGATCTCCTCTGCTCTTCATGAAATAGTGCCTTGGGATCTTTTATGTCCACTTGAGTGGGCAGGTTTGCTTTAATGTCTCATCCAAAAGATGGTACCTCCAAAAGTGCAGCACTCCTTCAGTACTGTAACCAAGTGTCAGCCTGGATTGTGTGCTGAAGTTTCTGGAGTGGAGCTTGAACCCATGATTTTCCTCACTGAAAGATCAAAGTGCTACCACTGAGCCACAGCTGAAGCAAGGTTATGCTCTTAAGCCTTTACTGCAGAAGTAGGGCTATTTATAAGGAATACACTGTGCTTATTAATAACACCCACCATGATTATTTTGGTATGTACTATTGGGTTGTATTTTCTTGTGAGAGTGTGGGCCACAGCGACAGCAGAAGAAGTGGGTGCTGTTTCCGTTTCTGTGTTAAGCGGCTGGCCACATAGGATCTCACAAAAACTGGCCAATTAAGGAATGTGAAGTGCGGGGAGCCGTTCTATCCTGGCCCAAGGCGGCAACGCGGGTGGCGAGGTTGGCATCAGTTGATGCCATAGCAGGTGTTGCGCCATAGTTAAAGGGCTGCCAGCACTACATTCGATTTTGCCTCACTCTCCAAAGCCTGTCCACCATCAAGGCACAAGTCAGGAGTGTGATGAAATATTCTCCACTTGCCTGGATGAATGCAGCTCCAACAACACTCAAGAAGCTCGATACCATCCAGGACAAAGCAGCCCGCTTGATTGGCACCCCATCCATAAACATTCACTCCCTTTACCACTGCAGCAATGCACCAAGGCTCCTTCGACAGCACCTTCCAAACCGCGACCTCTACCACCTAGAAGGACAAGGGCAGCAGTTGCATGGGAACACCACCACCTGCAACTTCCCCTCCGAGCCACACACCATCCTGACTTGGAACAATATCACTGTTCCTTCACTGTCTCTGGGACAAAATCCTGGAACTCCCTTCCTAACAGCACTGTCGGTGTACCTACCCCACATGGACTGCAGCGGTTCAAGAAGGCAGCTCACCACCACCTGCTCAAGGGCAATTAGGGATGGGCAATAAATGCTGGCCTTGTCAGTGATGCCCATATCCCAGGAATGAATAAAAAAAAAGACTTCTTCCTGTACCCGCTGCTTTGAGTTGACCTGTTCCTGCTGCCTTGAGACATCCTGCTACTGCTAGATCTCCCTTCACTGAAGACTGAAAGCAACCCAGGAGCTCACTGGAAGGCAATACCAATAATGGCAGAAGGAAGACCTTGGGTGGCCCCACAGTTCCGCGATGCCTCCTTGCTGGTTCTCCTCCAAGTTGCAAGGGCAAGGTCAACAGGCCTCTTCCCCAGGGATGGGAGGAGTAGAGGGCAATGCCTGACCAAGCATGCCTGGATGGCGATTCCAGAGAGGTCAGCAGCCCTGGGGTTGTAGTGTTCAATGGCTCGATTGATTAGTCTGTTCACTGATCAGTGTTCACTGTGCTTGATTACTTAAGCCTAGCGTTTTGAAACTGAAACTACAGGCTGGAATATTCTAGTAAATACAAGAGTATTCTGAAAGACATTGTACTGAAATCATTTAAGTGCTGAGATATTTTAAAGTACTGTCAATAAACCTGTTGTTGATTTAGGACTAGTGTCATATCTGCATTGTTCTAAGATAAAGCAGCGGGATAAAATATCCAGCAAACAATCAAAAAGATAACAGGGTCACACCCCAAACCTGGATCCAAAGCCACCAGTGCATCAATGACCTCATTCTGTCCGCAAAGGTGAGTACTCTGTACCTCTTTTCCCTTTGGGGCTGGTACGTAGTAATGCGAGAGGCTTCGCTTGGTGCCGAGGGAGTGACCACCCAGTCTGTGGCAAGGGGGTGAGGCGGAAGCATATCTGGTAAGAGGCATAGCTGCCTTTCGGTGATTGGCGGCCGTCTGCATTGCTGATCTCCACATGTTCCTTCAAGAGTGGCCGCATAAGGTGGCTTTGTGTGCCCCCCTTCGGGAACTGCTGGGCTGCCACCAGTATAGGCATTGTGCTTGTTTCCGTGGGGCAGCTAACTGTCTTTCTTGTTGTGCTTTCAGGAAAAGATGGTACACAACACTAAAGAGAGGGCCAAGACCGTCAAAGGGGTGCCATACCTCTGCATCCTAACCCCCAGTGGAGGAGGCGGCCTTGGAGATGGCAGGCCACCGGGGCGGCCATGCAATTGCTCATGGCAAAACAGGAGTGCCAAACCAAGAGGATGAGTTAACGAGTGCAGGAACACAAGGGTGCATCTGGCACACTGAAGTCATAGTGCCCATGTGACCAACACTGGACACATGGAGCTCCACAGCAAGCATGGCTGGGATGAGGAAATCAGAATTCCTTAACCCTTACATGTTTATGTTCTCACATGCAGGTCAGTGTCAAGCAGAGACAAGAAGAGGTTGAGAGGAGCAGGGATCCTCAGAGGGTGCAGGGTCATATCATGTCTCCCGCACCCTCCACCAGCACAGATACATCGGCAGGTATGCATTCGTGATTAGATTCAGGGTCACAAGCTTGTGAGCAGAGCACGGATGTGCCCAAACAGCTGATGGAGACTGTGGCAACTGAGACCACAGGTCGGAGGACTTTGGTACGTTCGACGTATGCTGAGCCCCAGGCTGATGAGGTGACTTTGGAGTCGTGCCTTTGGCCATTTACACAGCAACTGCTGCAGCTTCAGTGAAAGGTGATAGAACATCTGGCAGAGCTTCCAGAGGCTATACACACTGATGCGCAGATGATGGAGTGACCCTCATGGACAGCCAGCTCCAGCAGACCACTCAGTGGATGCCGGAAATGTGTGCAGACCTGTATGCCATCACCTTGTCAATGAACTCAATGCAGCAGTGGGGTAAGGCGAGAGGGGGATGAGACATCTGGAGTCTACACCAGGTCCTGGTCCTTCTCAGATCAGCAGGGAAGTATGTGTCCCTTGCAAGGGAGGAGGAGTAGCTGCCTTCCGCTTCTGGAAGCTCCTCTCAAGGGCGCTCCTGGAGTGGACAGCGGCTCCACAGCCCCTCTGCCAATGGCACCATCACCTCAGAAAGCTGTGATGACAAAGGAGGGTCCTGGACTATGCAGGAGCCCCTTAGAATGTTGGGGTCCTCCAGGCCTCAGGCAGTCAGAGGATGACCCCCAAGGTCATCCCAATCCACAGGGCCTCCACCTCAGCCACAAGCACAGGGGTTGCACCTGGTAGGAACACTCGCAAGAGAGTTAAGAAAGGCACCGAGTTGCACTTGGGATTCACAGGTGATGCAATACCGAGGTGTTAAGTTTCCTTTTTGTTGCACACCCCAATAAATGTTTCACTCAATCTTTCTGCTTTTCATTCTATTTCTTGGTGCCCTGTGACATTGCATCTAGACCCTTACTCCCACAATTGGCTTGAAGCGGTGGACTAAGCTCATTCAGCTCCTCAGCAATGCTACTGTGTGCTGTGCACCTGGGCAATGGGTGATGGAGTGCAAAATGAAGCGGGTGATAGCAGGACTAATTAAAGGTAAAGCTTTATTGGAATCTTTCTGGAGGGGCAGAAGGGTCACAGGAGATGGTATTAGAGGGCCCCAAACTTCTTTTGCGCATATTTCATTTTGCCTTGCCTATGGTTCAAGGGATTCCTCATCATCGGAGGAGGCACCGTGATCAACAATGTCCTCATTGCTCAATGCCTCTCCCCTCTGCAGCTCCAGGTTGTGCAGTGCACAGCAGACCACGATATGCAAGACCCTTGGTGGGGCAGACTGAAGGGCTCCACCGGCTCGGTCTAGGCATCCGAATTACATCTTCAGAAGGCCAGGGCCTGCTCAATGGTCGCTCGTGTTGACCTGCGGCAGGTGTACCTTTCCTCTGCATCCGTGCATGGGCTCCTCATAGGTATGAGTAGCCATATCTTTAGTGGGTAACCTTTGTTTCCGCCTATCCATCCCTGAAGGATCACATTGTGGGGGTGGGTGGGGGGAAAGCTGTGGGACCTGGGATTGCTGAAGTATGTAGGCATCGTGGCTCCTTCCCAGGAACCATGCACACCTGAAGGATCCGTTTTCAGCGATCGCAGACCAGTTGAATATTGATGGAATGGAAGCCCTTCCTGTTGATGAAGGCCACTGCCTGCTTCATGGGAGCCTTGATGGCCATAGGTGTGCAGTTGATGACACCTTGGACTGGCGGAATCCAGCGATGGCGCACATAGTTGCCGGTCCTCTTGAACATGGCATTGGCCACCTGCTTGTTGCACTGATGGTCTACAGACTTGAAGATCCCACACATATCTCCAGTGGATCCCTGGAAAGAGCCGGAGGCATCGAAGTTGAGAGCCATGGTGATCTTCAGGGCCACTGGCATTGGGTGTCCACCAAACGCCATGGGTCTCAGCTTGTCCTGCAGTCTGGCAAAGAGATAAGTGACAGCCTCACTGGAGAGCTACAGTCTTCGCTGATGCTGCTGCTTGGACATTTGGAGATAATTGAGCCTTGGCAGTACACTTTCTCCTGAGGATAGGCTCTTCTGCACTCATATAGTAGTTGGTATTCCCTTCTGCACCTTTCTGCACCATGCCCCCCTCGAGGTTGGCCCTCTTGCTGTTCGTGAGGTTGGTGATGTGCTCCATCAGTGCCTGGACCTCCCTCCCTCCTTCTGAGCTGTCCCTCCTCCTCAACGGGGGCCATGAGACTTGAGTGAATGAGAACCATGGCAGGTAGCCCCTCTCTGAATCTTTGGCCTTCCACCAGGATGGCCCTCCTCACCCTCCAAACCTGCCCTGAGTCCTCTTCTCAAGGCAAGTGCCACTGTTCCAATGTAACCCCAGTCACATGTCTTCATACTCGAGTCACCTTCTCCCCACTTCTGCTGACATCTGGCAGTTTCCTTTGTCCACCGCCCTTCCTGTCACTGTGTGAAGGCTCTCCCTATGATTTTGTTAGAGATGCAGCACATACCCTGCTTCCTTGCCATTGCCCATTTCACTAGATGGGCCCCAGAAGCTCCATAGTTCCCATGTCCCATTGATCAAATCCAAAACACCCTGTAAAATTGGAGCTAATTGGCCTTTTAAATACCTGAATTGGTGTCCTGCCGCCTTGATGTTAGGGGTCTGCCCTCCACGGTTCCCACCACTGGTAAAATCCGGAAGTAACGTCATGTTCACCAACGTCCCCACCCAACCCGCCACATCTCCAAACTCACTCTGAATGGTCTGGTAAAATTCCAGCATTTAGTTTTGTTCTCTCCTTTAATCGCCACAGCTCAACCTTTCTTCCAAGACAAATGAGTCATAGGCTCTGAAGAAAATTCCCCAATCCATGGACCTCCACCAGAAGCTGCCTGCTCTGCCAACACCACCCCCCCGCTCCTTTTATGTGCTAGTTTTGCTTTAAATCACATGGGGACTGAGACCAGGGGCTGTGAAATTCCCTCAGAGCTTCTCCTGAAGGTCAGCGTAACTTTGTGGGGTGTGCAATGGCAGTAACGTGCCAGCGGGACTTTTGTCGTATATCTTGCGAAGTTTCAGTAGCTGAGCAGCAGCAGCTCCAAGCAGATTACTGACCAAGATGTTTGGCCTATTGCAATTCCTCCCTGTAATAATTTTTAGTTTCTATTATGGCAGGCACTTATTGTAATTTGCACAACTATGCCGTCTTCTCTTTCTAATATATTACTTGGTACACACTTACTAACATTTCATTAAAAATGTCCTTGCTTTGCACTGATGCTGCACGAGCATAGCATTGTTGTTAAATTGCTTTTTTTCCTTGTTGTTGTCCAATCACTTTCGCCAAATGTTGTATAATTCCACAGCTGGATGAATGTTTTAGTTGACATACTGGTTCAGTGTCACATTATTTGCCTCATGTCGGTTGTCAAATTTTACGTCTGCCAAATGAGTCGAAGGTGGAGTCGGGAACCCGGCAGCTTTAAAAGAGCAGCAAGCAGTGTCTCTGTGAAGGAGTTGGAGGTACTTCTTTTTCATTATTCTGTGATATTTCTGTGCGCTACCTTTAAGTTTGGGGTTGTTTCTGCTGGTTCACCAGGGTTCACCTGAGTGTTAGTTACTCCTGGTTGGGCCACAGCAGTATTGATTTATTCTGTGTAGGGGAGGGGGGTTGTGAGCAGCAGGCTGCTAATACCTGTCCTCATAACATCTCTGGGACACTGCGGCCATGGGAATTGTCCACTCTGAAGGCGGCTAATCTAATGAGGAAGACTACGCCACAAGGAGAGACAGGAGGACAACTGGCCAGGGAAATCAGCAACCTGCTGGCAAAGTGCAGCCTGATAATGGGGGAGGGGAAGAAGGCCACAAAGTGCGCCGGGTGCAACCATCTGTGAGGAGACGAGCCTACCCAGCAGGCAGGGTCTACCGCCCGCATTTGAGCTTTCTGCAAATGTCACAGCGCCGGTGCTGAAGAAGACTGCACCTGTCCCGAGAGACTGTCACATCTCTGTGAGATGCTGGCAGCAGAGGTCGCTTCCAACTGCATGAGTGGCCATCCAATGCCAGTCACACTGAAGCTAACAGTCATTGAACTTCTGTGTATCAGGCTCCTTCCAGGCTTCATCAGGAGACATGTGCGGAGTCTCGCAATCATCAGTGCATCACTGCATTAAGGTGGTAACTGATGCCATATTCAGGCGTGCCAACCATTTCATCAAGTTCCAGACGGACACCACCAGTCAGGCCGAGAGAGCCAGATGCTTCAGTGCCATCGCTGGGTTCCCCATGATCCAAGGTGTAATTGACTACACTCATGTAGCCATTAGAGCACCTACAGATCTGTCAGGGACCTTCATTAATCAAAAGGGATTTCACTCAATGACCGTGCAACATGTCTGTGGCCATCGTAAGGGTATATTGCAGGTGTGTGCTCGTTATCCTGGAAGCAGTCATGATACATTCATTCTCTGGAACTCCCAGGTGTCAGCACTATTCAGCCCTCCTGAATGCCTGCAAGGATGGATACTTGGCAACAGGGGTTATTCGCTGAAGACATGGCTGATGGCACCGGTGAGGAACCCACGGAATGAGGCAGAGGAACGTTACAATGCGAGCCATGCGACCAGCAGAGTGACCATAGAACAGATGATAGGTCTTCTCAAAATGAAATTTCAGTGTCTCGATCACTCAGGTGGTGCCCTCCAGTACTCGCCAGCAAGGGTATCTCACATTGTTGTCGTCTGCTGTGCCTTACATAACTTGGCGATGGAGAGGGGCGAGGCCCTGGAGAATGATGACTTCATTCAGCACAAGGCATCCTCAGACAAGGATGGTGATATGGCTGAGGCTGAGGAAGAGGGGGCGCAGACACCTGAACGGCGGGGAGAGGGAGCTGGAGGTTTGCGGGAGTTAAGTGCAAGGGAAGCCTGGGAGGCTCTAATACTCAAATGTTTGACCTGAACGGAGGTTCATTACCCAGCAACTGACATGTCAGTCTGAAACGAGGCCTTCACATGAGCTGGGAGCACAGGAGCACTCACCTTTGGGGAAAAATCTCAGCTGCTACAGCCCATCTTTCCCTCAAACACCATACGGCCCGAATGTGCCCCCTCCCCAAGTATCCTTCTCATACAGAACAACCAGATCACCTAAAACATCAGCATTGACTTGTGATAGATGAAAATGCCAAATGAAAAATTTAATAATTTTTGTGAGTTTCAACAGCAAATAAATGCTAACAAATTGCACCAGTGACCCCGTAGTGCAGTTCGTGTGATTATTTGAAACGGTTGCGAGTACTCACACGTGTGGACGATCCCTCGCCGCCAGCCACGGCAGAGGCAGGTGGCTGTGCAGGCTGCCCCGTTACTTTGGGTGATTTTGGCGGGCGTCCTCTGCCTGCCCGAGGCCGTGCGGGCCCCAGCATGTTGAGGTGACCCTGAGCAGTCTCAGGAGCACCCTCTGACACGCTGGGATTATGTGGTGCTGATGTCATGAGCAGAGGGGACAAGGAGCTGCAGAATGCATCAGAAGCGCCCTGAGAGGAGCTACCATATTAAACCTGCTGCTGCCCCTGTGCCCTCTCGAGGCAATTGGTCCTGTCTGCTGACCTCAGAGGGATGAGCAACTTCCAAATGTCGCAGCAGCCTCATAGCCAGATCTCTAAGGCAACTGGTCCATGAAATGTACTCTCTCTGTGAAGTTCTGCGGGGCCTCCAGGATTGGGCCCTCCACAGCAGCTGGCAATCTGTCAGTGGAGGAAGTCTGATGGGCAGTTACTCACGGCCTAGTTGGAGATCTCCAAAGTCCGAGTCATACCACGCAATCTCTCTGGCGACTCTGCCAGATCTCCACGCACCACATGCTGCACTTGCAGCATGTCCCACCGAATAGATGTCAGCAGAGGCTCATCATCAGCATGGGGCTCCGCACTGGCCTGGCCTCCCGCAGTCCTCCAAGTGTCAGAGGCATTGGCCGGTACTGCCTCTGGCAGCTGGTCCGGCAATTGTGCGGTGCTGACATCAGGTTGTGACTACGAATCCGAGGAAACACGCATCCCAACCGAGGTGAACGTCTCTGAGCTGGCGCTTGGTGCGGGGTGAGGATGTGACGCTGCACCCTCTGAGGTCCACTCCTCCTCCTCAGAGGTGGACGGATGAGCCCCGGTGATGCTGCCTGGCTGCTGCTGTGTTTCACCTGTAGGGAAAATCAGAATGATCAGTTGTGATCAGCACTCCTGACTGAAGGACGTATCATAGACTGCAGTGTGGCCACATGTGTGTGATTTTAACCTTGCGAGCAACCTTCATTGCTTGAAACAATCGTGGCCCTCCCCCCCCGCACCTGCCCCTCGACCACACTCTGGGAAACTCACTCTCCTGGCCAGGTGTTACGGCCTCACATCAGCTACTGAGCGTCCTTTGTCCTTGCCTGCAAGTGTCAACGCATCCTCCTCCAATGTGGTTTAAAAGGCGAGGTTGGCCACTCCGCCACCGATCCGGGCCCTCTCTCAGGCATTATGTGCCCTCTTCACCTGTGGAGACACAAGGCAATTAGTTTAGTCCCTTGACTTGAAAGAGCACCCACTCATCCCTTGTGCTGCATGCTGCATCTGAAGCCAATGCCATTGAAGTGCCTTGATGGCACACCTCTGGACCTTGTGCATCACAGATGTGCCCAGTATATGGCTCAAGGCTGGGCTGCAGTCAATCACTGAAGATGGATGGCTTCGACTTTGCAGCATCAGCACCAATTGACCCTCCCATATCAGTTAAAAGCTGCGATGTCTGCGGAATGCCCCTTAACCTGGCAGAGCGCAGAAGGTAATTGTCTCGCTGCGGCACTGGAGCCACATCCTCCTCACTACCCCGCAGCTGCTGACCTCCTCTGCAACCTCCAGCCACGCCTTCTTGCTGACTTGGGGAGGCCTCCTCCTTCCGTCTGATGGGAAGAGGACCTTCCGCCTTGCCTCAGCCTCCTGGAGGAGGAAATGCAAGGAGTCCTCAGAGAACCTGGGTGCCATGCGGCTGCATCTCCCTTCCATTGCTGCAAGTGGCCTCTGGTGGGTCTCTGGATGGGTAGGCCCTTTCATTCTTGCTCCATTCCTTTCACCCTCAGGCTGCTGTATTCCTTTTTCCAATATGCTGCTCATCCAAACATGCTGTTTGCTGCAGGTAAGCCTCTCAGAGCCACTGAGGTGCTGAAAGCTCTTTTAAATGGCTTTCAGCACCCTCTTCCGGCTCTAGTCTCATCCTCACCGCCACTCACCCTCCCGCACGCGCGCGCCCTTTTCTGATAGAAATACGCTGCCAAGCCACTAATTGAATGATTAGTGCACGATAGCGGCGGCAGCTAGGCGAGGAGCAGGAGCGATTTCTGCACCCGCCTCCGCCTCCCGGAACACGGAGCCGACAAAAAAGGTCAAATTCCAGTCCACAGGTTTCAAAACTATGATCTTCAATTTTGATAATGGTTTCTTAATTCAGAAATTAAAAAAACAATGAAATCATAATATCTTCCATTTTTTTGTGATAAAGGAATGTTGGGTCCCTGGATTTTTCTGCATTCTGGGGTTGTTCTCCTTACAGCAGAGAAGATTAAGGGGAGATTCAATCGAGGTATTCAAAATACTGAGGGATTTTGATAAAGTAAGTAAAGAGAAACTGTTTCCACTGATGGAGGATCAGTAGTCAAAGGACACAAATTTAAGATAATTGGCAAAAGAACCAGAGGAGAGATGAGGAGAAATGAAATGAGTTTTTCAGATCTGGTTTGCATTGCCTGAAAGGTGGTGAAATGTAGTATATTTCAAAAGGGAATTGGATATATACTTTAAAAGGAAACATTTGCAGGGCTATGGCAAGAAAACAGGGGAATAGGACTAATTGGACAGCTTTTTCAAAGAGCTAGCATAGGCAAGATAGCACTTCTGTGCTGTATGATTCTATGATTTCAGTTTTCTTCTTTCCCTCATTCCAAAATAAACTATCTTTTCACTCCATCAATCTTTGATGCCCTCTTTACTCACTTGAACCTTCAGAGTTAAATTACAGTACATCATTATATCACACTTTGATTGTGGTGCTTAAAACTTTTCCTAAATTCATTTTTTCTTCTGACATACTCCCCAGTGATTCTAATTTCTGATTAGTCTTTCCTAATGTCTCCACTGCATCAGTATAATCTTTTCACTGTCAGCTTATTTGGAAGAAGAAATCTAATAAAATTATAATCTCGTGAATATTTGCTCATATACAGATTCTGGGGCACTATGAACTGTTTTTCCTCCAGCTTGCATCTTGTGTTAAGAGTAATACTGCACAAATTCTAAATGTGTTTATGGCAATGAACCAAATTGTTCCCAATTTATTTCACAAAATCTAAAAGCCACTCCCTAAAATTAAATCAAAGTCAGCTGCCCAAAGAATTTTCGTTCCATGAGGCCCTCTTCCATAGAGTTACATAGCATTTACAGCACATGAACAGGCCATTTAGAATAGCAGATCTACACCGGTGTCTATGCTCCATACTTTCGCCAGCACTTCTATTTTCCTTCTGTAGAGATCACTACTGCGTGCCTAACCAAGGTTCTACATAGGTTTGACTTAATTTCTCTGCTTTTGAATTCTATTCCTCCAGAAATGAATCTCAGTGCTTTCCATTTTAATGTTCTTTTTAACCAACATTGTTACTTTTAATGACTTGTGTATCTGTACCCCGGATCCTTTTACACCTCTACTCTATTTAGTCACTTATTTTCCAATGTGTAGATTGCATCCTTATTCCTCCTACCAAAATGCACTACCACACGCTTATTTATATTGAAATCCATTTGCCATTTACACACCCAATCTGCAAGTTTGTTAATGTTGTCCTGTATTTTGTCACAGTCTTCCTCACTATTAACTAAACTCCCAATTTGGTGTCATCCATAAATTTTGATATTGTACTTCCAATTCCCGAATCAAAACCATTTATGTAAATGGTGAACAGCAGAGGTCCCAGCACCAATCCATGTGGGACACCACTTCCCACCTTCTACTTTGTAGCATCAGCACCCGTTGACCCTCCCATATCAGTTAAAAGCTGCAATGTCTTCACATCCTAACTGGATCTTCCAAAGGGCGGCCAGCATGGCAGGTAGACCTCGGGCTTGCACTCAATGGGCAGGTAATTAAGTCTGTTAAAAAGGCAATTAGCTTGAATTTTAGCAGGGTTTTCTGATTTTTCTAGAAGTGCACAGTAACGACGGGGCTTCAGCACCTTGCCAGGTATAAGGAGGCGGTGAGCTAGCGGGAGGTCAGTTCTGGCTCCAAACGACAGCCACCGTGAGTCCTAGCATGCCTCGGCAGAAAGGGTGGAATAGTGTGGACATTGGCAGAGTCATTCGGGAGAAGGGGAAACGGTGCCAGATCTGCGGAGCCATACTACCAGTGTGGCATATTGAAGCTGGCACTTAAATGGATAAAACAGGGATGGAAAGAGGCCCTGGAGGCTGAGTGAATCTACATGCATATTATCTAAATGGTGAGAGATTGCGGAGCTCTGAGATGCAGAGGTGTCCTAGTGCATGAATTGCAAAAGGTAGTCTGAAGGCACAGCACGTAATTAGGAAAGCTAATAGAATGTTATTGTCTATCGAGAGGAGAATTGAATACAAAAGTAGGGAGGTTATGCTTCAGCTATATAAGGCATTGGTGAGACCACATCTGGGGTACTGTGTACAGTATTGGTTTCCTCATTTAAGGAAGGATGTAAACACGTTGGAGGCAGTTCAGAGACGGTTTACTAAACTAATACCTGGAATGGGTGGGCTGTCTTACGAGGAAAGATTGGACAGGCTAGGCTTGTATCCGCTGGAATTTAGAAGAGTAAGAGGTGACTTGATTGAAACATATCAGATCCTGAGGGGTCTTGATAGGGTGGATGTGGAAAGGATGTTTCCCCTTGTGGGAGAATCTAAAATTAGGGGTCACTGTTTAAAAATAAGGGGTCGCCCATTTAAAACAGAGATGAGGAGAAATCTTTTCTCTCAGAGGGTCGTGAGTCTTTGGAATTCTCTTCACTGTCACTGTGGCACTAAATGTCTACACCACAGATCATTCCAGAGAGCTACTGGAAATATATGTGGGATCTCCCAGTCTGCAGTTCATCGCTGCATCAATCGGCACCAATACCCATCTTCAAGCGGGTCAGCCAATACGTGCGCATTCGTACCAATCGGGACAGCCAGGCTGAGAGGGCTATAGGATTAGGTGTCATCGCTGGAGTTCTCTAGGTGCAGGGTGTCATCGACTGCACATGTGGCCAACAAGGTTCCCACAGACCAGCCTGCAGCCTTCATCAAGAGGAAGGGCCAATGTACAACTGGTCTGCAACCACCGCAAGTGATTCCTACAGGTTTGTGCATGTTACCCAGGAAGCAGCCATGATGCCTATAAACTAAGGCAGTCCTCAGTGCCAGATCTTTTCAGGCCCCCCCATACGCCTTCAAGGATGGATACTGGGTGACAAGGGCTACCCATTGAATATGTGGCTACGGATGCTTGTGAGGAGCCCAAGTACTGATGCAAAGGAGAAATACAACACCTACCACAGCACAACTCAAGCAACCGTTGAGCAGGCTGTGTGCCTTCTGAGATGTCGTTCAGGTGCCTGGACAAATCTGCTGGCGCCCTTCAATATGCCCCAGCAAGGGTCTTGTGTATGGTGGTGTGCCATGCCCTGCCCTGCACAACCTGGCGCTACAAAGGGGAGAGCATTTGAACAATTAGAATATCTTTGTGTATGATGCCTCCTCTGAAGATGAAGCGATGGAGGAAGATGATGACCAGGCACTGGATGCTGGAGAGGTCTGTGTGCATCTCCAGCATCCACTGGGTGGTATGCTGGATATGGCTCTCGATGATGTCGGGCCAAACTCTCAATGGAGGATGCCAAGCATGCACACGACAGAGATACAGTGACACTCATGGCCTGCATAGTCTCCTCCATTGTCTGTGACAGGCTGCGCGTAGCCTCTGAAAGCTCCACCAGATGTTTCCTCACCTCACGCTGTAGCTCCAGCATCTGCCACCTTGCTGACAACTCTAGAGGCATGTCATCAACCTGAGGCTCAGCATCGCTAGGCCCTCCAACAGTCTTCGAGTGTCAGTGGCCTCAGCTGTCACAGCCTACGTCAGCTGCTCAGGCGCATCTGTACCTTTCTCACCAGATTGTCATCCCAGATCTACTTGCAAAAGGATGCCCACAGATGTGACAGCATCTCCACGAATGGAAGGTGTGGGGGAAACGATGTGATGGTGTGTCCTCTTATGCTCCCTCCTCCTCCTGGTCTCTTCAGCTGTCTTCTCTTCCCTTTGACTTGGGTAAGAGAGATTAATTAGAGGATAATGCTCATTCCATCACTCCCTTCAGTCCACTCCTAGTGTGCAACATCATGTGACCTTAGGTGGACACATAAGCACAATGCCTTGTGTTCACCAAAGGTTCTCTTGTACCCATTCATTAGGCCACTCACTCTCTCATGTCTCCACTCCTGCCTCATCATCAGTGATGGAATGGCCCCCATGCTATCCCTTCAAGTTCCAGTGCCTCCTCCTCCACGGGGTTAATTGGCCAGCTACCGGAGAATAGCACGTCCCAGTCCGACACCCCTGGCCGAAGGGCAACATCTCCTGCTTCAGGTCCCGGTAGTGAGACTTCGGGCAACACCGAAAAATCCAGCCCTTCATTTTCTTTTTGTTAATTATGTGTCTATAGAATATTTTACTATTTCTTTTTATATTCCTTGATAATTTAACTCCTTCCTTTTTTCTTCTTTTCTAACTTCTTTGTACTCCCCTTTTGTCATCCTTTCCTTTATTGGCTTCTTACTTAATGTATGCCTTTTTATTCCTAATTTTGTCCTTGTTTTTTTTAGCGGAATTTATTTCTCCTAAACTATATTGATCACCTTTCAAAAAAAGCCCGTTACTGTTCTATCTCTTTATCAATTCTTTTTCCAGTTAACCTTCCCCAGTTCCATCCTCATGCCCTCATAATTAACTTTTTTCCGATCCATTATTTTGGTCCTTGTCTTACTCGTGTCTCTCTTAATCATTACTTTAAAACTTTTCATGTTGTTAGCGCTATTGCCTAGATGCTCCCCAATAGTTACTTCTCTTAACTGTTATAGATTACTTCCCATCATCACATTCACAGTGATTTCTCTCTTCTTATGTACTGGGTAAAAAAGTGTATTAAAACTCCATTCCCTTTTCTCTTTTCACTGCTTCTGCTTGCCAACTTATTTGGGAGTAGTTGAAATTTATTACGATTATTATTCTCTGACTTTTACTCATCCAATAGATTTGCCTACATATTTCTCCCTCCACTTCCCATCCACTATTAGGTTGTCTGTTAGATTACTCCTATTAATATGGTAAATTCCTTCTCATCCTTTATCTCAATCCACGGGGTTTCCATCTTAATCTTAGTTCCGTCCTTTTTCTCTACTACCATTGTTATCTCTAATTAGTACAGCCCCACCCTCCTCTTCTTTCCTTATCCTTTCTAAATACGTTGTACTCTGCAATTTTTAGCTGTCAATCCTCTTCTTTATGAAGGCATATTTCAGTTATCCTCACTACATCCGGTTCCTTGATATGAATTATTGCCTCCACATCTCCCATTTTGTTTTGAATGCTTTGTACATTGCTGTGCAGGCAATTTAATTTGTTTTTATTAATTGTTCTTCTGGTTTTATTTTGAACAGTTATTTTATACTTCTGTTGTCTAACTTGATCTGTTCCTTACTTATTCCTTACCTTGGCCTGATCTTTACTCTCATCTCCTATTTCTTTTGTCTTCAGGTTACTGTTATTTCTATCAGATTCCACCCACCACCACCCCCCCCCCCCACCCCCCACCCCCGCCGTACTGTCAGTTTGAAGTCTTATCTACAACCCTACTTATCCTTTCTGCTGGGACCTTATGTCATTCCACTTTAAGTGGAGCCCGTCCCAGTGATGCAGCTCCTTCCTGATTATCTTCACTAGTTGGTTCCAAATATTTTCATATCTCTATTGCCATAAATGTTAACTAAAATTATTTCTTTCAGATCTCTTGTCAAATGTGGCTATTATTTCAGTGAATGTTAAATCCATCCTGAGGAATAAATCTACTCCAGCCTTACACTATTATCCATGTCCCTTTCCCTTCCAAACATTTTAAAACCGCAATTTAAATTTGAATAACTTTATTTTTCTGGCCATTATCTGATTTCAATCATGTCTAGGTTATGCCAATTATGCTTGCTCTCAGCTCATCTCCATAAGCTTCTCGTTAAAGATTTTTATTCTCCATGCCCTTAGCTTTTAATGGGAACAATTACATTTTCATGGGCTACACTAAAAGAAAAGAAAGGAAGGCTTTCATTTACATAGTGCCTTTCATGACCTCAGGACATCACAAAGCACTTTACAGCCAATGAAATTCTTTTGAAGTATAGTCACTGTTTTAATGTAGGGATACACAGCAGCCAATATGGGCACAGCAAGGCTCACAAAATAAATGATCACATTACCTACTTTTTAGGCATTGGTTGAGGGATAACTCATCTGCTTTTCTTCGAATAATGACATGGATTCTTTTACAGTGAGCTGAAGGACAAATGGGACCTCGGTTTACCATCTCAGCTGAAAGATGGCACTTCCAACAGTGCAGCAATCCCTCAGTACTGGACAGAAATAATAACCTAGATTATGAGCTCAAGTTTCTGAAGTTGGTCTTGAACCCACAACTAAGAGCGAGAATGCTACCACTGAGCCAAGGCTGACAATATTCGGTTCACTGTTCCCCCAGCCTTTAACTATTATGCCAATTATACCTGGGCATCTTTTCTACTATTTTATTTGAAGCTCTTTCTTAATTTTCTTCCCTTTTTTACTTTCAGAGTTTGCCTTGTGAGAACTGCCATGTACATTATTTAAGCCTTCTTACTTATTTCAGAGACTTCCACCCCACCAGCTTTATCTTATTTGTGTCACCCTGCTTCCTCAATTTTTCTGTCATTTTGCATCTTTCAGTGTTGCCCTTTTAAAAATGCTCCTTTCTGGCTGTGAATTCCTCTCCTCTTAAATATTGATGTTATGGGCACATTGCTAATTGATTGCTGAATATGCACTGGTATTGGTGTAGCTTCAACATCATATGATAGCATGCACCACATTAAACTGCTCCATTTGTAAGTGGCACTCCTGCAGCTTTTCCAATCAACAGGCATCTGAATGTTCAATGTAGCAGCTGGAATCAACACAATGTCCCAGACATCCAGTGCACATCATGATGTCATGATAAGCACAGAAGCTATGCTCATTATTTACATGTGTGAATCTGACCCTCCTTTGTGCAGTGGGCTTCTTAAAATTAAGTATTTCAAGCATGTGCAGTCAGGTGAAGCAATGGTGCTGGTTCCCTCCAAAATTCAGAGCACCATGACCTATTTGGAGGCAGTGAATGTTCCCATGATTATGCAGTGACATTCCAGATTAAACAACAATCCATCAGTTCAGATTGGTAGCTGTCCCTTAAGATACCACAATAGGCAAGAGCAAGCACTAAATGAGTAAGAGTAAAATACTGCAGATGCTGGAACCTGAAATGAGAACAGAAACTGCTGGAAATACTCAGCAGGTCTGGCAGCATATGTATAGAGAGAAACAGAGTTAACGTTTCAGGTCGGTGACCCTTCATCAGAAATGGAAACAGAAATCCCATCGGAGCAAAACATGAGGGTTCTCGGAGATACCGGTAGAAGAGCAGAACTTCTTCAAGGTGGGCATTCCTGGAACAGAAGTGGCAGTGAATTAAACAGTAAAACAAAAGGAAATTTGGAAGTTGAGAAATTAATGCATATCCATGATTCCTTCTGTACTCCTGAATTTATTTGACTCTCTTACAATAACTTGTGCAAAAGGAGCTCATCTTGAAACATTGCCATTTGTACTCCTGCTTATTTGCTCAATTCATTGGTGGCTCTTCCTTCCAAATGCTGAAATTGTTACATTTTAGTAGGAAGAAACAAACAAATACTGCAATTACTATGGAGAGATAGGTACAGAACATTGATGTGCTGGGAATGTAGGCGAAAGTAATGACAGGAACAGGTTTTGGGGGAAAAACAATCAAGAATACACACAATAATAAATATATTAGTACCACGGATGTACAAATAGCAATTGTACTTATATGAATATTTAAATAAACTTTATTGTTAACATTGGCAGACATTCTTATTTAATGTAATGTCCATTTTAAAATCACTTTTGCCTCATTTTTATATTTTAAAAACAGCATGGTGTTAATTGTACACACTTTCAGGATAAGCCAGGTGACATCACTTATTGCCACTGTGATTTATTTGCCAGGCAGTAAAGAATTTAATTGTTGTGAAAAAATAGCGGGAAAAGTTATGCCAGTGGGAAATATGAAAGTCAAATAAGCAATTTATTTTATTAGCCACAAAAGATTTGTTGTAAATTGCAAAGTGATTCACTTTCTACATCCACATAAAAAAAATCACTGAAAATTCAACAGCATCCATAAACCATTTGATGTCGAATGGCAGAGCAAACCTCTCAACATATGGCAGGGAAAGTAATAGTGAAATATGGGGCTTGTAGAAACCTTTAATATCTGCTCACTGGTGCCACTCAGTGGAGATGGATTTCTGATGAATATCTGGAGAGGGCACTCCTGCCACACAATCTCACTTGATGGGCAAGGATTGGGTATAGAAGTTCCAATTTATGACTGGACTTTAAAAAAAAAAAGACTTACATTTGTATAGCAACTTTCTTGACATCGCAAAGCACTTTACAGCCAACAAAGTACTTTTGAAATGTAGTTACTGTGGTAACATAGGAAACACAGCAATCATTTTGCGCAAAGCAAGCTCCCACAAACAGCAGTGAAATGAATTATCAGGTATCTGTTTTAGGTGTTGGTACCCTAGCATAAATGTTGGCCAGGCCACCAACATAATCTCCACTGCTCCTCTTCAAATACTGCCAAAGGATCTTTTAAACCAACCTGAGAGGGAAGATGGGACCTCAGTTTAACATCTCATCCAAAATATGGCACCTCTAACAGTGTGGCACTCCCTCAGTATGACAGTGAAGTATCAGCCTGGATTTAATGCTCAAATCTCTGGAGTGAGACTCTGAACCTATAATTATCTGAGTCAGAGGTGTGAGTCCTTCCACTGAAGCACAGAGGAAACACAAGTCCAACAAGGACAGATGTATTAAAGGCCTTGATATTTGTTTGGAGCACAGTTTTAAAGAAATTATACTGGAATACCAACAGCTATTTACAAATTAACTGTCGGCAAATGAATGATCTAGCAACCGACTTTGTGATTAAAGCCCATCCTTTCCCTTTCAAGGAGCTACATGCATTAGTTAACATTCATAGTGATAGAATTAAGAACATGAGAACATAACGAATAGGACCAGGAGAAGATCATTCAGACCAGCGAGCCTATTCTGCCATGCAATACGATCATTGCTGATCTTCTACCTCAACTTCACTTTCCTGCCCTCTTCCCATATCTCCTGATGCCCTGAGAGATCAAAATGCTACAGATCTCAGTCTTGAATATACTCATGATGGAACATCCACAGCCCTCTGGAGTTGGCAATTCCAAAGACTCACGACCCTCTGAGTGACGAAGTTTCTCCTCATTTCAGTCAAGAACAACGAACAGTACAGCACAGGAACAGGCCATTCGGCCCTCCAAGCCTGCACCGATCTTGATGCCTGCCTAAACTAAAACCTTCTGCACTTTCGGGGTCCGTATCCCTCTATTCCCATCCGATTCATGCATTTGTCAAGATGCCTCTTAAACGTCTCTATCGTATCTGCTTCCACCACCACCTCCCCGGCAGCAAGTTTCAGGCACTCACCACCCTCTGTGTAAAGAACTTGCCTCGCACATCCCCTCTAAACTTTGCCCCTCTCACCTTAAACCTATGTCCCCTAGTTACTGACTCTTCCAAACTGGGAAAAAGCTTCTGACTATCCACTCTGTCCATGCCACTTATAACTTTGTAAACCTCTATCATGTCGCCCCTCCACCTCCGTCGTTCCAGTGAAAACAATCCGAGTTTATCCAACCTCTCCTCATAGCTAATGCCCTCCAGACCAGGCAACATCCTGGTAAACCTCTTCTGTACCCTCTCCAAAGCCTCCACGTCCTTCTGGTAGTGTGGCGACCAGAATTGCACGCAATATTCTAAGTGTGGCCTAACTAAAGTTCTGTGCAGCTGCAGCATGACTTGCCAATTTTTATACTCTATGCCCCGACTGATGAAGGCAAGCATGCCGTATTCCTTCTTGACTACCTTATCCACCTGCGTTGCCACTTTCAGTGACCTGTGGACCTGTACGCCCAGATCTCTCTGCCTGTCAATACTCCTAAGGGTTCTGCCATTTACTGTATACTTCCCACCTGCATTAGACCTTCCAAAATGCATTACCTCACATTTGTCCGGATTAAACTCCATCTGCCATTTCTCCGACCAAGTCTCCAACCGATCTATATCCTGCTGTAACCTCTGACAATCCTCATCACTATCCGCAACTCCACCAACCTTTGTGTCGTCCGCAAACTTACTAATCAGACCAGCTACATTTTCCTCCAAATCATTTATATATACTACAAACAGCAAAGGTCCCAGCACTGATCCCCGCGGAACACCACTAGTCACATCCCTCCATTCAGAAAAGCACCCTTCCACTGATACCCTCTGTCTTCTATGACCGAGCCAGTTCTGTATCCATCTTGCCAGCTCCCCTCTGATCCCGTGTGACTTCACCTTTTGTACCAGTCTGCCATGAGGGACCTTGTCAAAGGCTTTACTGAAGTCCATATACGGTCCTAAATGATTGACCCCTTATCCTGAGACTGTGCCCCTATGTTCTAGATTCCCCAGCCAGGCAAAACAACCTCTCAATGTCTACCCTGTCAAGCCCCTTCAGAATCTTGTACGCTTAAATGAAATCACCCGTCATTCTTCTAAACCCGACAGTATGGGCCCAATTTACTCAGCCTCTCATCATCGAACAGCCCTCTCATCCCAGGAACCAATTTAGTGAACATTCGCTGTACTGTCTCCAGGTCAAGTATATCCTTCCTTACAATGGAGGCCAGAACTGCACACAGTACACCAGGTGTGGTCTCACTAAAGCCTTATACAATTGTAGCATGGCATCCTTATTCTTGTATTCTAAACCCCTTGCAATAAAGGCCAATATGCCATTTGCCTTCCTAATCACTTGCTGTACCTGCATGCTAACTTTCTGTGTTCCTTGTATGAGTATACCTAAGTCTACCTGAACATCAAAATTTGAAAGTTTCATGCCTTTAAAAAATATTCTGCTTTTCTATTCTTGCCAACAAAGTGATTAACCTTACACTTCCCACATTATACTACACCTGCCACATTATTGTCCACTCGCTTAACCTGTCTATATCTCTTTGCAGCCTCTTTGAATCCTCCTCACAGCTTATATTCCCACCTAACTTTGTATCATCAGCAAACTTAGATACATTACTCTCGGTCTCTTCATCTAAGTCATTAATATAGATTGTAAACAGCTGAAGTGGCACTCCACTAGTCACAGCCTGCCAACTTGAAAATGTCCTTTTAGTCCTACTCTCTGGGCAGAATTTCAAGCGGACTTTGGGGATGGGAATGGAGGCGGGGGGTGGGTGCAGGGGGCCATAAAATCGGGTTGGGAGATGTCAGACAGGAAGTCCAACGTTGTGATGTCTCACCCCGATTTTATCAATGGTAGCAAAGATGGAGGGTGGGGTTTAGGCAGCGATGTGGTGGGCAGGGTAATTAAGGTATTTAAGAGGCCAATTTTATTCTTGGTTTGACATTTTATAAACGGCACACGAGATTCACAGGGTTTCAGAGGCTCTCCTTTTTCAAAGAGGCAACATGGAGGTGGGAGTTAATTGCTGACTGCAAGGGGAGGCAATCAGGAGCGGCAACATTGACTGCCAGGCAGGGTGGAGAAGGGAGGACATCAGGCATCATCTGAGGAGTGGGGGCAAAGGTCCCAGAAATGCGAGGGTGCCATTCCAAGGGGGGGGGGGCAAAGGGTAAGTGCCACCTCATCAGAGGTGACAAGTGGGGGCAAGGATGGGGTGGGGGTCGCTGGCAGGGAAGGACTTGTACTTAGGGTGAGGCCACCTATCATGGGTCTTATTAATTCAGGCTTCGGGAACCCTATTGAAGTGGAGATGCAGCATCGCAACTACCTGTGATGGCACAGGAGGGTCAGTAGCAGCCTCCAGACAGTGGAGAAGGAAGAGAGAAGAAGGACAGGTGGCTTCCCTGTGCAGTAGGAGGTACCCTCCAGAGAGGGTCTACAGGCCGAGGCTCAATTACCTACAGATGTCAGAGAGGCAGTACCAACAAAGACTCCACCTCTCCAGGGAGGCTGTCACTGACCAATGTACTATGATGCAGGGTGAGCTGTGCCCCAGGGGACTTGGTGAAAATCTAATGCCAGTGCTGCTGAAGGTTGCAATGAGAAACTTTTTTTTGGTTGATGGGCAATAATTGCTGATCTAGCCAACGATGCTCACATCCCATGAACAAATAAAAAAAAATCCCACAGCTGCCACCATGCAATGTCATCTGATGCAATATAAATGAATTCAGTTGATTGAAAATCTCAAACAGGTTTATTAAACAGGTAACTAATATATACAGTACAGAGCTAACTATTATAGGACTTGCCTCTTGGTTTTACAGTAGCAGAGTAAGACTAGCATGTAGTCACATGACCATATCCTGGCACTTCGCTGATTAGCATCCTAAGATCTTAAAGGTACATTAGTCTTAAAGGCACAGTCAAGATCCCCCTTCCTTCCAAAGATAAGTCTCGTATGCTAAAAGTAGAAAATACATAAAACTCAATAACATTAAAATTGTTTACACATGGCTAGAGATTATGAAATTTACAAGAATAGAGGCTCAAAAGTCCATAGGTCGTCTTGGTGGTTTCACAACTCTTGCTCGGGGACTTTGCGTCTCATCAGCTGCTGTTCTTTCTGCAGTTTCTCCCTATCTACATTCATTTTCTGTTCCTCTGCCTTCAGCCTGCTAACGTACTCTGTTGCTTTTCTCAAGTCTCGTCATTCTTGGAAAGTTCCGGAACCTCATCTCGAAGAGCCAATTGACATTGCTTCAACTCATTCCTCCTCAGGACATTGCGTGTCCTTCGCCTCTCCTCATCCTCCTCATCTGAAGGCTTGGGGCTCAAGGTCGAGGACTTGTTGGGGGAACAGTACTTGGTCTCAGGAAGATACCTGTCCATTCTGGCTCGTTCTAGTGCTTGCGGTTCTCTATAGAGCAGAAGCAAAGTCGCGCATAGTTGTGCTGTTGCTGGGTTTCCAGATTGCACTGTTTGATGCTGGTTAGAATCTGCGAGCAGGCTGCAGTCCTTGAAGATTTTTCCTTGGCATTGCTCTTCTGGATACTTATGATGTTGAGATCCTTACACGCTGGTAGTCCTGTCACTGCTGGTCCGCTTGTGTCTACTAGGTAGAACATTTGTGGTTTCCATGCCGACTTGCTGTATTTGCATTGTATTATTAATGTGCCACTGCAAGGGATGGGTGACCCGTTGTATGCAGATAGTTTGGCAGTTGTCAGTTGTATCATCGATCTCCAATGCCTCTGGTACATAGCTTTGAGGATTCGGCCTGGCAGGATATTTGCACTAGCACCGGTGTCAATCTTGGCCTTGAATGTCTGTTTGCCAGTTTTCTTTGGGCATGTGATGTTGATGGTGGTGAAAGCTTCCAGTTGCTTGACTTCATCGACATGATGCGTCAGGTTCACAATGTGGAACGCCTGCTCATCCTCGACTTACTTCTCTCTGGGTCTTGTCTCAGATCTGTTTTGCTGTGGACCTCATGTATTGGCTTACGATTATGCATGTCTCTGGCGATTATGCACATCTCTGATGCTTTCCTTGCTGCTGTTGCATTGCTGCTGCACCTGTCTCCTGTTGGCTCATGTCCTACCGTGGCTTCTGGCTGTTTCTTTGCAGCCAGAATTTCTGCATAGGCAGTTTTTATGAGTTTTTTAAAATCTCAGGTTGCGTGAATGAAAGCCCTTCACGGTTGAGTGGTTTTAATGGGGTTTCTTTTTATAGCTTCAGTTGTGATCTGTGTGAAGAGGATTCCCATGCTTTTTGCTGTCGGGCACCTCCTGTAATGGCACCGACCACCATTTTGCCTGGGAGGGAAGTCAGGTCTTCTCCATTTATTTTTAACAGAGGCTTTGAAAAAGATCAATTTTTAAGCACTTCAGAGCTTTTTGAAAAAAAATTGATCTGCTGAAGGACTTCAAAGCTTTTTTTTTAAAGCAGTATCGCTTGCCCGTCGGTAGAACGACTCACCCAATTTCCTTGCAGCCCGTCATTCAGCTCTGTCTTCTACAGCTTGAGGTAGGTACTTTCATCTTTCCCTGTTTGGACCGTTATTTTTCTTTAACTTTCTCTCTTCCAGATGTAGGGAGGTAGTTTATAAAAGCTGGAACCACTCAGCAGGTCTGGCAGCATCTGTGAAAAGAGAAGCAGAGTTAACGTTTCGGGTCAGTGACCTTCATCGGAACTCGAAGGGTCACTGACCCGAAACGTTAACTCTGCTTCTCTTTTCACAGATGCTGCCAGACCTGCTGAGTGGTTCCAGCATTTCTTGTTTTTATTTCAGATTTCCAGCATCCGCAGAATTTTGCTTTTAGTTTATAAAAGCTGTTTTCCTGTGGTCTTCAAACTTGGATTATTTTGTTCTCACCACAGCTGCCACCATGCAATGAGAAGCTTGTTTTATGTTGTCTGATGCAACATTGATGAGATGCGTGGAGTCCAGTTGATTGAAGTTTTCAAACAGGTTTATTGAACAGCTAATATATACAGTACATAGCTAACTATTACAGGACCTGCCTCTTGGTGTTACAGTAGCAGAGTGAGACTGGAATGTAGTCACATGATTACATCCTGGCACTTAGTTCATTAGCATACTAACATCTTCAAGGTCCATTACTCTTAAAGGCAATCACACAACAAAGGTCACCATGGATGAACTTCTATGCCTCTGGATCATTCCAGAAATTCACTGACGACATGTGTATCAAGGAGGTCACCAATGCCCTTTTCAGGAGGGCCAGCAATTATGTGAGCTTCTGCACAAATCCCAGCTCTTAGGTTGAGAGGGCCATCGGGTTCGGGGCCATTGCCGGATTCCCCCAGGTACAGGGTGTCAACAACTGCACGCATGTGACTATCAAGGCTCCTGAACAACAGCTAGTGGCCTTCATCAACAGGAAGGGCTTCCACTCCCTCAATGTACAACTGGTCTACGACCACCATAATGGATCCTTCAGGTCTGTGCATATTTCCATGGAAGTTGCCATGATGGCTACATTTTGAGGCAGTCCCAGGTGCCAGAACTTTTCCAGCCTTCCTCCCACCTTCAGGGATGGATCCTTTGAGACAACAACTACCCACTGAGGACATGGCTACCGACACCTGTGAGAAACCCATGCACATATGCAGAGGAGAGGTACAGCACCTGTCACGGTACAACACTAGCAATCATAGAGAAGGCTATTGATTCCTAGGTACTTCGATCGGTCCAGTGGAGCCCTTCAGTATGCCCTGGCGAGGGTCTTACGTATCGTGGTGGTCTGCTGTGCACTGCACAACCTGGCGCTAAAGAAGGCGGAGGCGTTGAACAATGAAGAAAGCGAGAAGTGCGACACTTCCTCAGACGATGAGGATGTGGAGGAGGAAGCTGGCCAAGCAACGCCAGATGAATCCACAGTGTTACAACCAGGTGAGAAAGGTGGTATATTTGTATCTTTGCTAACAGTACCCTGTCTGGGTCTACTTCTAACACTGCTTCTGCTTCTTCAGATTCAAGGGAAATATGGTTGGCCACTAGCCTTCGGAGTTCAGACTTCCTAGCCTTGCCGCGTACAGTGATCTCACACTGCTCAGCCATTTTCCTCAATTCCTCCATTGATGGTGCTTTTAACTTATCCCAAGTTGCTTCACCCTGGCTTGGAGAGCTACTAGCTTCAATTGCAGACATGTTAGTGTTCAATCATACACAACCACAAGAAAACCTGTATTAATCTTGCTGTTTTTTTTGATTGGGAACAATTTGGCTTCCCACTTCAAATTTCTGTCGTTTGTCTGTGGGTAAAATTCCGGACCCAAATTTCTGTTACGACCAGGTGAGAAAGGTGTCTAGGGGTTCCCTTTCAGCCTTCACCTGATCTTACTGTAACAGGGTTTTTTTTAAAAACACACTGCATTTTGAGTTCCCCCTTGGTGAATCCGCTTTCCAGTTACAAGGCAAAGAAATGAGCACAGACAGGCTTTCTTGGGTTTAAAGAAGAAAGGTGAAATTTTATTAAAACTTGAACTTAAACTCTAATGTGGTTGACGCCTGTGGATACACGACGTGCCCATGCTAGCATGCACACGCGACACACACATGCAAATAGAGACAGAAAAGAGCAGAAGAATCATAAAGTGGAGAGGTTTGAGGCTATATCTGAAGAGTTTGTTACGATTCTTTGAGCTCACTGTAGGGTCATTTTGTAGGTTGATCTTGCTTTTCATTGGGGCCCAGTATTCTTCTTAAAGCTTGTTCACTGTAGGAGACTTTTCTCTCTGGAGGTTCATGTGTCGTCAATGGATTCTGCAGTTGGTGAGAAAGAGATGTGTGCAGACAGGAGGAGAGGAGGTCTTTTCAATCCAGGAGCACAGAGCTTTCTGAGTTCAAATTCTCTATGTCAAGTTCAAAAAAACCTGCTGGTCATGTGACCAGCTCACCTAACCAGTCCTGGCCCTTGTGGATTGTCTTGTCCTGGCAGACCTTGGAATGTCTCCTCTGCACAGAATACCTGGTGATCAAAGGTCCAGTGTGGGTTAAATTGGAACAGGGAATAGTCCCTTTGTCCTTTCAAGTACTGTCTGTTGATATGCAAAAATGTCTTTCCAGCCAGTTTGGCAGCCCTTGTAACAGGCCTTCTTTTCTTTCCAGCAACAATTTGAAATTTAATGTCCATGTGGTGAAATTAATGTGCCTCATTCTTGGCAGGTGGGGCCTGCATGACAACACTGTAGTAAGAATTATGTTGACAACCAATTTAAGATTGTCAGTCAGGTTCGCAGTGTTGCAAATTTGCGCATACTGGAAGCTTCATATATTAATACACAGGGTTCTGGTCTTTGCAGACAGAAGGAACATGTACACATATTGCGCCTGTTTCAGCTAAAAAAAATAAGTGGCAGCCATTCGCTGGTTCATTCTTCAGGGCAATACCTTGACCAATCAGAGTCGAGCTACCTGGTTTAAATTTCAAACAAAATTTAACTGTCAGTCACCATGAACTGGTGCCTTCTCCATGACAATGCCTCGACCAATTGGAATCCACTTGCCAACCAACCAGCACTCTCTTCTCAAACAGTATAAATTTGTTGTTTCCCTCACATTGCTATTTTTGCAAATTGTCCTGACAAAAAGCTTTGACAAAACGTCTCTATTTTCAGCAAAACTCATTGATCAGTTGTTCAGCGCTGAGTTGGCAAGGCTCCAGACTGGACCCCTCGCAGCATGATGCCTCAGCTCGAGCCTCTTCACAGAGCCTGGGTTGATACGAAGTGCTTAAGGTGTTACAGAAGAGGTTTCAACAACAACAGATGCTACTCTTTCCAACTACAATACACAATCACCCATGAAAATCCAGTGACTCTAGGTGCTCGTCTTCATTCTTTGATGTGCAATTCTACAAGGTGCTCCCCAGCGCTGTCAGCTGAAGTGCAGGCAGGCTGCTGGCCTTGCTGCCCATTGGCTAGGGATAAACTTGGCAGTTGGCCTCTGATTTCTTGAGGCATGGAAGGCCCCAGCATGTTGGGGTCCTCCTGCACAGAGCAGTAGCACCCTGTCTTGTTAGAGATGATGGAGGCCCTGGCATCACTGGCAGAGCAGCTGAAGAACTGCTGGCTGCACCAGGAGCCCCATGAGAGGAGAACCCAGCAGCGGAGGGCAGCTGCTCCTCCTCCCTTGCAAGGCAGATTTCTGCCTCCCTGTTCAGCTGAGAGGGTAGAGGACCTGGTGGTGACTCCAGGTCCCCTGACCCTCACACCTTGCCGCTGGTGCCTTGTGCCCATGGTCAAGATGAGAGTATGTAGGTCTGCACGAATTTCCTGCAGACACTGAGTGCTCTGCTGGATGTGGTTCTCCATCAGAGCCGCCAATATTTCAATGGAGGACGCCACTCATGCACCAGTCAGAGAGAGTGCCAAGCTCAAAGCCTGATGTACTTCTTTATCACCCGTGCTTGGGCATGCATAGCCTTTGGCATCTCTGCCAGATGTTGCCTGACTTCTCGCTGCAGCCTAAGCATTTTCCGTGATGCTGGTGACACCAGAGGCATGTCATGAGCCTGGGGTTCAGCATGGGCCTGGCTGCCCACAGTCCTCCGACTGTCAGAGCCCTGGGCTGTCACAACCTCCATCAGCTGTTCAGGTGCGTGCGTGCTCTGTCCACCAGGTTACGAACCTGAATCTAACGGTGAGCGCAAACCCACTGACATGCGAGCACCTGCACTGGTGGAGAGTGCAGGGGCATGAGGTGACGATGGAACCTCTGAGGCTCCGTCATCCTCCTCAGAGGTGGCAGGCTCTCACCCAGTCTTGGAGGTTCTTCCAGTAGGCAGCGCGTGGCCAGTTAGTTTAACCTTACCCATCAGTGGTGGGTAAGGTTATAGAAAGTATAATCAGGGAAAATATCAACGAACACTTAGAGGTTCAAGTTAATTAAGGATAACCAGAATGGATTTACAAAAGACAGATCATGCTTGACAAATTTAATTGAATTTTTTGATGAAGTAGCAGAGAAGGTTGATGAAGGAAATGCAGTGGATGTTATTTATGTGGATTTTAAGAAAGCAATTGTTAAGGTACCACATAAAAGGCTGGTTGAAAATTGAAGCTCATGGACTAGGAGGGCCAGTGTCCAAATGGATAAAAAATTGGCTTATGGACAGGAAACAGTCGTAGTAAATGGTTGCTTTTCAGACTGGAGGATGGTAGACAGTGGTGTTCCCCAAGGGTCAGTGCTGGAACCACTACTTTTTTTTGATGTATATATAAATGACTTGGATCTTGGAATACGGAGTAGAATCTCAAAATTTGCTGACGACACCAAACCTGGAGGTGTGGCAAACAGTGAGGATGATCTGAACTGCCTGCAGCAGGACATAGATAGGCGAGCAGAATGGGCAGAGAGGTAGCAGATGGAATTTAAGACTGACAAATCTGAGGTGATGCATTTTGGCAGAAGGAATGGGAAAGGCAATATATACTTAATGGCACAGTTCTAAAGAGTGTGCAGGAACAGAGGGAGCTGGGGGTGCATGTGCATCGATCTTTGAAGCTGGTGGGACATACTGAGAGAGTGGTTAGTAAAGCATAAGGGATCTTGGCATTTATAAATAAAGGGATTGAGTACAAAAGCAGGGAAGTTATACTGAACCTTTATAAAGCTTTTGTTAGGCCCCAACTGGAGTATTGCTTCCAGTTCTGGTCACCACACTTCAGAAAAGATATGAGAGTCCTTGAGAGGGTGCAGAGGAGTTTTACCAGAATGGTTCCAGGGATGGAGGATTTTAGTTACAAGGTTAGGTTGGAAAAGCTGAGTTTATTCACCTTAGAACAAAGGGGATTGAGGGGAGATTTAACAGAAGTCTACAAGATTATGACAGGCTTAGATAAGTTAGACAAGGAAAAGCTGTAGCAATTAACTAACAGTACAAGGACTAGGGGACACAGAGTGGGACCATTCTAGAATCTAGGGAATTTTTGAAAATAATAACCAGTGTATCCACTATCTCTGCATCTACCTCTTTTAGAACCCTTGGATGTAGGCCTTCAGGTCCCTTAAGTCCCTTAAGTTTCTCCAATATTTTTACTCTGCTGATATTAATTACCTTAAGTTCCTCACTCTTATTAGCCTCTTGGTTACCTTAACGATTGGAAGGAATTTTCTACCAACTGCTCAGAATGGCGACGACTTGTCCACCAAGCTGCAGTGTGCTTCGAGTCCCAATGCCTTAATGATAAAAAAAAAAGAACAAACAAAGAATAAAGAAAATTACAGCACAGGAACAGGCCGTTCGGCCCTCCAAGCCTGCGCCGATCCAGATCCTCTATCTAAACATGTCGCCTATTTTCTAAGGGTCTGTATCTCTTTTCTTCCTGCCCATTCATGTATCTGTCTAGATACATCTTAAAAGACGCCATCGTGCCCGCATCTACCACCTCCGCTGGCAACGCATTCCAGGCACCCACCACCCTCTGCGTAAAGAACTTTCCACGCATATCCCCCCTAAACTTTTCCCCTTTCACTTTGAACTCGTGTCCTCTAGTAATTGAATCCCCCACTCTGGGAAAAAGCCTCTTGCTATCCACCCTGTCTATACCTCTCATGATGAGGCAGAGTGACAGCATAGAAGGAAAGAAAAGGAAGCAAATTCTTCACTCCGGATCCTACTACCTTGTGGGACAGGCAGCCCCATGTGGCCAAAGATCTGCAGGTTGAAAATTGGCCTGCTCAGTCAAATGAAGACCCATCGCAGAAATTCCAACCCTGAGTAGACAATGGTCTTGAATCGAGGGACAGCCAACAACAAAATAAAAGCTTGTAAGTGTGTAAGTACTTGACTCAGCTCTATTCTTCATTGCTTGGCTATTTGAGTTGTAACATCCTCTCCCACCAATCCCACAACAAATGTAAATACTGAGGAACAAAGGGGCTGCAAAAAGAATGTTTTCCCAACTGACTAGAAAGGCCACATCTGCTTATGGGCCACGTTGTAATAGAAAAAATCTGGGTGTGAAAGATGAGACTATTCTAATCTCAGTCTCTTCAATCTTGGCCTCTGCTCTCCTTTGATTTCTTATCTTCCCCTCTCCCTCTATCTCTCTTCCTTTTGGTCTCTCTACCAAGTACAAAGACAATGGCCTGGATTTTGCAGTCAGTGGCAAAGCATGGATATTTGCCAATGACCTCGAAGAAAGCTTCCCACAAAGACCTAGAGATCTCTGTGGTGGGAATTTTCCCTTTTTCCACTGAAGTTTAAATCTGGCAATAAATAAAGGGGTTGTCTTACCGTGCAAGCAAGTAGGCAACCAATCAAATTAAATTATTCACATGCAACAAACCAGGAAGTTAAAAGCACTTAAAACCCTTCCATTTTTAATTTGAATTTTTAGATAGCAAAATAAATGTATGGCTATATTAAGACAGAGGCTAAGATAAAGATAAACAGACTTTTAAAAAGTAAAGCTTTTTTAAGTTTTTAAAACCCAATGTGATGGGTTCCTTACCTGATTGTTGACGTCACTACTCTGGAATACCCTCCCTACATCTCTGCCTCTCTACATTGCTTTCCTCCTTAAAATCTACCTCTTAGACCAAGCTTTTGGTTATCTGACCTAATATCTCCTTAGGCTTGTGGCTCAGTGTCATATTTTGCTTTATAATGCCTCTGTGAAACACCTAGGGATGTTTTATTACATTAAAGGTGCTAAATAAATATAAGTTATTGTTATATATTTCCTGTAATATTGAAGGTTAAGTGTTAATTTGATTGCGAGTTTTAGGATTTTTGAAGGGAATTAATAGGGTAGAAAGACAGAAACATTTTTTGCTGGTGAGGGAGTCTGGAATAAGGGGACTGGAAGGTTCTGTCTGTGGGCTTCTTCACAGGGATTCCATAGTGACAGTGTATGTGTTCAGTCTGTAACCTGGCGCCAGAAAGATTCTGCCAACTTTGCCATCTCCCATAGCAAGAGCTGAAAATCTCCCCATGAACTCCATCACCTTCTTCTCAAAAGGGGTGCGATACTTAAGGTTGTTGAATCCTCCTCCAGTGCATTGTCTATAGTGGGAATTATGTGTCATTTTGTCCTTCAAGCAGACAGAATCAATGAGAGGAAAGTTAGCAGTTGAGGCCTGTGTGCCAAGTGGCAAGAGAGAGGTAAAGTAGATGTGGGGTTATGAGGATGTAAAGTGGAGGACGGGGTCTTAGGGTTGTGAATCTCAGTAATTATTTTGCGAGTTGGATAGCTATAGTGAAAGATTCTGGATTGGAACCCATCCCATTGATCAGAGAGCTCTGTGATGGATTAGTTGAGCTTGTATTCCTTTGAGAGGGTGAAGAGTGTGCTGGTGCCCGGGTGGACAAGGAATAAAAAAGTGAGCAGGATTCTAAGCCAATGTGAGCTTTAAACTTAAAAGTATGCTTGGGCACCATTTACCAAAATGAAAGTTGGGAGTCAAAGATCAATATTCAGCTGTGGCTTAGTTGTAGCCCCTATTTCCTCTGAGTCCAAGTCCCATACCAGAAATTTGAGCGCATAATCTAATCCGACACTTCACTGCAGTACTGAGGGAGTGTATTACTGTCTATCAGAAGAGACATTAAACTGAGGCCCATCTGCCCTTCCAGATAGACATATAAATATTGACATGGCACTAATTCAAAGAAGAGCAGCTGATTTCTCTCTGGTGTCCTGGCCAATATTTACCTCTCAACCGACATCACTAAAACAGATTATCTGGTCATGTATCTCACTGCTGTTCATTGAACCTTGCTGTATGCAAATTGGCAGCTACATTTCCTACATTACAACAGTGACTACACTTCAAAAATACTTCATTTGCTGTATAGCACTTTGGGATGTTCTGAAGTTGTGAAAGGTGCTGTATAAAATGGAATTTCTTTCTTTCTATTCAAAGAGTAGTGTGCCATTTTGTCCTTTTAGGGATAAGCACTGTAAATACAGTTCATAAAACTCAGGTCCAAGTTATTTGAAGGCAGATCAATAGATGCGTAGTGAATGTTTAATGGACCACTTTAGTAAAGTGGAGTTTGCTAATGGAACAATTTTTCTTTTAGAAAAGGTAACAATATTTTCATTCCTTTTAAAAATAATTTTCAAATTCATAGCCTTAAAAAATGTTCCTTGGAAAATGCAAAGCACATTCCATTTCTATGAAATGCAGAACTTCATCACACACTATTTATCCATCATTCTCCTTTAACATCTTAAACCACAATCTTTCATCAGTGCAGTAAGGTCTAACAAGCTGAGCAGATTTCTAAGTGGTAAAATCAGCAAATATACACTGCCTAACAATTGAGCTATTTGAAGTTAAAAATGTATTATCACCTTAACAGGGATTTTCAAGCAAGCTTAGCATCCTAAATCAAAGACAGGAAGAGGCTGCTTTGAAAACTTTGTTGTTTGCTCTTAACTTGGCAACCATGTTAGGTTTGCACATGTACAGGTGTGGGATTTGCTGCAGTGTGTACTTTTATAATGCTTATTTTCATTGGGAAGGAATATCGTGAAACAAATCAAAACCTAAAGTAAGACAGCTAAACAGTCCTGACCAGGTTGTCAGGATGCTAGAACATCTAAGTAAAATGAGGACTATTCCACTCAACTTGGTGACAGGAGCTGCTCCTCTTGGTGTGCTGAAGACAATATGGGGCTTATTTTCTTCTGCCAGGCAGTGCCCAAAAAATGGGTGCATTGCAAAGGAAGAATGGATGTTCTTTCTTTGCTCCAGTTTTACTTCTGAATAGCAATGCACTCAAACTCACTCTTTGATTTTTCTGGTATTTGTTCCTGGCAGCAGCTGAAGAGGGCACGACAATATAAATTTTATGCAAATAAGCTCCAGAGCCCTCTGTACTTGGAACTTCCTCTAATGACACCTGGTGCAGTTCAGAGTCAAACCGTTCCCAGAGACTCCTGGCCCTACTGATTCCAGGCTGCTGTTTGGTTCAGGTGTTTTCTGTATTAAGGGTATTGCCAAGAAAGGTGTTTATTTTGACTTTTTGAACAAAAAAAAATTACTTTTCTGTTTCTGTACTTGTTGCAGAATACAAAGTGAGCCAGAGGCTTTGATTAAGACTGATCAGCCAATGTCACAATCCCAACCATTAATTGGTAAACAAAGTCAATGTTCAGGTTTGATAGAGGCTGTGATGTTGAGAGAGCAGAGTCAAGCTCATGGAAATGGAAATGGAAGAAAATACCCAGACAGAAGAAGAATGGGTTAATTGAAAGTATATAGGAAGGAAGAAGCAAGAACGTAAGAGGAATTGGAAAATGGGAAGTATAAGTCGACTTCCCATTTCAAGAGAGGTTAAGTATTTTTTTATTGTTGGATAAAAGACCGTTACAGTAAATGGTATGTTGAAATATGAACATACGAACATATGAACTAGGAGCACGAGCAGGCTATTTGGCCCCTTGATTCTGCTCCACCATTCTATTAGATCATGGCTAACCTGTTTGTGGACTCAACTCCACTTTCCTGCCTACCCTCAATACCCTTTGACTCCCTTGTTTGTCAAGAATCTGTCTACGGCTGCCTTAAAAACATTCAATGACCCTGTCTCCACCATTCTCTGGGGAAGAGAGTTCCACAGACTCACGATGCTCTGACAAAAAAAAATTCTCCTCATCTGTGTCTCAAATGGAGTCCCTTATTTTTAAACTGTGCCCCCTAGTTTTAGTCTCTCCCACAAGGGGAAACATCCTTTCAACATCCACCCTGTCAAGTCCCCTCAGGATCTTATATGTTTCAATAAGATCACCTCTCATCCTTCTAAACTCCAATGAATACGGACCCAACCTGTCCAACCTTTCCTCATAAGATCACCCTCTCATCCCAGGAATCAGCTGAGTGAACATTCTCTGAACTGCTTCCAATGCAATTATATCCTTTCTTCTTAAATAAGGAGACCAAAACTGTAAACAATACTCGAGATGTGGTCTCACCAATGTCCTGTACAACTGTAGCAAAACATCCCTACTTTTATATTCCATTCCCCTTGCAATAAACAACAACATTGCATTTGCCTTCTTAATCACTTGCTGTATCTGCTTAGTAATCTTTTGTGTTTCATGTACTAGGACACCCAGATCCCCTTGTATCTCAGAGTTCTGCAATCTCTCTCCATTTAAATAACATGTTGTTTTTTTATTTTTCCAGCCAGACAAGTTTATACTTTTGCACATTATACTCCATCTGACAAATCTTTGCCCACTCTCTTAACCTATCTATATCCTTTTGCAGACTCCTTATTTCCTCTTCACAACTTACTCTCTTACCTATCTTTGTATCATCAGCAAATTTATCAACCATACATTCTGTCCCTTCATCCATGTCATTGATATGGATCGTAAGTAGTTGAAACCCCAGCACTGATCCCTGTGGCAGTCCACTAGTTACAGCTTGCCAACCTGAAAATGACCCGTTTATGCCTACTTTCTGTTTCCTGTTAGCTAACCAACCCTCTATCCATGTTGATATGTTACCCCCTATACCATAGTCTATTATTTTGTTTTGTAACCTTTGATGTGGCACCTTGCCAAATGTCTTCTGGAAATCCAAATATATCGCATCCACATGTTCCCCTTTATCCACATTGCTTGTTATTTCCTCAAAAAATCTAAACACAATTTCCCTTTCACAAAACTATGTTAACTCTGCCTGATTGCGCTGAGATTTTCTAAATGATCTGCTATAACCTCCTTAATAATAGATTCCAGCATTTTCCCTATGACAGATGTTAAGCTAACAGGACCGGAAGTTTCCTGCTTTCTGTTTTTCTCTGTCTTGAATAGCAGAGTTACATCTGCTATCTTCCAATCTGATGGGACCTTTCCAAAATCTAGGGAATTTTGGAAAATTAAAACCAATGCATCCATTATCTTAGCAGCCACTTCTTTTAAGACCCTAGGATGAAGTCCATCAGAACCTGGGGACTTGTCAGCTTTTAGTTCTAATAATTTTCTCAGTACCCTTTTCCTGGTGATGGTAATTGTTTTAAGTTCCTCCCTCCCTTTCGACTCTTGATTCACAATTATTTCTGGGATGTTATTTGTACCCTCTATAGTGAAGACAGATGCAAAAAATATTTTCAATTACTCCGCCATTTCCTTATTTTTCATTATTAACTCCCCAGACTCTCTCGAGAGAGGACCAACACTCACTTTACTTACTCTTTTCCTTTTTAAATACCTGTAAAAACTCTTACTATCCATTTTTATATTTCTAGCTAGCTTTCTCTCATACTCTAATTTCTCTCTCATTATTCTTTTAGTCAATCTTTGCTGTTTTTTAATATTCTGTCCAATCTTCTGACCTGTCACTACTCTTCGCTGAATTGTACTCTTTTTCTTTCAATTTGATACATCAAATATTTGACTACAAAGACTTGAAGTAGTGCTGTTAGAGGCTGTGTGAATGCAAATAGTACACAAAATGCAAGATACATTTACATATTGCAGTGTTATTTCTGGAAAAAAAAGTTATTCTTATTATTTCTTGTTAAATGATGATTTTCGTTATACACATACTGGTGTTGAGGCAAAAGAAGTTTTTTTTAACATGTTATTTACTCTGGTTGTACCAATCATATATGTATTGGTCGTGATTGCAGGAAAAACAAAAATGCAACCCAACCTGTTAAATTGCAGGTATTGTTAAGATTGGTTAGTCATATTGTATTGTGAGTTTTTTTAAAGTGGGGAGTGTAGTATATGGTAAGAGCTGATCACATTGTAATAATGCCTTCTCTGTTGGGGGGAGTGATGAATAAAAGAGTGAGACAACATGGTTGATTAAGTAGAGTCTCTGTGTGAGTTCTTTCAGTCCAAATACCGCAACCAGTTTCCATTAAGGCAGATTGTAGGGATGTCACGGCTACTGCTTAAGGTGCTGCTGCCATCCTATCCATAGCACAGCAATACTGACTATTCACAGGGAAATAACCATTAAACAAACAAAAAGACCACTGATTTGAAAATAACAGTTTCTGGCACACATACATTACCATTCAACATCAGCTTGTGTCTGAATAATAATTGTGCTCCAGTGTGTGTAAAAGAAAATCCTTCTGATTCGTCTATGTGCCTATCCCTTTTTTGGTGCTGGTGCTGTTAAGGCCCAGGTTATACCTGAACTTCTATTTTTGGCCTTCAACCACTAGTGTGCCCCCAATGTCGAATCTTACAGCACAGAAGGCGGCCATTCGGCCCATCATGTCTGTGCTGGCTCTTTCTTGTTCCTTTCTTTCTTGTTCTTTCCTCATATTTTAGCAATTCTTTTCCCGTTCAAGAATATATTCAATTTATGTTTGAAAGTTACCATTGAATTTGCTTCCACAAATCTTTCAGGCAGTGCATTCAAAGTCATAACAACCTGCTGTAAAAAAAAAATTCCTCATCTCCCTTCTGGTTCTTTTGTCAATGATCTTAAATCTATGTCCTCTGCTCATTGACCCTTCTGCTAGTGGAAACTTTATTTTCTCCATCAACACCCTCAATTTGAAATGCCTCTTTTAAATCTCCTGTTAACCTTCTCTACTCTAAGAAGAACAATCCCATCTTCTCTAGTCTCTCCACAGAACTGAAGACAGGCCTTGATATTATTCTGGTAGGAGGCAACGGAACCTTATAGAGTGCATTGCAGCAGAAGAATCATAGTGGGACTGTCTGATGTGGAGAATATGGAGAGGCTGCCAGAGGCTGATATGGAGAGCCACCCAGTGAATCTGGTAAACATCCTCCTTTACGTGTCAATTATTCTCTGCAACTAAGTCAGGAAATTACTTGGAGTTTGTCCCTTTCTGCTGTTATTAACTTCCCAGAAATTTGGCAAAGCAGGATCAGTTCTGTAGAATTTCCCTGATGTAGTTTTTAATAATTGGGAAAGATGCTGTCAATTGTGTTTGTTAGCCATAAAAACAGGAAGTGCTGGAAATATTCAGCAGGTCTGGCAGCATCTGTGGAGAGAGAAACAGAGTTTGAAAGGTCACAGACCTGAAACATTACCCGTTTCTCTCTCCACAGATGCTGCCAGAATTGCTGAGTATTTCCAGCACTTTCTGTTTTTATTTCAGATTTCCAGCATCTGCAGTATTTTGCTTTTATTTTAATGATTGTTAGCCCTGAATTCCATTATTTGCCTTGCAGAGCCCACACACTAACAATACTTTTGATTCTGTAGTATCCAACTGACATCTCAAACAGACCCCATCTGGAGTATTATGTTCAGTTCTGGGTACCAAACCTCAGAAGGGATATATTAGCTTTGTTGGAGTACACTGCAAATTCACCAGAATGATACCAGGGCTTAAAGGGTTAAAATATAAGGACAGGTTGGATAAACTTGGCTTGTATTCACTCGGATTTAGAAGGTTGAAGATGATCTAACTAAAATGTTTAAAATATTAAAAGGATTCAACAGGGTAGTTACAGAGAAGCTATTTTCTCTGCTGGAAGAATCCAGAAAAAGGAGCATAATCACAAAATTCAGCTCGGCCATTCAAGAATGAAATTAGGAAGCACTTCTTCACAGAAAAGGTAGTGAAAATCAGGAATTCACTCACCCAAAATGCTGTTGATGCTGGGTTATGGTATCATCAAATATGCATCAATGACAGGTAAATGGAGGAACAGGCTCAAGGGGCTGAATGGCCTACTACTGTTCCTATGTTCCTACTTTCTTCTTCACATAGCATTCCAGATTATCTGGGATTTAGATCACAACTGCTAATCTCCATTCACACATCACATCCGAAGTTGCGGTCACACCATTGCTATTGCACTAGGCACTAACAACTGCAGAGGCAGCTCAGGGGTGAAATTGATCTTCGCCAGTAGTGTGAAACATCCTCATTGGAAATCAGCAGCCTGTTTTATGGCATGCTCAATTTTCTTTTGACTTCAATGGAAAAGAAACTAGGATCCGGCACAAAACAAGTTGCCGATTTGATATGAGGCCATTTTGTGAGACTGCCGAAGGCCAATTTCACATTTCCCCAAATTCTCTGCTTACAATCATTCCTACCCCCCCACTCCCACCACAATCCCCCCAGCTTTCTATCAGTCTTGGCTCAGTTTCAGAACCCTTACCTCTAAGTCAAATGATTGTGGGTCAAACCTCACTACAGGTACCAGTGCAATACTGAGGAATTCTGTATTTTTGGAGGTGGTCAGCTTTCAGATGTGATGTGAAACCAACGCCCTATCTGCCCTCTCAGGTGGATGTAAAATATTCCATGACACTGTTTCAAAAAAGAGAAGGGGAGTTCTCCCAATGTCCTGGCCAACATTACTAAAAACACAGATTATATTGCCATTTATCTCATTGTAGCTTGTGGGTCCTTGCTGTGTGCAAATTGTCTGCAGCATTTCACTGCATTACAATGGTGACTGCACTTCAAAAATACCACATTGGTTGTGAAGCACTTTGGAATGTGCCACACAAGTGCCAGACAATGATCGTCTCCAACAAAAGAGAATCTAACCATCTCCCCTTGACATTCAATGGCATTACGAATGCTGAATCCCCCACTATCAACATCCTGGGGATTACCATCGACCAGAAACTGAACTGGAGTAGCCATATAATTACCATGGCTACAAGAGCAGGTCAGAAGCTCAGAATCCTATGGCGAGTAACTCACCTCCTGACTCCCCAAAGCCTGTCCACCATCTACAAGGCACAGGTCAGGAGTGTGATGGCATACTCTCCACTTGCCTGGAGGGTGCAGCTCCAACAACACTCATGAAGCTCGACACCATCCAGTACAAAGCAACCCACTTGACTGGCACCCCATCCTCAAAAATTCACTCCCTTCACCAATGCACAGTGGCAGCAGTGTGTGCCATCTATGAGATACACTGCAGCAACTCACCAAGGCTCCTTAGACAGCACCTTCCAAACCCGTGACCTCTATCACCTAGAAGGACAAGGGCAGCAAATGCATAGGAACACCACCACCTGCAAGTTCCTCTCCAAGCCACACACCATCCTGGCTTGGAACTATATCGCCGTTCCTTCACCATTGCTGGGTCAAAATCCTGGAACTCCCTCCCTAACAGCACTGTGGATGTACCTACCTCACATGGACTGCAGCTGTTCAAGAAGGCAGCTCACCACCACCTTTTCAAGGGCCATTAGCGGTGGGCAATAAATGCTGGCCTAGACCGTGACGCCCACATCCCATGAATAAAAAAAAAATTCTCACCTTGCCACAGGAGATTCTTTTAACTGAAATGCTAGCAATGTATTTTCTTTCGCCTTTTGTTCATCTCATTCCTTATCTGAAAGGAACGATGGCAGCCATGATAGGACAAAATTCCAATTTGCTCAAATTTGGTATGGGGTTAGTTTCATTAACACCATCCCCAAGCTCAACTCATAGGCGACATGTTTTTAGACTGCTTCAGTGATCCAACCTTATGAAATGGCCTGCTTTAATTGGATGCACTCCTCCACTTCATGAGCTTAATTGGTGTTATTGCAACAGCTTTGCATATTTCTTTCTGTTACCTATGTCAGAAACTAATAAGCTCCATCCAAGATAGACTTGGCGCTGTTAGACCACTGGAAACATTGCTGACACCCAAAACTTTAACCGTTATTTAGCTGGAATATTAGCAGATTTCTTTGTTGCCTTGCACACAGTGGCTGAATTTTGTCAGCCCGCATGGGTCCTGGCAGTGGCACTGGAAGTGGGTGCTGTTGGTGCATGTCACAAGTGCGGTGTCAGCTGATGAAAAGGCAGTTGCTGGTGCCATCTTTAAAGCGCTGTCGGCCCTGCTCGCACTGCTGTCTTTCACTGATGCAGTAACTCTGAAGTGCTGCTGGATCCATCTACTGCTTCTGTTCCTACTGGACATCACCCCTCCCAACACTGCTGCTGTAACTGTTGCCACCCCCCACCCTCCCACCACTGCTGCTGGACCCAGCCCACTGTTACTACTGGACCATCCTCCACTGCTGTCATTGCCACTGGACCCCCCTGCGCCCCTGTGCCAGAACTGAGAACCCAACAGATGGATGGGGAGAAACTGGGACCAGGGCGGCGCAGTGGTTAGCACCGCAGCCTCACAGCTCCAGAGACCCGGGTTCGATTCTGGGTACTGCCTGTGCGGAGTTTGCAAGTTCTCACTGTGACCGCGTGGATTTTCGTCGGGTTCTCCGGTTTCCTCCCACAGCCAAAGACTTGCAGGTGATAGGTAAATTGGCTGTTGTAAATTGCCCCTAGTGTAGATAGGGAATATGAGATTACTGGAGGGTTAGTATAAATGGGTGGTTGTTGGTCGGCACAGACTCGGTGGGCCGAAGGGCCTGTTTCAGTGCTGTATCTTTAAATAAAATAAATAAAAAAATGTCTGAGACAAGACACTGGGTGACCCCATGGTTTAGCGATGCCTCCCTGGAGATTCTCCTCCAGTCTACAAGGTAAAGGTGGGAGATTCTATTCCCAAGGGATGGCAAGAAGAGATCCTCCTGCCTGAGCAAGTAAGGCTGGACATAGATTGCAGAGGAGATCAGCAGCCATGTGGTCACCCCACCTCCCCCACCCCTCTGGAACTGGGTCCAGTGCCTGAACAGGCTCAATGAACCTCGTTTGCTCTGCCAACATGAATTCTTCATACCGATCTGCTCCTTGGGGCTTGCATGTAGCTATGCAGGAGGGAGCTCTATGGAAAGGAAGTGACCAACCAGGAGGCGGCAAGAGGGGTTGAGGCCTCAGCACATCCAGTCAGATGCATGGTTGCATCTCAGTGACAGGCTGCCTTCTTTCAGAACTTACCCCCACTCTGTCCTGAGAGTGGATGTGAGGAGGAGCTATATAGGAGACCCCATCAGGTGATGAGGGGCTGCCACTAGCATAAATGCTCTGTTGTTCTTCATGCAAAGTCTAACTGTATCCCTCTTTCTGCTTCCAGTAGAAATGGGCCCTAACACCAGGGAGACATCAAAGACTGGCATTGGGATCCCTGATGTGCATTCTCTGATGCCGGCAAAGGAGGAGTCTTTGGAGTTAGAAGGGGCCCAGGGCAGTGGATGGTGAGACTGGAATGTCTACACAAGAGAGTGAGGAGACACTGTGTTCATGTGGCTTCCACCACACTTCTGGAGACCCAAATGGTTGGCATGATGAGATCTGAACAACCTAACCCACAAATGCTTGTGTTCTCTCATGCACATCATGGCACTTTGGAGGCAAGCTCAGCGACTGGGACGGGGGCCTGCCATTGACCTCTGAGGAGGAGGAGAACAGTCAGAGGATGCACCGTCACATCATTCCCCTGCACCCTTCACCAGTGCAGATACTCTCAGGTGTAAAAACAAGAAATGCTGGAAATAACCCAGCATTTGTCAGTATCTGTGGAGAGAGAAGCAGAGTTAACGTTTCAGGTCAGTAAAGGTCAGAAGTGTAAAAGGTTTTATGCAAATAAAACGGGGATAGGGCAAGAGATAATAAAAGAGAAGTTGTTGATAGGACAGGGTCACAGAGAATAACTGAACAGAAGGTCATGCAACAAAGGCAAACGGTAGAGAACAAAGAACAAACAAAGAACAAACAACAGTACAGCACAGGAACAGGCCATTCGGCCCTCCAAGCCTGCGCCGATCTTGATGCCTGCCTAAACTAAAACCTTCTGCACGTCCGGGGTCCGTATCCCTCTATTCCCATCCTATTCATGTATTTGTCAAGATCCCTCTTAAACGTCTCTATGGTACCTGCTTCCACCACCTCCCCCAGCAACAAGTTCCAGGCACTCACCACCCTCTGTGTAAAGAACTTGCCTCGCACATCCCCTCTCAACTTTGCCCCTCTCACCTTAAACCTATGTCCCCTAGTAACTGACTCTTCCACCTGGGAAAAAGCTTCTGACGATCCACTCTGTCCATGCCGCTTATATCTTTGTAAGCCTCTATCATGTCGCCCCTCCACCTCCGTCGTTCCAGTGAAAACAATCCGAGTTTATCCAACTTCTCCTCATAGCTAATGCCCTCCAGACCAGGCAACATCCTGGTAAACCTCTTCTGTACCCTCTCCAAAGCCTCCACGTCCTTCTGGTAGTGTGGCGACCAGAATTGCACGCAATATTCTAAGTGTGGCCTAACTAAAGTTCTGTACAGCTGCAGCATAACTTGCCAATTTTTATAATCTATGCCCCGACCGATGAAGGCAAGCATACCTTCTTGACCACCTTATCCACCTGCGTTGCCACTTTCAGTGACCTGTGGACCTGTACGCCCGATCTCTCTGCCTGTCAATACTCCTAAGGGTTCTGCCATTTACTGTATACTTCCCACCTGCATTAGACCTTCCAAAATGCATTGCCTCACATTTGTCCGAATTAAATTCCATCTGCCATTTCTCCGCCCTAGTCTCTAACCGATCTATATCCTGCTGTATCCTCTGACAATCCTCATCACTGTCCGCAACTCCACCAACCTTTGTGTCGTCCGCAAACTTACTAATCAGACCAGCTACATTTTCCTCCAAATCATTTATATATACTACAAACAGCAAAGGTCTCAGCACTGATCCCTGCGGAACACCACTAGTCACAGCCCTCCATTCAGAAAAGCGCCCTTCCACTGTTACCCTCTGTCTTCTATGACCGAGCCAGTTCTGTATTCATCTTGCCAGCTCCCCTCTGATCCCATGTGACTGCACCTTTTGTATCAGTCTGCCATGAGGGACCTTGTCAAAGGCTTTACTGAAGTCCATATAGATAACATCCACTGCCCTTCCTTCATCAATCATCTTTGTCACTTCCTCAAAAAACTCAATCAAATGAGTGAGACACGACCTCCCCTTCACAAAACCATGCTGCCTCTCGCTAGTAAGTCCATTTGTTTCCAAATGGGAGTAAATCCTGTCCCGAACAATCCTCTCTAATAATTTCCCTACCACTGACATAAGGCTCACCAGCCTATAATTTCCTGGATTATCCTTGCTACCCTTCTTAAACAAAGGAACAACATTGGCTATTCTCCAGTCCTCTGGGACCTCACCTGGAGCCAATGAGGATGCAAAGATTTCTGTCAAGGCCCCAGCAATTTCTTCCCTTGCCTCCCTCAGTATTCTGGGGTAGATCCCATCAGGCCCTGGGGACTTACCTACCTTAATGCTTTGCAAGACACCCAACACCTCCTCCTTTTTGATAATGAGATGACTGAGACTATCTACACTCCCTTCCCTGGTCTCATCGTCCACCAAGTCCTTCTCTTTGGTGAATACTGATGCAAAGTACTCATTTAGTACCTCACTCATTTCCTCTGGCTCCACACATAGATTCCCTTCTCTCTCCTTGAGTGGGCCAACCCTTTCCCTGGTTACCCTCTTGCTCTTTATATACGTATAAAAAGCCTTGGGATTTTCCTTAGTCCTGTTCGCCAATGACTTCTCATAACCCCTTTTAGCCCTCCTGACTCCTTGCTTAAGTTCCTTCCTACTGTCTTTATATTCCTCAAGGGATTCGTCTGTTCCTAGCCTTCCAGCCCTTACGAATGCTTCCTTTTTCTTTTTGATGAGGCTCACAATATGACGCGTTATTGAAGGTTCCCGAAACTTGCCAAACTTATCCTTCTTCCTCACAGGAACATGCTGGTCCTGGATTCTAATCAACTGACGTTTGAAAGACTCCCACATGTCAGATGTTGATTTGCCCTCAAACAGCCGCCCCCAATCTAAATTCTTCAGTTCCTGCCTAATATTGTTATAATTAGCCTTCCCCCAATTTAGCACCTTCACATGAGGACTACTCTTATTCTTATCCACAAGTACCTTAAAACTTATGGAGTTATGGTCACTGTTCCCGAAATGCTCCCCTACTGAAACTTCGACCACCTGGCCGGGCTCATTCCTCAATACCAGGTCTAGTCCGGCCCCTTCCCTTGTTGGACTATCTACATATTGTTTCAAGAAGCCCTCCTGGATGCTCCTTACAAATTCTGCCCCATCCAAGCCCCTAGCGCTAAGTGAGTCTCAGTCAATATAGGGGAAGTTAAAATAACCCACCACTACACCCTGTTACCTTTGCATCTTTCCAAAATCTGTCTACATATCTACTCCTCTACCTCCCGCTGGCTATTGGGAGGCCTGTAGTAAAGCCCCAACATCGTGACTGCACCCTTCCTATTCCTGAGCTCCACCCATATTGCCTCGCTGCATGACCGCTCCGAGGTGTCCTCCTGCAGTACAGCTGTGATATTCTCCTTAACAAGTAATGTAACTCCCCCACCCCTTTTACATCCCCCTCTATCCCGCCTGAAGCTTCTAAATCCTGGAACATTTAGCTACCAATCCTGTCCTTCCCTCAACCAAGTCTCTGTAATAGCAACAACATCATAGTTCCAAGTACTAATCCAAGCTCTAAGTTCATCTGCCTGACCTGTTAAACTTCTTGCATTGAAACAAATGCACTTCAGACCACCAGTCCCGCTGTTCTCCGCAACATCTCCCTGCCTGCTCTTCCTCTTAGTCTTACTGGCCGTATTTACTAGTTCCCCTTCATTTATTTCACTTGCTGTCCTACTGCTCTGGTTCGCACCCCTCTGCCACACTAGTTTAAACCCTCCCGAGTGACGCTCGCAAACCTCGCAGCCAGGATATTTGTGCCCCTCCAGTTTAGATGCAACCCGTCCTTCTTGTACAGGTCCCATCTGTCCCTGAAGAGATCCCAATGGTCCAGATATCTGAAACCCTCCCTTCTCCACCAGCTGTTCAGCCACGTGTTCAGCTGCACTATCTTCCTATTTCTAGCCTCACTGGCACATGGCACAGGGAGTAATCCTGAGATTACAACCCTAGAGGTCCTGTCTTTTAACTTTCTACCTAACTCCCTAAACTCCCCCTGCAGGACCTCATCACTCTTCCTGCCTATGTCATTGGTACCGATGTGTACCACAACGTCTGGCTGTTCACCCTCCCCCTTCAGAATGCCCTCTGTCCGTTCAGAGAGATCCTTGACCCTGGCACCAGGGAGGCAACATACCATCCTGGAGTCTCTTTCACGTCCACAGAAGTGCCTATCTGTGCCCCTGACTATACAGTCCCCTATAACTATTGCTCTTCTGCGCTTTGTCCCTCCCTGCTGAACAACAGTGCCAGCCGTGGTGCCACTGCTCTGGCTGTTGCTGTTTTCCCCTGATAGGCCATCCCCCCCACAACAGCATCCAAACGGTATACTTGTTAGAGAGGGGGATAGCCACAGGGGATTCCTGCACTGACTGCCTGCCCCTTCTAGCGGTCACCCATCTATCTGCCTGCACCTTGGGTGTAACCACTTCTCTAAAACTCCTGTCTATGACACTTTCTGCCGCTTGCATGCTCCTAAGTACATCCAGTTGCTGCTCCAACCGATCCATGCGGTCGTGAGGAGCTGCAACTGGGTACACTTCCTGCAGATGTAGTCGTCCGGAACGCTGGAAGCGTCACGGACTTCCCACATCTCGCATGTGAAGCACTTCACCCCTCTAACTGTCATTTCTCGCACTAATTAGTTAATTAATATAAACTAAATAAATCCTTACTAAATTGTTATTATTAACTATATGGTCCCTAGTGCTAGATTTCTACTATAAATATTAAATGCTAATTAAATATGTTAATAGTGTGCTGAAAGACAAAACGTTAGTGCAGAGAGGGTGTTAATTGACAGAAAAATGAACAGCCCTGGCCCAAAGCACAAATATGAAAAAAAAATTGAGCAGGCATATGGTAAAAAAAAATGATGAAACAAACTAAAGTAAAATCAAAATAAAAAATAACTGAAAATAAAAAGGTGTACCCTTCATGCTCTGAAATTATTGAACTCAATATTCAGTCTGGCAGGCTGTAGTGTGCCTAATCGGTAAATGAGATGCTGATCCCCAAACTTGCGTTGATGTTCACTGGAACACTGCAACAAGCCCAGGACAGATATGCAGACATGAGAGCAGGGAGGAGTGTTGAAATGGCAAGCAACCGGAAGCTTGAGGTCCTGCTTTCAGACTGAGCAGCGGTGTTCCACAAAGCAGTCACCCAGTCTGCGTTTGGTCTCCCCAATGTCGAGAAGACCGCATTGTGAGCAGCGAATACACCATACTAAATTGATAGAAGTACAAGTAAATCGCTGCTTCGCCTGAAAAGTGTGGGGCTTTGGATAATGACGAGAGAGGAGGTAAAAATGCAGGAAGTACACCTCCTGCAATTGCATGGGAAGGTGCCATGGGAAGGGGACGAGGTATTGGGGGTAATGAAGGAGTGGACCAGGGTGTCATAGAGGGAATGATCCCTTTGGAATGCTGACAGGGGAGGGGAGGGGAAGATGTGTTTGGTAGCGGCATCATGCTGGACGTGCTGGAAATGGCGGAGGATGATCCTTTGGATGTGGAGAGTGGTAGCGTGGAAAGCGAGGACAAGGGGAACCCTATTGCAGTTCTGGGAGGGAGGGGAAGGGGTGAGGGTAGAGGTGCGGGAAATGGGCCGGACATGGTTGAGAGCCCTGTCAACATAGATTCAGGGCAACAAGCTGGTGAGAGCACCTTACATATACCCAAGCAGCTGACAGAGCCTGTGACAGGCGAGGCCACTAACTGTTGGAGGCCGGGCCTATGCTCAACCCCAGGCTGATGATGAGCCTCTGGTGTTGGCAGCACAGAACATGCTGGAGTTTCAAAGAGGTAAGGGAACATCTGGCAGAGCTGCCAGAGGCCATGCGCAGCCATGAGCGGACGATGGAGGAGTCCGTCCATGCCATGAGTGCTGCCAGGCTTGTGAGCGTATGGTTTCTTCCTTTGAGAAGTTGCCAACCCTGATGGAGAGCCAGATCCCACAGATGCATGCAAACCTGCACACCATCATCTTGGCCATGAGCTGAATGCAGCAAGATGAGAGAAGGATGAGAAGACTGGAGTATCTGCCAGGTCCTAGTCCTTCTCAGGTTAGCAGAGAAGTGCAAGTGAACCTTGAAAGGGAAGAGTAGAGACTGCCCTCCACATCTGAGGGCTCCCCTAAAGGCGCTCTGAGTGTGGACAGTGACTCCTTAGCCCCTCCGCCAGTGAGCCCAACTCTAGTAGCCGCAATGCCTAAGGAGAGTCCTGCACCTGTGCAGGAACCCCTCAGCTAGTCGGGGCCCTCCAGGCCTCAGTCAGCCAGAGGACATCCGCCAAAGACATCCCAGGCCAAGGGACAGCATGTTCAGCAGCCTGCCTTAACCTCAGCTGCCAGCTCAGTGGTTGCACCATGTACAGCCACACAAAATGGTATATAGAAGAACATTTAGGTGCATTTGGGATTTCACGGGTGTATGAACTTTGGCCTTGTCATTGGTTGCTCCAATTGTGTAAATAAATGGAGGTCAGAATCATTGCTGTAAATGGCTCATGTTTTCACTGTTGCCTTGGAACCTTCACCCTTGCTCCCTCAATGGGCTGCCAGTGTAGGCACAGATATGTCAGATAGGCGTGGTGAACCTTGGAACTAGGCACTGGAGTGAGATAGGAAGGAGGTGACAGGCGGAATACAGTGAGGTGAGTCTTTATTGAGTTCACTTTCAGAGGTTATCATGGTGGCAGGAAGCAGGTATGTATGAGATTGTCCTGTGCCCCCCTTGCACATCTCGCAATGGCCCTGGCCTTCAGTGCAAGGGAAGCAAGATTGAGTGCTGCCTGCTCAGTAGCCTCCTCCACATCCTCCTTGTCAGATGAGGAGTGGTGATCAATCATGTCCTTTTCATGCAAGGCCTCCCCCCTCTATAGTACTAGATTGTGCAGGGCATAGAAGACCACCACAATACACATAACCCTCGCTGGGGCGTACTGCAGGGCTCCACTGGATAGAACTAAGCAATGGAATCTCATCTTCAGCAGCCCAGTGGCATGCCCGATGGTCACTAGGGTGGACCGTGGCAAGTGTTGTACCTCTCCTCTGCTGCGAGGATTCCTCACAAGCGTTAGTAGCCATGTTTTCAACGAGTAGCCCTTGTCCTGAGAATACATCTCTAAAGGTGCGCCTGAAAAGCTGTGACACCTGGGACTGTTGAAGTATGTAGGCATCTGCAGGAGATGCTTTTGGTGGTCACAGACCAGTTGAACATTTGTTTAATGGAAGCCCCTCCTGTTGATAAAGGCAGCAGGTCCCTTGGAGCCTTGATGACCACATGTGTGCAGTCTATCAGACCTTGCACCTGGGGGATTTCAGCGATGGCCCTGAATCCAATGGCCCTCTCTGCCTGACTGTCAGTGTCGGTCCAGTAACGCACATTGTAACTGGCCCTCTTGAACAGGACATTGATCACCTCCTTGATGCAGCAGTGGGCTGCTGCCTGGGAGACCCCACACATGTTCCCAGTGGATCCTTGGAAAGAGCTAGAGGCTTAGAAATTGAGTGCTACGGTAATCTTGAAGGCCACAGACTTAGGGTGTCCGCTGAAGCCCATGGGTCGCAGGTCGTCCTGCAGCACAGCACATAAGTTAGTGATGGACTCCCTGGAACTCAGCCATTTGCAGGCAGTTGAGGCAAGTCCGGTACACTGTCTGGCATGGATAGGCTTTTCCTGGTATGGTCTGCTGCTGCTGCTCTCCTATTCGAATGCTACTGGCATGTCCAACTGGATACTGGCCCTCCCTCCCAATGACCCGCAGCTACACAGCACAGGGGTCCATAAAAACTGGGTGTATGAGACCCATGCTAGCTGATCTCTGCTCCTCCTGTGTGCTGTCCTTGGAGATACAATATTGTCTTGGGGCCTTCCTCTTGCTACTCTGCTCTGATGCATTAATACCCCTCAGTGTTCACCTTGCAGCAAGCCCACAGCCCAGGAATTAACCCAACCTTGAAGAGAGTCCAGCACCCGACAATGCGCCCACCCTTGCACAGAGCCCAGCACTGCAAGCTGACACTGGTGTGATGAAAACCATACCTGCCAAGAAGAGGCATATTAATTTCATCATATGGAACATTAATTTTAAACTCTGACTGGACTGAAAACATGCTGCACCAGCATTCTAACAGGACAGTGGCTGGAAACATTTGAATTCTAAGAGACAGTTGTCTGGAGAAGACAATGGAACTGCTCCCTGATTCAATTAACCAAATGGATCTTGATCACAAGGCATTGACTGTGTGAAAGCCAGCATTCCAGCCCCATACTGAGGATATCTATCTACTAAGATTGAAAGAATCCACAAAATTCGCTGGGCAGGCTGTCCCAATAAAAGAGCTAGTCATATGACTGGCCTGTTGGCCCAGGTTTGGTTTGAATTGTATTCACACAACAGTTTGAGGTCAGACCGCAACTGAACTTGAAGAGAGAGCATCGCCCCCCTCTCTTTCTCCCTCTCTCATGAAAAGCAGAGACTGAAACTGGATTTCAAGAAGACAGAAACCATTGAAACAAGTTTGGAAGCATGCACTGGGCCCCAACAAGATGGCAAGATTGAACTGCAATCAAAGACTTTACATCAAACTCAAAGGACAGTAAATGAACTCCAGCTATTGCTTCAAACGTTTCCCCTTCATTCTTTCTTCTTTTCTGTCTCTATTTGCATGTGTGTTCATTGCATATGCATGCTAGCGTGGTTGTGTCACGCATTTTTAGTAGTTTGAACCGAATTAGAGTTTTAAGGTTAATAGATTTAAACAAGAAAGGTGTAAGTTTAAGAAAATCTGTTTGGTTGATTTCTTTGCCATTACAGTTGGAGAGCAGTGAGCAAGGATTCACTGAGGGGAAGCTAAAAACACAGTGTTTTAAAAATTAAATCCTGTTACGATCAAACCAGGAAAAGGCTGAAAGGGAACCCCTAGACCCCTTTCTCAACTGGTAGAAACACTGATCTCCACATTCCCTTCTTCCCCTAACTCCTGTTCACCATGACTGCCTTTCCGTGGCGATACTGAGTCCTTGCCTCTGCGCTGCCACTTTTAAATGGCCAGGGATCAGAAGGCATGTCATTCTCATTTGCAGTTGACTAAATTGGAACCCCCCCCACCCCATAAAATTAGCTTCAATTCAAATTCAAATTCATATTAAGTAGTTGTTCTGCAGTCCTGCCACGTTGTGGCGGCCATGCTGTCTTGGAGATTTCCTGCCGCTGACAAAATCTGGAACAGACATCACAATGTTGGGTTTCTGGGCGAGCGCGTCTATCTTGATTTTACGGCCCCCACACGTTCAATCTCACTCCTGCTGCCCGCATAAAACTCAGCTCAATGTGTTGATGGTTATATTGGGGCTCCCAGAATGTGGTAGTACTGGGGAGACAGTCTTAGATTATGGCAGCACTGGATAGCGTGGGTGGCGGCGGGGGAGGTTCCAGGGCCTTGTAGCATTGGGAGGATGGCCCGAAAGCTTGTGAACACAGAAGTGGGCTCATGGGCTTATGGAGTGGGTCCAGGACCATGTGACTAAACTTGTCTGAGGTTTGTTCCCAGCCGTAATGAAGTTTTAAATACAAAAACTACTGTTACAATATTTGCCGACATACCGGTGATCAAGACCGTACTAAATACTTTTTGTGTTTTAAACTGGTTCTATTCAGGTGTTTGGGCTGACAGAGATCTTATGGAGGGATTGGAGAAACAGCTGTCTGAATACTGGGACAGTTCAGGGATTGGATCAGGGATGCACCTGATGACCCAAGGTTGGCCGTTGGGGCTGGGGAAGTGGGAGGCTCTGGCCACTGGAGAAGGCTGAGTTTCATATGTATAGGCCAGAACATGCTGGAGGAAGGCAGTGGATATGTTGTAGTGGATTGCAATGGGTCACCCTTTGTTACTCTCTGACTCAGATACTCTCATACTCATTCTGTCTTTATGTATTTCTCTTGAACTCTGTCTGATGCACTCCCTGTCTCTCAGTGACTGTCTCACACATATACCCACTCTCATGTCACTCTGTCACAAATACTCACTGTCTTTCATCTCTTTGATTCTCTCTCTGGTTCTTACATTACCTTTTTCTCATTTATTTCTCTCCTTTTTTAGTTCTCTGTCTTCTAGTTCTCTCTCTGTCTCCTTCCATTCTTTCCCTTTTTGAGTTTTGGTGATTTCTTTCATATTTTCTACTCTCCTTTTTTCCCCTGTCTTTCTCTCTGTCTGCTATTCAGTGCTTTGTTAGTGGGAGCAATTGACCCAGGCTACAGGCCGGTACTTTGGGGAGCGGTAGAGTTTCAACCAATGCTGTAGAATAGTACTTTTAGAGTGGTAGCACTTTTGAAAGTTCTGGGTAGGAGTCCCATTCCAGAGACTTGAGCACAAAATTCAGGCTGACACTTCAACGCAGTACAGTACTGAGGGAGTGCTGCACTGTTGGAGATGTTGTCTTTTAGATGAGATGTGAAACTGAGGCTATGTCTCCCTCTCAAGTGTAAGTAAACTATCCCCTGGCGCTATTTCAAAGAAGGCATTGGGTGTTTTCCCAGTGATTTAAAATCACTGTAATTTTCCATTTTATTTATCCTGGTAATTTAATCCTGAAAACTTAATGGCCACAAAATTGAGGTCTGTAGCACCACTGCTGTCGATGCTAAGGGAGCCCGGAGTCCTGAAAATGGCTTCCGTTCACTTCCAGTCATTTCCGGTGCAGCTGTGTGGCGCGCCATGCCTTATGTGTACTGGAAGCATGCAGAGTGAGTAGATCATGATGTCACACAGCAGCTAACACTATTTAAAAGTATTAGCATAGGACTTTCAGGTGAGGTGCTTTTGACTTTCTTTTGCTGCTGCAGAGTTAGTGGAAGCACTGTGTACTATGTTGTTGGAGAAGCTCTGAAAAGTCTCTTTTGCAGTCAGAATGGAGCTGTGCTGGACTTTTCCTAGGAGTTCAGTGGAGTTTGAAGGCCTCTGAGCAGAAAGCTTGCTATCACTAATGGGGTTACAGTGCCTCTTGGGCTGCAGCATGACAGGGAAATGGAGCACAGGCAGCAGAGAGGGGAAGCTGTGTGCAGAGTGAGAAGGAGAAGAGCCCTCAATACAAGTGGCTACCTAGATATTTGGGGAGCACTACTTTTACTCCACCACAGCCAGGAGCAGCGCCTGAGGAGGCTGTGCCACCATCTCCAACTGGACCAGCAGCCACAGAGCAGGGTGAGGACAACACTTACAGTGATGGTCAAGATCACTGTGGCCCTTAATTTTTACACCTCAGGATCCTTCCAGACTGGAACTAGTGACATCGCCAACATCTCGCAGTTCGCTATGCATCGCTGTATCAGGGAGGTAACAGAGTCCCTGTACACAAGGAAAAGTGACTTCATTGTCTTTTCTCTAACCAGCGAGAAGCATGAAGAGCGAGCATTGCCAGGCTAGCAGGATTCCCAAAGGTACTGGAAGCTATCAACTGCAAGCATGTGGTTCTACAAGCACCTCATTTCAATGGAGAGATACTGGAACGACAACTCGCTTAACGAGCAGTTGGTGTGAAACCATGTACAGAACATGGGGCGGCATAGTGGCGCAGGGGGCGGCACAGTGGCGTAGTGGTTAGCACCGCAGCCTCACAGCTCCAGGGACCTGGGTTCAATTCTGGGTACTGCCTGTGCGGAGTTTGCAAGTTCTCCTTGTGTCTGCATGGGTTTTCGCTGGGTGCTCCGGTTTCCTCCCACAGCCAAAGACTTGCAGGTGATAGGTAAATTGGCCATTGTAAATTGCCCCTAGTGTAGGTTGGTGGTAGGGAATATGGGATTACTGTAGGGTTAGTATAAATGGGTGGTTGTTGGTCGGCACAGACTCGGTGGGCCGAAGGGCCTGTTTCAGTGCTGTATCTCTAAATATAAATAAAATATAAAAATAAACATCATGTTTCTGAACGCCAGCTATCCTGGCAGCAGCCACGATGTTTTTACCCTGTGGCAGTCAGCCATTCCCATCATATCTGAGCCGCCACAAAGAACCAGAGGGTGGCTACTTTCTGACAAGGGCTACCTGATCTACACATGGCTCATGACTCCCTTCCACCAGCTGACCACACGTGGACAGTGCCGTTCAATGAGAGCCACATTGTCACCAGGACCACCATACAGCAAACCATTGGGTTTCTAAAACAATGGTTCTACTGCCTGGACAGTTCAGAGGACTGCTACAATAATCCAAATTTGCAGTAGTCTGCTGCTACACAAACAGACTCATAAGAGTGCAGCCCTTTCCACCAGGCCTTCAGTGAGGACCTCAGGAGGACAAAGAGTAGGAGGAAGGGAGGAAGCATCTGGGACCCCATCGCCCTGGACAGGCTGCCGGTGAACAGCTAATGACGTTCTGGTTCCCCTAAAATCATCACCACAGCACCATTGCTCCACAATTCCAAACCTTTCCATCCCTCTGCTACAAACCATCACAGTGTCCTTTGGCCAAAATCCTGAAATAAAAGACACCCCCCAAAAAAATTCCATAATAACTTTATCCAACACTTCCAATAATTCGTACAAAACTGAACTATTCAGCTCTTAGTGCCTGACTTGCAGGTGCCTTTGACCTGGTGTTCCTACACAGTGCTACCTCAGTGGCTGTTAAAAGGCTACTGACTTTCACTGGGGGTGACTGCAGATTGCCTTGCAGTACACCCTTTCGCAGATATGGGCCTTAAGGGCTCAGCTTCAGACCACACCACCTTACATGGACAGCAATCTGGCTTGGCTGACTGACCATCAGCAGGGACACTAGCAGAGTACCAGTGGTGGAAACATGAATGCTGTCCTCCTGAAAGAGAACAGAAGGGTCTCACCATGGAGCCACAACCACTCCCCCAAGGCAGCGCCTCCCCAATCCTAGTAATCTGCTGGAGAACAGATTGCTGGACTGCTGTGAAAGACTGCATTCCCCTTTGAGCACTGGTATCCGCAGTCCTAATGGCAGCAGTCTGAGCCTGTATGGCACCAAGTTGGGCTTGCATGGCAACAAGGATGGACTTCAGTTTGAGCTTTCACTGCAGCACTGAGATGTTGGGTGGCTTCTGCCCGTGCTGCAATGGATGCTGAGATATTGGCCGTTTGATGCTACAAACCATGGCTGAATCTGTAAGTGACGTCATGGAGTTGGCTTCCACTTTCAAGCTATAAGGGATGGGCTCCAAGCTCTTCAGGAAGCTCTGTGCCAATTTGAAGCTGGAGCCCTCCATGCTCATTAACAATGACAGCAGGCTTTCTGGCAGGCCTGCCAATGCACCAACCGTCTCTCTGTGCATTCCCATTAGCTTTCTCCTGTATGTCACCCAGTTAAAATCATCACCTGAGTCCCCTGCAGCAGAACTTGTCTGTGACCTCACCCACCAGGATTCTGGCACACATGATATCCTTTTCCCCTGACCTTCCTGCAGCCCACTTGTGCCTGATGACTCACCATGTACTGACCCTCTGCATCTATACTGCTCTCTAAAGTACTTGCAATGCCAAAATCTGAGCTGGTGTTTGCGAGTGTCAGATCAAGTGATGGCACTTCTTCATCAGACATGTGCTGTTGCATGTGCCCTTCACTGTGAGGCTGCACTGGCTGGACAGGCATCAGTTCTTGGGTATATGAAAGCAGGAAGGGAGGTTGGGGTGAGAGAACAGGGGGTTGGGTAGAAAGCAAGATGTTCATGGTCACACTATGTGCAGCTTGCACTTCATGTTAGATAGCAGGATAAGGGCAAAATTGGATCTGAGAAGGTGCATAAGACAGGAAGACATTCTAGATAACTTTGGCAATGTTGATTGCAATGGCCTCAGTCATTGTCGGCCCAATAATAATTTGCAGCGCCATCTCCTCCAAGGGACTCAGGAAATACAGGTGTGCCCGTCCCCTGTCAGTTCTCTGCTACTGCTGTCTGTTATGTGCCACCTCTTCCTGCGATATTGAGGGAAGACTGTCAGTGAGTGTGTTGCAATGTGTTTGGGTGATTTCCCTGTCATAACTGAACAGCTGGAAGAATGTGGAAGCTGCAAGATGTGGGTGTGAATCTTGCAGCCTTGGAAAATGTGTGAAGGTGAGGTGCAGCACCTGAATGTTCAGCAGGAGTCTTGATTGCTACAGATTTCCGATGAGTGAGTGATGGTGGTGCGGTGCCTTGAGCAGTGTGTGAGGTTGGTGGTGCAATGGGTAGGAGATGGCATTTGAAGATGCATTCACTGACCTTGTATTCACTGACCTTGACCACTTGTGTGAGGTCATAGAACTTTTTGCTGCGCAACAGCCAGGTCCTCAGGGCCATGCTACTTGAATTGACCTCCATGGCCACCTGCTCCCATTCCCTTTGCAGTGTATGTCTGGAGGTCCTCCTGGCTCCCTACAGAAACATGACCACTCTCCTCTTTTCCATTTCTTGGACTAAGCCCTCCAGCATCACATCAGATAGCCTGAGAGTCCACCTCTCTGGCCTGCTGCTCCATTGGTACACTTATTCATTCTCTGAACCACCTTTTGCTACAGTTCAACCAACTACTGCAGCCTAAATGCACCTTTCCTTCAACAGGTGCAGGCTCCCTTTAAGAAGTGCAAGCTAGCTTTAACTTGTGTGGGCCACGTACACACCTGGGACCCCAACGAAGCATGCAGCCAATCAGCAGCACATTTAGTGCTGGGCTGCATGCCACAATCATGTTGATGAGCAGGCAGCACGAAGTTTGCGTTCTGCCTGCATCACCTCAACAGGGCGAAGGGCAGGGTAATCATGCATGGCGATCCCCGCACCTGCAATGCAACACAATCAAATTTTTAATCCAATTTTGTCTTCTGCTCATACAAATCCATATATGAGAATTTTTGTTCATCACGATAAACGTAATTTAGCAGAGTGAAAGAAATAACTTGCATTTATATAGCACCTTTCTTGACCTCAGGGCATCCCAAGGTGTTTCAGTCAATGAAGTACTTTTAAAGTGTAATCATGGTTGTAGTGTAGAAAACAACACAAATTTGCACACAGCAAGATCCCAAGAAGATCAATGTGATGAATGGCCAGCAAATCTGTTTTAATGATAATGGCTGAGGATTAACTACTGTCCAGAACACTTACTTTTCTTCAAATAGGGCCGAGCAATGTTTTATTCTACCTGACAGGGCAGGTTAACCATCTGATTTGAATGATAGCATCTCCAACAGTGCAGCAGATTTAACTTACAGAAATTTTTTCTGGAATTTGGAGTCCATAAGCGCATAGATAGCTCATGTGAAGAGAAACATATGTGCAGATTCGATGTACTGAATGGCCTGTTTCTGTGCTGTAGAATTCTATGATGACAATCTAAGAAATTAAACCCATGCAGGTTATGCAGACCAACTATAGTTGTCCTATCACAGATTAGTGCTAGAATCACTTTGTCCTCTCTTCAAACCATAGAAGTTTAGAGCACAGAAGAAAGCCATTTGATCTATTGTGGCTGTGTTGGCTCTTTGCTAGGGCAATCCAAAACTAATTCTATGCAACCTTCTCTAAAGCACTACAATTCTTTTGAAAATAGAACATCCAATGTTGCACGCAACCTTTTAATAATGGTTGCCAATTAGTCAGACAAGGTTAAGGCAATCTATTTTGTGTATAAAACAATTCCAGGTAATAAAGAATAATCTTGCAATGAACAATTGCTCTGTAGCAGCTTGAAGACTGACATTCAGTGAAAATGAAAGGGCTTTCCTGCTGGATCTTGCCAGGGAGCATGTTAATGAAGAAGAGTAGAGGTCAGCCCTTACAGTTCTGTGATACACTATTATTTGCTTCCTTTTTGGCTTCAATCACAACCAAATAACAAATCCAAGCACAGATCTCAAACATCATGCTGAGATTGCTAACTTTCTTTTCTGTATCTGAATAACTCTACATGTTAGATATTAGTCAGTGCTTATTAATGCGCCTGCTCTAAGTGAATAAAACTGAAAATGAATGTTGTTAGCTGTGGCTCAGTGGTACCACTCTCAACTCCAAAAGTTGGTAAATTCAATCCCACTCCAGAGTCTTGAGCATAAAATGCAGGCTGACATTTCATCGCTGTTCTTGAGGGAGCAATCACTGTCGGAGGTGCTGCCTTTTGGATGAGATGTGAAACCACCTGCCCCTCAGGTGGATGTAAAAGATCCCAGGGCATGATTTCAAAAAAGAGCAGTGTAGTTCTCCCTGGCATCCTGAATAATATGTATCCCTCAACCAACATCACGATAAAATAAAAACAGATTATATGCTGTTGTGAGCACTTGCCATGTGCAAATTGGCTGCTGCATTTCCTACATTATGATAGTAATAACCCTTTGTCAGAACTCTTGACGAAAAGCCTGCACGTTCTGATGAAAGGTCATCGATCTGAAACCATGGCTGGGATTTCACATGACCCGGTGGGGAGGAGAAGCCGGGACTGGAAATGGTTGGCGCTGGTGTTTCTGCTCTGGTCCCTGTTCTTGGAGAAATCTTGCACTGACTGGCCAATTAATGGCAGGCAGGGTGGCCAACCATTCACTGGCTGGAGGTGGGATCTGAGGCAGTGGTTGTGTCATCTGCTGACGTTGTTGGATGTGCTGGCGCCATCTTTAAAAGGTCACCAGCACCGAAACGCTGCCTCAGATCATCCTGCCCAGCAGTCTCAGACCTTCCTCCCCAGCAGCCTGTGACCACCTTTGTAGCAGTCTCAGAAGAATCCAGCCAGCAGTGTAGACCTGCCAATGGGAGAGGGTGAAGCCGTTACCGATGCAGCCTTCTGCCGCTTCCCCATTCCGAGATTGCCCCTGCAGGTGGCCATGATGATGTTTTTTTGCTGACCAGATCCATGTGCCTGCACCCCACTCTGTCTCAAGTTCTCCACCTTGCTGGAGGACCTGCCTCCTGAATTGATGATGCCCATGGTGCTTGTGCACTCCCTGTCTGAAGGGTCTTTCTGCCAGTTGCTTCCTCAACAATGACCACCCCACACCACTCTGCAGCCCCTCTCAATTGAGCCCCATGCCAGAAGCTTGATGGCACAATGGAGGCTTCATCCCAGATCCCTGGCTCTCCTCCATGCTAAATGTTCTGGCTGTGCTGCAGCAGCCCTCCCATGAAGGAGAGCATCCTGACCCTATGGCTGCTGAATGCTGCAATGACCTCTGCTGCTGCCCCGTTGCTGCCCTTAAATATCTGCTGGGGCTCCGAGGCCCCGTGGCCCCTGTGCACTCCTCATAAAATTCAAATGGGCATGTGAAATGCCATTGAATTAGGTCTTCAACCATCTTAACAAGCTCTCAATTACTGGTTTTGAAAAAGTGCTCTCCATTCTCACTCGACTTGCCATCTGTCACTGATAAAACGCAGACCCGACATGATGACATCAGAGGTCTGTCTTGATGCCACCCCACACAATTTTACCCCCCCCCACCCCCGCCATCTTCATTGCAGACTGCTTCAGAGCTGTAAAATCCTGGCAGTTGACACTGTTTCACTCTCCACAGATGCTACCAGACCTGCTAATATTTCCATCATTTTCTGTTTTTATTCCAAAGATTCACAACCCCTTGAGTGAAGAAATTTCTCATCTCAGCACTAAATGGCTGACCCCTTATCCTGAAACTATGACCCCTAGTTCTAGACATGCTAAACAGGAAAAACAGCCTTCAGCATTTAAATTCAAGTCTCTCTTTTCTTGTACTTGATGAATGTGCAGACGATTTGGGAGGCACAGAATTATTAGCACAGTGGCCTTTGCCAATTATATATGTTCTATTCACGGTTTAGTGATACGCGCATAATCAGTAATATGAGTTTGAGAACCAGAGAATCTCTCTGGTGGGTAGGTGCTTCGTATGTTAGGATCCTACATAATTGTCTGCACTGTCTTTACATGTTTTGTTACTGAGTTAGCATTTAGGCTTAAAAGTTATGGCGATGGGTGGGGGGTGGGGGGGGTGGAATTTTAACCTCAAAAACGGGCAGGTGGGAGGAGATAATATTAAAAACCTGAATTCCGACCTAAACTCACGTCCCAACTGCCTACTTCCATTTTAATGGAGGCGGGATGGTAGATGGGAAGTTAGCCTGTTCCAAGGAGGTGGGTTCCATGGAGCCTCCGATCACTCCCATACACCCCACTCTGACCTCCAATTTTCCCTCTCCCCACTCTCCGAACCCCCACTGGCCTCTGATTTCCAACGACCCTCACCCCGAGCTCCTCTCGCAACCTCCGATCCCCCACCAGCCTCCAATTCCCCTTTCCCACCCCGACACTTAGGATCGAGTCCCACCCCAGGCGCACCGAACTGCTCCCCATCTGACTGGAAGCCAAGCCTATCAATCAGACTGGCTTCTGGGTGGGAACTGGTGGGTGTCCTTGCACATACACTGTGGAGTTAAGACTCCACGGCATGTGGGGCAATCCCAACTGTCGGCGTCCCCGTGCCTTACCGATCTCACCACTCCGGATAGGTCAGTTAAGTAAAAATCAAGCCCATGATTTCTGCTGCTTGATCCTGAGAAGCCCAATCACAGAAAATCCTTTCAACTTGATTGGTTCTTTATCAGCTATTAAATCTTGCACAACATCAGCAGTTGATTTTGGAATTTAAATGTGGAATGGTTGTACATTATTTATAACAAATGAGAGATGCTTGACTTTCAACATCTGGTAGTTGAGTCATCTTGCTATTCATTTCTTGTCCCGTCTAAACTGGCACAGACGCAACTTATGGAGACAAAAATCAAAAGTGAGCAGAAACAATCATATCTTTGTAAGCCCAAAATGTTAACTCAGTAATGAAGCAGAACAACGTGTTATGAATAGCAGAGTTGTAAATGGTACACATACACAAATCTTTGAAAGTAGCAGGACAAGTTGAGAATGCTGTTAGAAGAGCATACAGGATCCTTGGCCTTATCAATTGAAGCATAGAGCACAAATAGCAAGGAGGTTATGCGATACCTTTATAAATCAGCTACAGTATTGTGTTCATTTCTGGGCATCACACATTAGGAAGGATGTCAAGTCCTTAGAGAGGGTGCAGAGATTTATCAAGAATAGTACCAAGATTGAGGCACTTCAGTTATGTGGAAAGACTGAAGAAACTTGGATTGTTCTCCTCGGAGCAGAGAAGATTAAGGGAAGGTTTAATAGAGGTGTTCAAAATTATGAACTGCTTTGAAATAGTAAATAGGGAAAATTTGTTTCCACTGGCAGGAGGGCCTGTAACCAGACAACACAGATTTCGGATAATTGGCAAAAGAACCAGGGGAGAGATGAAGGAACAGTTTTTTTACACAGTGATCTATTATGATCTGCTACTCAATGCCTGAATTGGTGGTATAAACACTACTAACTGAGCTGGGCAAGTCCCGAAGGACATATCTGGCAGACTGTGCTTTGGCAAAATGAGGGAACCAAGAAGAGGGAAAAACCTACTTGACCTCGTCCTCACCAATCTACATGTCACAGATGCATCTGTCTATAACAGTATTGGTAGGAGTGAGCACTGCACAGTCCTTGTGGAGACCAAGTCCCATCTTCACACTGAGGACACACTCCATCATGTGTGTGGCACTACCACTGTGCTAAATGGAATAAATTCAGAACAAATCTAGCAGCTGAAAACTGGGCATCCATGAGGTGTTGTGGGCCATCAGCTGCACAAGAATTGTATTCAACCACAATCAGTAACTTTATGGCCCAGCATATCTCTCACTGTATTACAATGAAGCCAACGGATTGACCCTGGTTCAATGAGGAGAGCAGGAGCAGCACCAGGCATACCTAAAAATTAGGTGCCAACTTGGTGAAGCTACAGCACTACATGCATGTTAAACTGCGAATGCAACTTGCTACAGACAGAGCAAAGTGATCCCACAACCAATGGATCAAATCAAAGCTCTGCAGTCCTGCTACATCCCATCATGAATGGTGGCGAACTACCTAGAGGAAGAATCTCCACAAATATCTCCATCCACAATGATGGGGAGCCCAGCACATCAGTGCAAAAGACAAGGCTGAAGTGTTTGCAACCATCTTAAGCAAGAAGTGCCAAGTGGATGATCCCCCACATGTTTTGTTACTGAGTTAGCTGCCTGACGTCCCCAGCATCACAGATGTCAGTCTTGAAACAATTCAATTCACTCCATGGATATCAAGATACATCCGAAGGCACTGGATACAGCAAAGGCTATGGACCCTGACAACATCCCAGCTGCAGTATTGAAAATTTGTGCTCCAGTATTAGCCGCGCCCCTAGCCGAGCTGTTCCAGCACAGCTATAACACTGACATCTAATTGACAATGTGGAAAATTGCCCACATATGTCCTGTCCACAAAAAGCAGGACAAATTCAATCTGGCCAATTACCACCCCATCAGTCTACTCTCGATCATCAGCAAAGTGATGTTGTTGCCAGTGCTATCAAGTGGCATTTACTCAGCAATAACCTGCTCATTGATGCTCAGTTTGAGTTCCGCCAGGAGCACTTGCCTCCAGACTTTATTGCAGCCTTGGTCCAAACATGGACAAAAGAGCTAAATTCCAGAGGTGAGGTGAGAGTGATTGCCCTTGACATCACACCAGCATTTGACCGAGTGTGGCACCAAGGTGCTTTATCAAAACTGAAATCAATAGCAATCAGGGGAAAAACTCACCACTGTTTAGAGTTATACCAAGTACAAAGGAAGGTGGTTGTTGTTGTTGCAGGCCAAACCCCAGAACATCACTGCAGGAGCTCGTCAGGGTAGTGTCCTAGGCCCAACCATCTTCAGCTGCTTCATCAATGATCTTCCCTCCATCATAAGGTCAGAAGTGGGAATGATTACACAGTGTTCAGTGCCATTCTCAACTCCTCAGATAATGAAGCAGTCTGTGATTGCCTGTAGCAGTACCTGGACAAGATTGAGGCTTGGGCTGATGAGTGGCAAGTAACATTTATGCCACACAGTGCTGAGCAATGACCATTTCCAAGAAGAGAGATTTTAACCCTCAAAATTCAATGGCATGACCATTACTGAATCCCCCACTATCAAAATCCTGGTGTTACCATTGACCAGAAACTTAACTGGACCAGTCATATAAATACTGTGGCTCCAAGAACAGGTCAGAGGCTGGGAAATCTGTGACGAGTAACTCATCTCCTGACTCCCCAAAGCCTGTCCACCATCTACAAGGCACAAGTCAGGAACATAATAGAATACTCTTCACTTGCCTGGATGTTGTCTGCAGGTCCAGCAACATTTAAGAGGCTCGACACCATTCAGGACAAGGCAGCCCATGTGTTCGGCACACCCTCCATCACCTAAACATTCACTTCCTCCACTACCGGCTCACAGTAACAGTAGTGTGTACCATCCACAAAATGTACTGCAGCAACTTGCCAAGTCTTCTTCGACAGCAACTTCCAAATCCGCGACCTCTACCACCTAGAAGAACAAGGGCAGCAGGTACATGGGAACATCACTACTTGCAAGTTCCCCTTCAAGTCACACACTATCCTGACTTGGAACTGTATTGCTATTCCTTCACTGTCACTGGGTCAAAAACCTGGACCTCCCTCCCTAGCACTGTAGGTTTACCCACACCACATGGACTGCAACGTTTCAAGAAGACAGCTCACCACCACCTTCTCAAGGGCAATTAGGGATGGGCAATAAATTCTGGTCTTGGTAGCCATACTTATATCCCATGAATGAATTTTAAAAAAGAGCAGGGGTGTGGATGTAATTGGATAGCTCTTTCTAGCACAGGCACAATGGTCTGAATGGTCACCATCTGTGCTATAAAGTTCTATGATTCTATGGACATGCTGCCCATGCAAAGTTTCAATAATTGATATATTATTAGCATCATCTGATTTGTGGTTGTTCATGTTTGAGTTTGTTCCAATTATTTTGTTTCTGTGAGGGAAAGAACAGGAAATGTGCACAAAGATGGCTGACCAGGATAGATTGTTTTTCAACAAAAACAAGAAATGCTGGAATCACTCAGCAGGTCTGGCAGCATCTGTGGAAAGAGAAGCAGAGTTAACGTTTCGGGTCAGTGACCCTTCTTTGGAACTTTGCTTTTATATTAGATTGTTTTTCACATCCTTGTGAGTCCTGAGGGTGAGATACTTTGTACATTGGGCAAAACTGTATTTTGTCATCAATGGATGGACATTCTTAGAGCCATAGAACCATAGAACAATTATGGCACAGAAGGAGGCCATTCAGCCCATCATGTCCGTGCCGGCCAAAAAAATCTAGCTGCCTAATCTAATTGCCCCTTCCAGCACCGGGTCCATAGCCTTGCAGGTTACAGCACTTCAGGTACAGGTCCAGGTACCTTTTAAAAGAATTGAAGGTTTCTACCTCCACCACTGCTCCTAGCAGTGAATTCCAGACACCCACCACCATCTGGGTGAAAAAGTTTTTCCTCATGTCCCCAGTAATCCTTCTACCAATCACCTTAAATCTGTGTCTCCTGGTAATTGACCTCCCCGCTAGGGGAAACAGGTCCTTCCTGTCCACTCTATCTAGGCCCCTCATAATTTTGTACACCTCAATTAAGTCACCCCTCAGCCTCATCAGTGCCAGGGAAAACAACCCTAGCCTATCCAATCTTTCCTCATAGCTGCAACTTTCAAGTCATGGCAACATTCTTGTAAATCTCCACTGTACTCTCTCCAGAGCAATTATGTCCTTCCTGTAATGTGGTGACTAGAACTGTACTCACTCCAGCAATACTCCAGCTGTGGCCTAACCAGCATTTTATACAGTTCCAGCGTCACATCCCTGCTTTTGTATTCTATACCTCGGCCAATAAAGGAAAGCAATCCATATGCCTTCTGCACCACTCTATCTACCTGTCCTGCCACCTTCAGGGACCTGTGGACATGTACTCCACTTCTTCTACCCCTCTCAATATCCTCCTGTTTTTTGTGTATTCCCTCGCTTTATTTTCCTTCTCCAAGTGCATTACCTTCTCTAGACTGAATTCCATTTGCCACTTTCCCGCCCACTCAACCAAACTATTGATATCATTCTGAAGTCTATGGCTATCCACTTCACAGTTAACTAACTGGCCAATTTTTATGTCATCAACAAAATTTCCCAATCATGCCTCCCACATTTAAGTCCAAATCATTAATATATAGCACAAGCAGCAAGGGACCCAACACTGAGCCCTGTGTAACGCCACTGAAAACAGCTTTCCATTCTCAAAAAACATCTGTCAACTACTACCCTTTGTTTCCTATTCCTGAGCCAATTCTGGATCCAACCTGCCACATTCCCCTGTATCTCAGCTACCACATTCCCCTGTATCCCATAGGCTTTCATTTTACTGACCAGTCTGCCATGCGGGACCTTGTCAAATGCCTTACTAAAATCCATGTGGACCACATCGACTGCACTCCCCTCATCAATCCTCCCTGTCACTTCCTCAAAAAACTCAATTAAGTTGGTAAGACATGACATTCCCCTAAAAAATCCATGCTATCTCTGATTAATCCATGCCTTTCTAAGTGGTAGTTTATCCTGTCCCTCAGAATAGATTCTAACAATTTACCCACCTCCGAGGTCAGACTGACCGGCCTATAATTTTTTGGCCTATCCTTCGCACCCTTTTAAAACAATGGTACAATGTTCGTAGACCTCCAATCATCTGGTACCTTGCCTATATCTAGTGAGGATTTGAATATGATCTTCAGCACATCTGTTGTTTCCTCCCTGGCTTCCTTTAACAACCTGGGATGCAATCCATCCGTTCCTGGCAAGTTATCCACTTTCAAAGATGTCAGACCCTCTAGCACTTCCTCTCTCATTATGCTTATCATATCTAATATTTCACACTCCATCTCTTTAACTACAATGTCTGCATTAACCCTCTCCTTTGTGAAGACAGAGACAAAATACTCATTTAGAACCCTGCCCACATCTTCTGCATCCACGCATAAGTTCCCTTGCACATTTCTGATAGGCCCAACCCTTTCCTTAGTTATCCTCTTGCTCTTAATGCACTGATAAAACATCTTTGGGTTTTCCTTGATTTTACCTGCCAATAATTTTTCATGTCCTCTCTTTGCTTTTCTAATTTCCTTTTTTACTTCACCCCTGCACTTTCTATACTCCTTTAGGCTTTCTAAAGTATTAAGGTATTTGTGATCATCATAAGCTTTCTTTTTCTGCTTTAACTTACCCTGTAAGCTTCTAGATAACCAGGGGGCTCTAGATTTGGCAGTACCAGCCTTTATCTTTGTGGGGACATGACTACACTCTGCCTATAGTATCTCGCTTTTGAATGCCTCCCACTAGTTTGTAACTGATTTTCCTTCAAGTAGCTGTATCCAGTCCACTTTCACCAGGTCATCTCTCAGTTTCGTAAAATTTGCCTTCTCCTAATTCAGAGCCTTTGCTCCTATTTTATCTTTGTCCTTTTCCATGATTATGCTAAAACTAACTGTATTATGGTTACTATCTCCAAAATAGTCACCCACTGCTACTTCATCCACTTGCCCAGCTTCATTACTGAAAACTAAATCTAGAATTGCATCCCGTCTCATTGGGCTTGTTACATGCTGGCTAAAAAAATTCTCTTGAACACAGTTCAAGAATTTCGTCCCCTCTGTGTCCTTCACACTGCTTGTATCCCAGTTGATATTGGGGTCGATGAAATCCCCAACTATTATTGCCCTACAGTTTTTGAACTCAGAAATTTGCCTACATATTTGTTCTTCTATCTCCCTCTCACCATTTGGAGATCTACAGTACACGCCAAGTAATGTGGCTGCCCCCTTTTTTATTTCTGACCTCCACCCATATGGCCTTGCTTAATGATTCATTTAGCATATCATCCCTCCTCACAGCTGTTATTGATTCCTTAACTAATAATGCTACACCCCCTTCTTTTTATCTCCCTCTCTATCCCACCTGAAAACTCTGTATCCAGGGATGTTGAGCTGCCATTCTTGCCCCTCTTTAAGCCAAGTTTCTGTTATAGCAACAATATCATGTTGCCATGTGTCAATCTGTGCCCTCAACTCATTGGCTTTATTTACTATACTCCTTGCATTCAAATAAATACCCTTGAACACTGCCAAATTCCTGTGCTGCAGACTTTTTAACCTTTGCTTCTTCTGTCTTTCAGAGTCACTCTCTAATTTTCTGCCTCCTGTTCCCTGCCCTGAAATTGTCCTATCTAAGACTGCACTCAGGTTCCCATCCCCCTGCCAAGCTAGTTTAAACCATCCCCAACTGCACTAGCAAACCTTCCTGTAAGAATATTTGTCCCAGTCCTGTTCAGGTGCAGACCGCCTGGCTTGTACAAGTCCCACCTTCCCAGAACCAGTCCCAATGCCCCAGATATCTGAAGCTGTCCCTCCTGCAGCATCTCTTCAGCCACGCATTCATCTGGTGTATTTTCCTATTTCTATACTAACTAGCACGTGGTCTTGGGAGTAATCCAGAGATTACTACCTTTGAGATCCTACTTGCTAATCTCATTCCTAACTCACTAAACTCAGCCTGCAGGACCTCATCCCTCTTTCTTCCTATATCATTGGTACCATTGTGGACCATGACCTCCGGCTGTTCACCCTCACCTTCTAGAATGCTTTGTATCCGTTCAGTGATATCCATGACCCTTGCACCAGGGAGGCAACATACCATCCTGGAACCACGTCTGCGACCACAGAAACACCTACCTGTTCCCCTAACTATAGAATCCCCTACCAATGTTGCTCTCTTGTCCTTTCTCCTCCCTCCCTGCACAGCTGAGCCACCCATGATGCTCTGGTCTTGACTCTCGCTGCACTCTCCAGAGGAACCCTCTCTCCCATCAGTACTCAGAAATGAATACTGGTTATAAAGTGGGATGCCCTCCGGGGTCTCCTGCACTACCTGCCTTTACCTTCTTGGCTGTCTGGCAGCCACCCAGTCCCTCTCTGCCTGTGCTCTCTTAAGCTCCAGGGTGACTACCTCCTGAAAAGTGCTATCCACGTAGTCCT